>NW_006433378.1:756639-830910 GCF_000325575.1 Pteropus alecto | reverse complement strand
TAATTAGAGGTCTATATGTTTTTCTAAGATAATATTAATTATATATATATATATATATATAAAGATCATAAAAGCTATTGAAAATTTTATGCTCCAACACTAACACTAAAAAGTAAATATCTATCAAAAACAGTTTGGGGGTTCTTCCTATACATATAAATATTGAATTCTCTAAAATGGTGGTTATCAAATGTAAATAAGTCATTTCTGAGTGATAAGACTGAGTGATTTAAATTTTTTCTCTTCATAATTTTCTGCTTTGCCTGACTTAAAAAATGGCAATTAACTATGTTTACTTAAATAGTAGACAATTAATTAAAATAACAAAACCTTTTCTATTACCTTTAAAATATTATATAGGCATTCTAAAGATGATTTGTTTCCATTGTGTGCTTTTATCATGCTCTAAATATAGTAGAATGCCCAGATTTCAAGTCAACTGATTTTTTTTTTAACAATAATTTTTGACTGGGATAAGAGTAGGAAGAAAACATTCTCCATTAATTATTTTTTTAACATCCCTTCTCAAGATAAATCTAGACTTACGATATAATCATAAACCCTACTTCACATTTCATATATTTTATATTTAGTTCTCATTTGTTAATAAACAATTTACCCAATTAGAACATATTTATTCAATTTAAATGTATTACTTGTGATAATAATAATTATTAATAATAATGCAGACTCCCATTTATTTATGACTTAATGTGCCACCCAAGTATTATGTCTTAGGCGAATGTGTCTATATTTTATAGTTGAAGAAAGGAAGAGTTACAGGATTAAATAATTTAGTAAATGTATACAGTTAATAAATGATACAACAATAAGGATTTAAATCCATGCCCACATGACTCTTATGTGTATTATTTTAATATTTTCTTTTGATATTGAGAGAATACCTAAGCTATGTTAAGCTTTTTTCTGTGTATCAGACTTTCTATAAATTATTTTCAAAAATGATTTCTTTTAACCTATACAAATATACAAGGTAGATACTCTTATTATCCCTTTTTACAGATGAAAATAATTACATAATTTGCTAATAATTTGCTAATAATTACATACAGCTAATATTTCTAATAATGTTTGTTGATACTCAATACCACGCCTATCTTTCTAAAGTCTCACCACAGGGGGGTTAGGTCTGTAAATCTTCTCAGATTTTCTTGCCAAAGAGCTCTTGCTTCTTATAGAACCGTGTGTTGATACGGAATCCAGAAGAAAAGCCGTTATTTCACTGTGAAAGCTATGAGCTGGTTGGTGTATGGCCATCTTTGGAAAGTATATGTGGGGTTTCGCTTGTAGTGATCAAGCATTTCTCTGAGACAGAGTTACAGACTTAAAGATTCAAAAGTCTATAAATCAAAACAGCAGTTTTGAATGGCATTTGAGGATATACCTTAAATATCAGTGTATTTGTTTTCTGTTGTTACTATAACAAAATATCACAAACTTACTGGCTTTAAATGACACAAATTTATTATCTTACAGTACTAGAGGTTGGAAGTCTTAAATGAGTCTACCAGCTAAAATCAAGGTGTCAGCAGAGCTGCTTTCTTTCTGGAAATTTCACATAAGAATCCATTTTCTTGCTTTTTTTCTACATATTGTATGTATTTCATGTCAGTGATGACCAACCACGTCATTCTAACACTGACTTTTTTCCCTCTCTCTTCCACTTATAAGGGTCCTGATTATATCGGGACCGCTCATAGGCAGGATAATCTCCCCACCTCAAGGTCATTTGATTAGAAACCTTAATTTCTTCTGTAACCTTAATTTTCCTTTGACATCTATCCTAACATATTCATAGTTCCCAGTGATTAGGATGTGGGCATCTTTTTTTTTTTTGGAGAAGGTACATTATTTTGCCTACCACAATCGGATATTACTATAGACTAAATTTTAAGGTTTCAGATCAACAACCTTTAACCGGATGGTTTTCTGATTGCTGTGGTCTTGTGTTTAAGCAAATATACGAAGGTTTTTCCAAAGAAATAATGTATTTGTTATGGTAGTTTTAGTGATGATATTTGTGGCAGTGTTTGGGTATTTGTAGGGATTTCACTATTATAAATATAGAATGTAGCATGCAGTTTATGAAGTTTTCATTTTAAAACATTATTCCTAGCCAGAAAAGTTTGTTCCTTTTAAGGAAAAGTCTATTTTTAAAGTTAACAATTTCTGAAGAGTTAAAACACATTTCTGAATCCCATTTTAAACCAATTTACACCTATTAGGATGTGTTGAACTGAAAAAGGAAGCATTCTTATTTTCAGTGTATCTAATGCAAATGTTTCCTGTATTTTGATGTTTTGGGAGTGAGAATGCTCCTTGGGTCAGCTAAATTTTACCACATACATGCCTAATTCAATGAAGGAATCCATCAGTGCCAAGGTGAATATACTCATTCATGTTTCCACACATCATTAAAAATACATAGAAACAGGGAAATGGAGTGCCCCAGGAATATTCATGTAAAATAATAACCATTCTATTAGAGGAAACTCTTTTCTGCCACTTCTTATTCATGCAAGTGTATGTGAACACATCAAAACAGGACACTTTGTAGCCAAAAAGCTGAGATCCTAATCCCTGCTCTGCCACTCTTGCTGTCTGACCTTAACAGTAAGTGTCCTCATTTAAAAAACAGAGGTAAAAATATAAATGATCTTACTTAAGTAAGATCAATTAATCCACCAAAAATATTTATTGAGTGCCTACTCCCTGACAGGCACTTTTTTTAGGATTAGAGATAAAACAATGAGCAAATAAGACAAAGTCCTGCTCTCAAACAGCTCACATTCTGGGGGTGGGGAGACAAGTTAATTACAAATACACAAATTTGTAATTAAGATATACAGGTGTCTATAGTAATAAGTGCTAAAGTTGAACTATGGAAGGGGGATAGTGAGTACAGTAATGGGGCCAGGAGCAACCTCACTGAGAAGTTGACAACTGGCAAAGACCTGTAGTTGGTATGGGAGCTAGACAAGCTATTACACAGAGAATAAGAAGTATCCAAAGCGAAGAACTTTTCAAATGTCTCAGGTGGGAGGAAACATGGCATTTCTTAGAACACAAAGAAGGTGAATGTGATGGAAGTAGAGAGTCAAAGAGAGAGTGATACCAGATAAATGTGGAGAAGTAACACCTACACCAAGTCAAGAAGGCCTTGAGCTCATGTTAAGGCTTTATTTCTACTCTAAGAGTAAAGGGAAACCATTGATGGGTAAGTGTGGTGGTAATACAATTGTATTTGTATTTTTATTAAAAAGCACTTCAACTTCAGTAAAGACAATAGAGGAACTGAAAATTAAGGAAGATAGAGTAATTAATGGGTTATTGAGGCGTTCCCTATGAATCATAACAATGGTTGTACTATGATGGTAGCAGGAAAGAAGAGCAGAAGGATTTAGGACGTTGAATCAACAAGGTTTGGTGACACATTAGGTTTGGAGTATAATGGAGAAATCATTATAAAAAAATGTTCCCCCAAATTTTGGCATGAACTATTGGGTGAATGATGAGGTAATATTCTGAAATAAAAAGGAATAAAGAGCTAGTTTGGCAATTAAAATGCAGTTGGGGAGATGGGCAAAGTTTTGATAAGTTCACATTTGAGATGCTTGTGAGATAGCCCAAGAACTATAGAAGAGGAGGGAGTTGAATATACAGGTGTGAGGCCCATGGAGCTCAGGGTGTCGAAGTTTGATATAATAAACCTCCAGAGAAGCAGTGGCACCAGGGATCAACCAGGCTTCAACTAAGGACAACAAAATGTTTTGTTTGGGACATTTGGAGAAGTTGAGAATCTGGGTATTTACTGACTGTGAAGCTAAAATTTGCGAAGGCTCAAAGAAAGGTTAGGAGCTGAAGTAAAGAACTGTCACAGGGAAAGGATGTGGAGAGACTTTAGGGGATATGGAATGTCTTTAAGGTTAATTTACATATTTCTGCTCTGAGCCATTGCATGCTAATTTTAGAGTCAATCTTACTTTCAAATTCTCAGGACTCGCTTAACTATAATTCTCTGTGTTGATAATGCTTCGCATTTTAACTAAAATGTGAAATTTGAGGGTAAATGTGGTAAATGTTAATCTTATTTTACTACTAGATAATTATTGTGATTTTTACATAATATATTCATATGTTTCAAGTATGAATTTTACCGTTATCTGTATTTTTTTCCAAACTTATTACTAAAAAATAGATACCAGTTGATAATAAGAACAAAATACAATAATGTATTCTTTTCCAGTTAACCTATTTTATTGCAGTCTCATTTTTGAAGTAAAATTGTGTAGTGGTCACTACATGTTAATAGTCATATCAAAAGTAAACTAGTATTCATATCCACAGTAAACAAAAAGTTACATCAAAGAAACTTAAAACATTTACCAATGTAACATTAAACATGAGCAACATAATGTGTCATAGAAGGAAAAGCTCAATTAGACATATGTCAGGAATGTAAATCAGGAATAAAATGCGAAAGCCCTGAGTATAATTATTTGATTGAAAGACTGATAATTTCCAGCCAAACAGAGTACATAAAGTTTACAAAAGAGCAAACTTATACAGCTATCCAGATAATTTTCAGAATTACTGCAATACCTAAGAATATGACAAGGAGTTATAAAAATAGACAAGAAGAGAAGAAATAGAATTTTACAGAAGAACACACTTCAATTTCTCCAAACTTTATTCGAGCTTGGAATAGAAAGTACAATTTCGAAAAAGAAAATATAGGTGAAAAATACTTAAATTTTGTGAAAATATAAAAGATATACTTTGTAGGATATAAAAATTAGGAAAGATATAAATGAATAACTGCAAACTGTTGTATTCAGTCACCATAAGATACTGCACATGCTCTCAAGAGAGATTGTAAGATTTGTTTATTGATTAGCTCGTCAACTTCATTCAGCCACTAGAATCTGAGTTGTATCTTGAAAAATAAAACATTATGGGCTAACAAAATAATATTTTATTTCCTCTAATGTTACGTACCCATATTTTGACATATGCATTCATAAATAATTTAATTTTTACATTATTGTCTCTTTTGCTTTTATATTTTTGCACAGTTCTAATCTTTTTAACCTTCAATTATTTAGGGAGATATTTGATAGATACATAGAGTGCACATTAATTCGTTAATAGTGAAATCTTGCTAATGTATATAAAAGACAATTTCTCTAAATATAGATTCCAGTGATATTAATACTGGGAAGGCAAAGATTTTCAGTACCATGTGACTATTAACAAAGTAAAGATACAGAACAATTTCATCATCCCAAAATATTTCTCTGTGCCCCTTAGTAGTTAGCCGTTTTCTCCACCTTCATGTCCCTGACAACTTAATTTGTCTACTGTATCAAAGTTTTGCTTTTACCGAATTTCAAATAAGTAAAATTATATAGTATGAGACCTTTGAATTCGGCTTCCTACTTTTAGTATAATGAATTAAGAGTTTCTTCTATGATTTCAAAGGTCTCAGTAGTTCATTTCTTTTCATGGGCATACAATAGTTTACTTATCTATCCCCCAGTTGAGTGACATTTAGGTGGTTTTCAGGTTTTGGCTATTATGAGTAAAGCTACTGTGACATATGCATATAGGTTTCTCTGTGAACAGAAGTCTTTAACTTGAATAGATACATAGGAGTGATATTACTGGCTCATGTGATAGGTTAATACCTAACTTTTTCAAGACTTCAAACTACTTTCCAAAGTGGCTTTACCATTTTGTTGAAGAGTTGCAGCTGCTCTGCTTCCTTGTCAGCATTTGAAATTATCAGTTTTCAGTTTTATTTTAGCCATTCTAGTAAGTGTGTAGTGATATCTCACCGTAGTTTAAATTGCATTTTCATGATTATTTATTATATTGGGCATCTTTTCAAGTGTTTATTTGCAATCTCTACACACTCTTTGGTGAAATGCTACTAAAGTCTTTTGTCCAGTTTTAAATTGGCTTGTTTATTTTCTTATTATTGTGTTTTCAGAGTTCTTTACATATAGATAAAAGTTCTATATCAGATACACGATTTCAAAATATTTCCTCTCAATCTGAGGCCTGTCTTTACATTCTTTATACAATATCTTTTGTGGAGCAGAAATTTAATTTTTTTATGAAAACAGTTTATTTTTTCTATAATATGTTCTACTTTTGATGTCATATCAAACAAATATTTGACTAATCCAAGATAACAATTTGATTTTCTATTTTTCCTTGTAGACATTTTATAGTTTTTAGAATTTACATTTAGGTCTACAAATTATCTTGAGTTATGTTTTGAATATAGTCCAAGAGGTAAATTGAGGTTAATTTTTTTACATATGGTTGACCAATTGTTCCAGACAATTTGTTGAGAAAATTCTCATTTTTTTATAAATTGCATTTTTACCTGAATAAAAAATACATTGACCATTTATGTTTGGGCCTATTTATTTGCACTTTATTTGTATTAACTCTTTATATCCTTGTTTATTTGCACTTTATTTGTATTAACTCTTTATAGCCTTGTTTGTGTCTTTGCCTCCTTATCAGTATGGTTCGTTCCATTGGTGCTCAGCACCAAAGTCACTGGCTAGAAGTCCAGGTTTGAGTCTCTTTTGCATTGTTTCACTGGGCACAATGGGACAGTTTCACCACCCAAGAACTAAAGACTAAAGGAATCTCAGTAGTGCAAGCTAGATCTTTTCTTTGCCTGTCTACAGCTTCCCATCCCTCATGTGGGCCTATACTAAAAATCAGTTTCCTCCAGAAATTATTAATATTTAGGGAGTCAGGAATTCTTCATTCTGTTTTCCTCTTGCAATAGTCAAAAACGTCCTTTTCTTCACTGTGGCTTTTTACATACTGTAGTTGGGAGAACAGGGCACAAGATTTCCCTTTTTTTAAACCTTTGTCTTTTTTACTGGCAATTTTCTGGACCCAAAGAAAAAGTAAGATATCTATAGTTCACCTCTATATCTTATTCTCTTCTTTTTTGATTCTAGCCACAAGAATAAGTCTTAATGGATGATTAGTCAACTTCTCTACTATTGAACCATTAAGAGTTTAGTTAAAATTTTAACTTCATTTTTTTTTTTTTTTTTTTAAATATTCAACACATTTGTTAGCACTCACTACTGTATACTGAGATGTTGGACACTGAAAGAAACAAGGTCTCAAAAACTCATAATGTAGTCAAAAGATATAAACAGATAATTTAAATTCTAAGTTAATGTAATTTAGGTAATACTATGGGAACACAGAGGGAGACAGAATTAATTCTTCTACCAGGAGTTAGAAAAGTAAAGCTTAACTTTACTATGATAACAGGAGTTTGTTGAAAGAATAAGGAAGAAAGCAGCAGCATTCTTAGTGGTGAGGAGAGAAAGAAACAAAATGAGTGTGGGAGATTAATTTAAATTTAAACTTCTTTATCAAAGTAAGATATATCTTTCCAAAATATTTCATTTTTATCATGTTCTTCAGCAGAACTTTACGGTTGTTTTTTTCATTAAGTTAAAGCCTTGTTTATTATGGTAAAATTTTTGGATTTTATATGAAGAGAATCATTGAAGAAGTATTATCAAGAAAATGAAATAAGATTTGTATTTTAGATTTTTATTGTATTATTAGGAAAGAAAGGGAATGAGTAGAAGCAACAATAAATATTTGGAATGTTCTAAAAGTGTTTCTATGTTAGAAACAATAGAGATATGATCAAGAATAGAGAGGAGATAACAGACTGAAGAGAAAGACTATAAAATACATAAGACTTTTTGATATATGGGTCATTATATTTTGGATTCTTGCGAAATCTCTATGATGTAATCATTACCTAATTAATCTTTCTAGTTCTAAAATTGAATTTGTAATATTGATTTTGCGAATCACTAGGAAAGATAGTGAATGCCATATATTTTTTACTTTATATAGATAATTTGTATGTTTTGAATATGGACAACGACAAAAGTCAAGATTATACATCAGATATCACTCACTACACATCACACTATTAAATATTGGAACCAGAATTCAAATTTAAGTCTGTTTGAACTTCCAATCTCATGCTCATTGAGTAGCAAAATGCACGTCACACAAAACAGAGTTAATATGGCTTAAATGTGAATGGGATAGCAGACTTCACCTGTTACATCTTTCTCCTCATTTATCCAGAGAAGGCTCTACCGAAATGTTATGGCTTTTTAGGGGACAATATGCATAAACTATTAGTCTGTACTATTCTATGCATTATAGAATCTATAGCATGCTATCTCACTGGGGAGAACCTTAAGTAAAGTTATTTTAGGTAGAAAAAACATCATATTTGAACATATTATTTATTCAGTGAAAAAGTTTTCCATTATAAAATCCTCAATTTGAACTTTTTTTTTCGTGCTGATAACATATGTTGGCTTCCTGTAAAACAAGAAATTGTCAACACATGTTAAACTTCTCTACCTGATATTTAGCTCCAAATGCCAAAAATGATAAATACATTTTTATGTGTAGTTAGTACTTAGTAAATAATTGTTAATTGGTGATTATAGTGATTTAATGGTTTTTAAAGTACAGACATAATTTGGTCTCTTGCAACCTTTTGTGAGTTCTTATTTCTGGCAGGAAGTTATATTTTATCAGTTTGATAGTGATCTCTCAAAGTAGCCTCAAAAGTTATCCATTCTAGCCACTATTTCAAAAACTGCATCTTTATGATCTATAAAAATAGTTGCATGGATCCAAACTCAACTCTTATTTGGTGCCTCTTTATTTTATGTGATATGAGTCATTCGTTCATACATCATTAATCTGACAAGTTCATACCGAGTACCTATTCTGTGCCAACAATAGTTCTAGCTTTTAGTGTAGGAGAATAAGCAAGCACATACAATATTGTAGTGGAAGAAATAAAAAGAAATGTATAAATTACTTTCAAAGAGTGTTAATTATTATGAAAATAAAACGGAGTAAAGAATAGAAAGGGAAGGTAGAGGGTGGCTATTTAAAACAGATTAAGAATTTCACCATTTGTGGAAAAGAAAAAAATAAACAGTCTATGCAAATATTTCCTAGAGAACTGAAAGGAAATCGAAAAATTTTAGATAAAAGAATCTTGGCATAGTCAATGAGAGAAGCATCATGTATGATTGAGAGGTTAGAAGTTGGGTTTCAGCAAGTGTTATAGGGTACAATGTTATTTACCTATCCCTCAACTAATCTTTTGCTCTCTACTAATAATCTTGAGTTTTCACATATTCTTCAATTTTCCATGTAGTTAGCTTCTGACTTTACCTATGTGGCGAGAGAGATCCTGATTCGTGTAAGGTTAATCCTTCCATATACATTTAAACGTATGACCCAATTTTGTCCAGTAAGGTATAAGGGAAAGATAATGAGGAAGCTTCTGAGGAAAAAAAAAATGTTTGCTCCTAAGAAAAAGTCACAGGAAAAAATAAAATAATGATACACCGAGCTTTCTTCTTCCTCTACTGCACTGTCCCATGTGGTATTCACTAGCCACACATAGCTACTGAGTACTGGAAATATGCTTATTCTCACTTGGGATGTGTTACAAAATGTAAAATGCACGTAGAATCACAAAGAATAAAACAATGTAAAATATATCATTAATAATTTTTATATTGATTACATGTTAAAAATTTCTTGCAGGACATTTGGTCCTGTCTAAAACATCCACAGATATATCTGACTCACACCAAAAGGCCCTTGAAATTTGGTCCTGTGAAAAATATCCACATTTAGAAAATGCTCGATTCAAATAGCCTATAATGTTTATTTATATGTTTGGTTACAGGATTAATACATAAAAGTATTATCATGTTTTCTTACTCTAATAATTTAGTTGTGGCTGTGTTGCCAGTAATAACCCTTTATGCATTGGTATCCTAGCTGGTAATGGCACATGGGATTAAATAAATGAGTTGGGGTTCAATCTTGCAGAATAACAGACCAGATGTCTCCATGAATATTTTGGACAGAACCAAATTTCAAGAGTTTTTTCAGGTGGACCACATGTCTCTATGATTGTTTTGGATAGGACCAAATATCTGTTAATCCATTAAGTTGAATAACATATTATTATATTAATTCCATCATCATATTTTACTTTTTATGAGGATACTAAAACACTTAAAATTATATAATGTGTGCCATGTATCTGTGGGTCACATTGTGACATCTCTTTGGTAGTGCTGCTTGAGATGTTACTATCATTAAACATGGAGTCTAAGACAGCAGCAGCCATTTTTATGCCAGCCTAAGGATGGGACCTGAAAGATGGAAAGAATATGGGTCCATGATATGTTAGCGTCAAGAAATTAGCCAACTCTACTTTTTGGACTTCTTATATGAGATAATTGCTTGAGCCAGTTTTAGTCAGGTGTTTTGTTCTCGGGAGCTGAAAACATTCTTAACAAAACAGATAGTCAAGGGAACAGACTAAAAAGAGTTATATAGTCAGAAATTAGTTATTTGAATATTTTTTTAATTGCAATGAAAGACCACGGTTAGTTTTTCTGTAGGGGGATTAATATGATCTGATTTATATTGAGGCAGTAAATGGATATTAGGTTCTACAAGAGGGTCAAACATTCTCAAATTCAGTCCTATTTCCTTACATTACTTGGATAGTATCTGTTACCAGTTACCATTTCTTCATCTGTTACATATTGCATTCTCCGTTTCCCCTTAATCTTACAAACTGAAAAATAATTCTATCATATTCTGTAGTTCATGCTCTGCTATCCTTTTATGTGTACAAGGGATATATTTGTTTCATATTTTATTTATTCGTGCTCTCCATTTTATTTCCATCCTCAATTCCATTCTTCTCTGTAGTCAAGTACTTACTTTCATGTATCGAAGTCTTTCCAATTCAGCTTCCTCATATTTCTCACCCAAGTGTCATTTTGTGAAAAATACATTTTATTTTGCATGAATTCATTTAAAAAATATTTACCTAAAAGTTTTGAGCAACATGTATGATTGTTTCTTATTTTATTTTACTTAGCATGATGGTTCTAAGCTCTACTCATGTTGCAATATGTAGAATCTTACTTTTTTCTTTCAAACTGATTTACAGTATTCCATCACATGCATACATATGACTTATTCCTCTATGAGTAATGAACATTCTTATAGTATGATTAGGGCCTAACTTTTGTTTGAATCCAATCTATCAAGTAAAATAATATTTTCCTTTTCCAAATACACATAAATGTTACAGATGGGAATAAGATTCAGTACAATTTATAAGTGGCTCCCATCCACCTAAGATGCTAAGAAGGAAAATGGGGAGATTCTATTATCAAAAATAAGAATTTTTTTCTAATTTCAACTAGAATTTGGAACATGGATAAGTTTGGGGGTATAGAAGACAGAATTTAAGATAGTTCTCATAATTATCACTTCCTGGTATTCACGCTTTTGTGTAATTTTCTCCCCTTGAGTGTGGAGAAATTACTCTAATCAACAGAATAAAGCAAAATTGATAGGACATAACTCCTGCGGTTATTTTACATGAAATTCTATACCACTACCAGACTTGCTTAGAGATTCCCCTTGTTGCCTTAACTAAGGGGCCATGTTAAGAAAGCATACATAGCAATGAATCGTGGGTGGCCTCTCAGAGGTGAGGGCCTGAAAATGAGCAAAAAGGCACATCTTTAGTCCTACCGGTATAAGGAAACTAATTCTGACAACAATCAAAGTGTGCTTGGAAGTGTACTCTTCCCCAGTCTAGTCTGAAGATGAGAACATAATCCAACCAATCCCTTATAAGATTGCAGTCTTGTAAGACTCTCAGCAGAGGAGCCAGCTAAGTAATGGGCTGCCTCCTGACTCTTGCAAATGGTGATATAATGAATCTGAATTGTTTAAACTGCTAATTCCTTCTGGGAATTTATTATACAACAATAGAAAACTAACTTGGGAGAAGTTGTTTTGATGGATGAAAGTCCCCAATGTAAGTCTGTTCTTCCTTGCCCAGATAAGGGAAAATTAGTGTGTCTATTAGAGATGTATAAGGTGAAATAGCTATGGTATAGAGGCACAGATTGTCTCAGATTGTTTAGGAGAGACAAATATAGGAATCTAATCTTTACTTGGACAGCTACAAATAACTTACTATTCCTTCATAAAATGCATACTTATATGCATTTGCACATTTATACATAAAATATGACACTGAAAACTAAATACAATTGCTGTAGAAATAACCACATTGCACCAGTTGACTTTATATTTAAAGCTAATATATTTTAACTAATTTTGTCATGCAGACCAAAATTTCTTGTTAAAAGTGACTTAGGCCCTATAAATGGTGTTGTCGTTAGGAGCTCTACCAGGTCAGACACCATTTCTACGTCTTTGCTACCATAGTCAAAGTTGCTGCCTATTACTCGAAAACCACTGGAAATATATTCTTAGTCAAACAAAGATGGATTTATTGGTTCATTGCAAGGAGGGAGAGAAAAACTTAGGAAAACATTGAGTGTCTCAGTGACACAATGTTAGGGAGGTCTTGTGACAAAGTTTGGGCTTGTGTCATATAATTCAGGGGAAGTTTCAAGGAAGCATGACTTCGCTCTACATTGGGTTCTCTCAGAAAGGAAGACAATTTTATGACCGATTATAAGAATAATATTTTTCTTTTTTTCCAGAAGAAATAGAATAAGACTAAAGCTGTAATTGATAAAAAAGCAAGTCACTCATATTAGCCAAGAGAAGATAGTATCTGTTATTCTTGTGATCCGGAGAGTGTTTTCATTGTTTCCTGTCCTCAAAAATGACTAGGAGTTGTCTTGTTTTTGTCTTGTTCTATTGTTCCATTTTGTCTTGTTCCATTGTGGGTACCCTTGTCTGATGTTGATGTTCTGTAAAAATGTTTATTTTCAACAGAAAAACATCAAGCCTAACTTTTAGAGCCAAGCCAACTCCACGCTGAAAGTGGTCAATGATTAGTTTTTTCTTTCTCAGTAACAAGCAATGAATAAGCTTGTATATACTTGTGTGTGTTTGTGTGCGTGCACCTCTGTGAGAGTATCTCGAGGGTGGAACTCCGGGTCAAAGATAAGATACAAGTTTAATTTCATTGAATACTGCAAGATTGCCCTCCAAAAATGGCTGAACTCATTTAAAATCTTATCTGTAGTGACTGTGGATTCCTTGTCAGCACCTGATTTTATAATTTATAGTTTGTCAAATACCCTCAACTGCTATACTATTTCTTACAAGTACACTTAATTATTTATTATTATTATTACTACCATCATCATCATTACTGTCATCATTATCATCATTATTTTCCCATTTTTTTGTATTCTGAGTTATGAATTAAATATTCCCTTATAATAATATTTCAATTATTAGGTAAAGAAAGAATTATACCAAATTACAGATATTAGTTGGTTAAGTAAATTTAAAGCAACCAAAGTATTATACCATGATTTAGAGTCCTCTAATCTGAATGAATGACCTAAAATAATTTATTCAACTAAACAGAATAGACAAGAATATTTTTTTCTCCTAAATATAAAATAAAGCTAGAAAAAGAAATTTGGATTTCTGCTATGTACTGAATGTTTGTGTCCCTCCCAAATTTGTATGTTGAAATTCTAGTCCCCAATGTGATAATATTTGGATTGGAAATGGTACCTTTGAGAGATAATTAGGCCACGAGGGCTGAGTCCTCATGAATAGAATTAGTACCTTATAAGAGAGACATCAGAAGGATTGTGACCTTTTACTCTGCTCTTTGTTATATGAAGATACAATGAGAAGATGGCTGTCTGTAAACCAGGAAAAAGATCCTCACCACATACCAAATCTGTCAGCACCTTGATCTTGACCTTCTCAGACTCCAGAACTATGAGAAATAAAGGTCTATTATTTAAGTCACTCAGTCTATGGCAATTTGTTACAGCAACTCAAACTAAGATAATTTCCTTTAGAAAATAAAGAGAAAATTTTAATTTTGTATGCTTATATACATCTTATATTGTTTTTTAATTAAATGTACATACTAAGAAATAATTAAATCTGATGACAACTATTGGTACATAACTTAAATCTACTAAACGTTGAAGAAAATATTGTATAATTAAACAAAAATTTCAGTTAATTTTAAAAAATCATCTGTTTTAATTATATTTTAGTTAATCACATATATTTAGTAACTAACTAGTTTACAGTTTTAACATATTTAGCAAGGGTAACTAGAATTATTTTAATCCTACTGTATATGTTTAAAAAATTGAATCCAGGACACATTAATATAATAAAATTAGTATTCATTTTTACATAGACTGTGCAATAACTTTAGATAGATGTAATTATATTTTACATAAGAAACCAATGAAGAGGAAACATTATAAGTATGGTGAAACTTAAATCCAGATGTTATCTCCCTTTGGCAACTGGAATTGATCACAATCTTCATGACCAGGTGATCTCTATTGGTTGATCTATACTAACATTATTCACTGTCAGATCAATATTTAATATCTAAAAAAGAGTAAAATGACAATTAATTGTTTAATCAATCAGAAACATTTTTTAACAAAGACTATTTCCATAAATAAATGTTCTCCAAGTAAGCAAGATATGCTTTGTTTTTCTTTTTCATTTGAATGAATTTTTATTTCGAAGTGTCTACAACCATTTTAACAATAATCTCACCCAATTCACCCATTATACAGATGATGAAAATAAGTCCCAGAGAGGTGGAGTGGTTTTCAAAAGACAGCGACAACTAAGACTACTTATTTCTATTATTTTACTCTTTCTCCATGAGTCCTACCTATGGAATTATTCATAATTATACGACATAAATCTTTATACTTCCCACACTCAAATATTATCTAGTCATTTTCACACAAAATTTAGATTAGAAATGTTTTCTTTTCCATCAATCTCAAAGAGGTTTATAATGCTGAAATTATTATCGATATCAATTTTGCATGTGTTACTTTCTCTCAATGGAGAGAATCTCAGTTAGACCATATAGGAACTAAGATTGGAGGTGACTTATTAAGCTGTTATCGCCAATATCTGTAATATGATGATGTCATTAGACCTTACCATTGCTGCTTTGTCTCAAATACTCTCTGTGCTTTAGCTCAGAAAGTTTGAATTCAATCATCAAGTACGCAATAGAAGATGAAGAGAATCAACATTTCTTGACTACTTACTGAGTACCAGACATACTTCTAGGGGCTTTATAAAATGTATTCTTCACTAAAGCACAGAGTCTTAGGATTTATTGCTAACATTTTATAGAAGAGTTTGAAAGGTAAAAATTAAATAATTTTCTTAATATTCATTAGCTAGGTTTGAAACTGACCAATCTCACACCAAAACCTAATCTAGTTCCTTTATACCAAAATGAAAAGCAATAAATACATTGCATAGCTTTTTAATACTGGCACAAAAGGCAACTAGGCATAATTGCTGCTAGGAAACTTTTATTTTAAAAATTGAACTGATAGAGCAATTAAATCATCCTTTGCATATAATTCCCACACCCATGGGTAAGGGCAATTAACTACTCTCTCCTACTCTCATTTATCTATAAAGGCTTAGGAAACAATAGGTACTCATAAAAATTTGTTTTATTTAAATGTACTTAGAAGAAACCACTTCATTGTTAATAAAGTTAATAGCTTCTTTTAAAATAACTGAAGTAATAAAACATTGTAAAAAATGTTATCTTAATACTTAAAATTCTTTGTGAACGTGTTTAAAAGCAGTGGAATGGACTTTTCTTTATAAGTGGTGTGTTTTTATGCTAAGTATTTGGTCAAAATAAACTTGAAATAATACTTTATATGTTAAAGTATTTAACACTGTTTAGCTGACTGTATGTAGTTTATTTTATAGTAAAAATTGTGAGCTTTATTTTTTACGATTGTAGTAGTAAATAAAGAGTAAGAAAATATATAAATCAAACCATACTTTTTTGATCTGCTGAACATTAGGCAGTTCAAAAAAATGATTTCTAAATGTTATTGGTAACCATTGATTATTTATTCCTAGAGAATTAATTATTCTTTTTCAGGGACTGTTTCTTGGTCTGCCATATAAGACCACTAAATCAGTGATTCCCTTACATTAAAATTTAAAAACATTAAAATTTCAAAAAGAAAAAACATGAGCGTGAAACTATAGGTTATCAATTTTATTTTACCAAGGAAGGACATTAAATATACAAAACTCTAATTTCCCAACCTTGATACAATTTAAAGAAATAAAAGTATTTTAATGTCAAAGTAATAATTAAGATAGTTCCATATTCCGTATCTATTTCCATATTATAATTCTAGATAAATCTCACTTGACTACAAACCAGCAGTAAAAATAAGACAAGTGTTAAGTTTCAATGGGATAAAATCTCCCCTCAAGTGATATTCAGCTTTCATAACCTGTTAAGTCTGTGATTACCCAAGACCGTGTCCAAGACACAATTATTAGTTTTTCAGTTGAAGTCAATCAAATAAATGGCTATTGTGTAAGTTAAATTCATGTGAAGTGACTGGTTGATTAATAGCTAGTTACTTTATTCAACTTTAAACACAAACAGAGGTGTATACAAAGACTCATACAGTTTTAGCTGTGCAGATGTAGCCTTAAATTTGTATCAAACAATTATAACAGCTGATTTATAGAATACATGTTTTTTGAAATCTACTTTTACAGAAGACAAATTTACAGAATTTAGGATTAGAAGGAGCTTAAGAGATTGTTTACTTGCATGTTATTATTTAATTGGAAAGAAAAAAATGCCTAAAGTTATTTGTTCAAAATAAAAAGCTAATTATTGGCAGCAATGAGACTTTAACATAAGAATTCTGACTCCTTGTTTAACCTATGAATTATACCCTCATACACCTGAGTGTTAAATTATTCAAGAGTGCTAATAGATAATTCTATTAACTTTGCAAGGATTTTCAAATATATTTTATCTAAGATATATTAAAAATTGGAATGTGGACATTTTATTTTTGAAAAATATTAAATTTTGAGGCACTTTACCATATAGAGATGACAATGATTTACAGGTTTAAGGTAAATTTAATCTTGCTTTAATTATATCAAGACAATTTTAAAATAGATGCTATTAGGTTGATTTGTATGACAGCTTATCCAGAATTATATTATGGAAATAGATATGGAAATTTAATGAAAATAAATAAACAAGAAAAGTTATAGTAGAACTATAATTGTCTCTCTCTTTTTTTTTTTTTTTAGGGCTTAGAAATTGAAGACATCTATGTAGACATTTTGAATAGCTTCATTAAAATTTTTTTTCTTATGTCACTTACCTCCTTTGTTGGTTCCGAAGTAAAATTAAGTGACTCTTTATTTCCATTATATATGAGATTAACCTCATTAACAGTTGTTGTTCCTATCCCCCATACATTGATAAATCCGAGCCTCATTTCATCTGTGTTTACATAACCACTTTTCAATATAGTGCTTGTCAAGGTGGTCTACAAAGACAAAGAAATAATTTAAATCTGTCATTTGAAAGAACAATGAAATCTTTTAAAAAATATATATGGCATAAAACTTCCAATATTATTTAGCACAATTTCATATAAATGATCTGATATGAATACATACCTTATTTAAATTAAATTGTACTGAGAAATATAGTTCTCTTTCATAGGTATCTATAAAGAAAAAAAAGTGATATATTTATATTTCCAAAGAAGAACAGTAAATACTAATATATTTTGCTTCTCTTTCCCAGTATAAAGGTATCAAAACCATCAATGCAGATCTAATTTTTTTTGTTTATTTAATTTGTTCAAACACAGCCCAAGAGAACATTAAAATATGAAAGATGAGTCACCAAGGAAGGTTCTAGAAGGACAGGGTAGGCAATAAAATAACATTTGTAAAGAAAAATGAACATGTTGGCAACTTATTTTAGTGTCATTTAAAAAAATATGTAACTTTGAGGTTATTACAGGTCAACTGTATTCAAACTGATCAAACATAGGGTTTATCTCTATCTAAAATATAATCTTGCCATATTTTAAAGGCATTTAAAAATAATCTTACAACTATAATATATTAAGTGCTTACTTTTTGTCAAATTCTAAGTACTTTATCACACTACTCTGAAATATGTATTATTATTGTTCCCACTGTACAGAAAAGTGAGCCTCAAATAAATTAAATAAATGGTCAAAAGTGAAACAACAAATTACAGATCCTCCTTGAGTTAAAATGGGGTGACATCTCAATAAACCCATCAGAAGTTAAAAATATAGTAAATCAAAAATGTATTTAATACATCTAAAACTATAAACATCATAGCTTAGCCTATCCTACCTTAAACATGCTCAGAATACTTACATTAGCCTTTTGAGATTAGTTGGGCAAAATCATCTAACACAAAGCTTATTTTATAATAAAGTTGAATATTTAATTCATTGAATACACATAGAAAACACAAAACACGATATCACGAAAACGCTGACAACATAGTACCCTGCAGAGTATTGGCTATTTACTATCACAATTGTATGTGCTAACTGGGAGCTGCAGCTCGCTGCCACTGCCTAACATGAGTATCACACAGCATATCACCAGCCCAGAAAAAATCAAAATTCAAAATTTGAAGTGCCATTTCTACTGAATGTGTATCACTTTTGCACCATTGTAAAGTCAAAAAATTCTAAATCAAGCCATCATTAAGTCAGGGATCACGTGCATTATCAAAGACTAGAATCAAGGCTAGTTTTCCCTGACTTCTAAGATTATGTTCCTATGTAAAACTAAACTGAGTGAAAGACAGCAAGGCAAAATAGAGTCAAACGCATGATTGAAACGTGTTAGAATAACATTGAAAAAACAACATATTTTAATTCCCTTTTTCACTTATACATGCCAGGATTGTATTTATTCGTTCTCTGAAAAATTGGCTAATTTGAGATTAATTCTGCCTTTACTAAAATTAAATATTCTGTCTAAAATGTTTTTTCTCTCTATACTAATGTATACATGACTTATTACTTTTAATTTTTCAAATTTTTAAATTACAGTTGACAGTCAACATTATATTAATTAGGTGTATGGCATGATGGTTAAACATTTATGTAATTTACGAAGTGATCCCCTGATTAGTCTAGCACTATACATAGTTATTATAATATTATCAACTATATTCCTTATGCTGTACTTTACATCCCCTTGACAATTTCAAAACTATCAATTTGGACTTCTTAATATCTTCACCTTTTTCATTTACCTCCCACCCCTGCTCTGGTGCCTGCTGAATCAGCCCTTTGAGTGTGTCATTTGTGGAGCTAATTGGGTGGTGTTCTGGTGTGGTGTAAAGCTGATCCTGGGGTGTTTTGATTCTGGGGCCTCTTGGGAGGGTCTCAGGTGCAGGCCTATGTCAGCCACTGCCTGTGCCCAGCCTGGAGCCACCTGGTAGGAGTTACAAAGCAATCTGTGGTTAGTAGCTACTTGTAGCTGGACTTGGAGCATCCTGGGAGAGAGGCTATGCTCTGAACCAAGGCAATCTGTGCATGCCATATTTAATATGCATTTTAAGGCAAAATAGTTTAGTTTTTAACTTTAAATACAGAATTATAACTTCAGTTTTTAAGGGCAACTTTTAAAGTATAGAACTCTGAGTTAAAAGAAAACAAGTGACAGCTAGTAGGAGGTTATAAGCAGTTTTGTTGTTATTTTTAATAAATAAGACAAAAATACTATGTATGACTTAGCGAAGGGTACACATATGTCTATTTTATTCGTATAAGTAGGATAAATTAACACTTTACTAAGCTACAAATTTGTTAGCTAGAATGGTCACAAATTACTTAATGTATACAAGTTTCAAAATAGTTTACTTTCATTTATCTTCAATTTTTTGGAAGAAAGAATATGTCGGCAAATAATAATATTTGATAAGATTTAAAAGAACTTAAAAGAGAATATAATTTAGATGGGTGCCTAGCAACTAGACTGGCAAGATTGCTGTGACAAAAAACTTCTTTGAAGATTCTAATCTAATAATTACAGAGACACTAAGCATTTGTTGTGTACTGTTACTGTTTACTCAAGAAATTACAGGGGATTTTTTGAAATCTTTATATATATTTAATTATAATAAATGTAGTGAGATTATAAAATATAACAAAAAAATAGATATAATTGATCAAGACCATTTGTTTTGCCTGTATGAAGAGATCATAGAAATATCTGAGTTATGCTCAGTTTCTTTCCAATGATTAGAAAAAAAAAATCTGCCATAAAACTTCAGTAGGGTAAAGGTCATACCAAGTTCTTTCATCTATATCTTTATTTATTAGGAAGAGTTAGAGAAAAAATTCTTAAAGAAGCCGTCTTCCTTGCTGTTAGAAGGAATTTACTCAATTTATTGTGTAGTAAGATTCAAAGATCCCAAGACAAGGATGCAAATTATGCATACCTCAACTTTACACCCTATGAAATTATAGGCAAGTTTAAAGCATATCCTGCTGGACCCAGGTAGAGAAAAAAGGCTGCAAACCCAGTAGAACCTCAGTTAGTGTGTTAATTAAAGTAAGGACTCTAAAAATATAGGATTTTAAAATTTAATTAATTGATTTTTCAACTTCTAAATCACAAAATACTTGGAAGAGTTTTCTTTTGAGTCTTGATTACTACTATATTATTCTTATATCAACTTTCTGATATACTTTATTTACTAATAGATTCTTATTTCTTATGGTTGTAGAATATTAACCATGATGTACCTGAAAAAAATGAAAGATATATGTCTTTGCTTTTAATGTAAAATCTCTCATCTGTGCATCATTTAAATTGTAGTGAAATGCCCCATGAGAACTTCAGCTCCATCCAGGTGTTAGTTTTATGACTAAGGTTTGTATGCAGAAAATGTTCATAGTTCTTATCCAATAGAGCTGGTACTGTAAACCTAATCCTCTACCAATATTTACTTAACAGCATAATAATCACCTGGAAACATTTTCTTCAAAGACAGATTCCTGGACCTCTTCCCAAATTAATAGAGTTTAGACGGGCCTCAGAATCTACATTCTTTACAAACCACCCCCAGGGGATTCTGATAACAAGGGTCAACAGAGTGTGCACTGCTAAAAGTTTAGCAGTTCAGTCTGGTCTTGAGGAAGAGCCATGGAATAAAAATAGGTTTAAGTCTGAATTCTGCTAATTTTCATGTCAATAATGGTAAATGTTAAAAATGAACAAACAAACAAAAAACAACACAACATAATAGCCAATAGAACAGAGACCAAACTTGAGTTTTATTTCTGGACTATCTCATGTTTTAGAGGCATCCTTAACCTCACACATATTGAGTCTCTATTATGTAAACAGCACTGGTCTAGGTTCTGGGAGTGCAAAAATGACAGATATATAACCCTTGCTGATACAAATCTCTAGTTATTCAGACACTTACAATATAGATGAACTATATTTAGGATAAAAAGAAAGTCTTTAAATATTTGTAACACTGTTTGTTAAATTAATTCAAATATTTATTAAACTATTTTAGCTTTGGATAATATTCTATTTTTATTTAGCTTCCAAAATGTAGATAACATAAAAGTAATGTGATGATATGTATGTCATCAATTACATTTATCTACTAAGTGGAACACTTACCTATAGTCTCTCCATCATCCCAAAACAGAGATCCTTGTGCCATATGATTATCATCTGCAGCAACAATGAGCCTCATGTAATTTTGTCGACTAAGGGAAGAAATAGAATAACGTTTGTTAAATAAGTTTACAGAATAGCATATATCTTGTTATGATATGACATCCATATAAGTATGCAAGGGAACACAACTAAGAATATCAAGGAGAATGCAAACTTTTAGACAAAGAAAATAAAAACTCCCCTTTTTTATGATTTCATGAGAATGGTATAAACCTTAAAATCCTTGACATTTAATAAAAATATCATGCATGTATTTCGATCTCAAGGATTCACCTACTGTAATAAATCAGAATTGGCCTCATTTACAATAATTAAAACTGTATTAAGTTTATCGATATATTTATTCTTTCTGGTAATCTTGTCATTGACCGTTAAACATGAAACTATTTTAATAGTTTTTTTTTTAATCTCATGTGTTAAGACTCTCACATTTCCATATATAAATCACTGAATTATCACTGGCAATTGTTAATAAGGATGTGGTTTGTAGTCAGCAAGTTATAAGTCCTATCTTTGGAATGGATACTCTCAAACTTGTGACTACATAGATCTGTTTGTACAAGCAAGTTGATTCGACAGCTTCTTATTGCTAAGGAAGGATTTCTCAGACAAATTATACTTAGCTATCTGCCTTTTCCAATCACAAATACCTAAGTTTGTACTGCCAAAGAAGTCTCCTAAAATATCCAGACTATCTAGAGTTTAAATCTTCATAGCAACTTAATATTTTCCATAAAAGCATGTTTTAACATGAATACACATACACATACATATGTATTTCAGTTTAGTTTACTGGGGTGAAAGATAAGTATATCTTATTAGCAACATTAAAAATCTGGTTTAAACCACAATCTTTTAATGCATTTTAAATCTGAGATTGAAAAGAATTTCATGGCTTGCATTTTCCTATATACCTAAACCTAATATCCAATATCCTATTTACTTTACTCCTACACATACACACAGAATAGCCTCCTTCTCGCTCATAACAAAAAGATTACTCAAGGAACAACTTACGAATAATTCCTTCCATGAAGCCCTCATTTTTCAGGTAAAATCATTTTTCTTATCTTTAATTGATGCCAGGGTAAACTATTGATAGAAATATATCTGGATAGTTCCAGAAAATAGAAAGAGATTATTCACACCAACTGGAGCTGTAAGCATGTAGATCACCAAGAGAGTAGAAACAGCATGAGAAGAGAGGAGAAAGAAGGACTAAGTCCTCTAGAATCTGAATGTCTAAGCCAGGAATTTAGGCAGTAAAAATAGAGACTCTATGACTGATATAAAAGATTCACTCTTACGTCAGTCACAGGAGACAAAGTGGACCCTTGATCCCTATAGATTGGACATATTGCTGGATGAGAGGGAGAGAATATCAGGTAGGGTATCCTGGGGCAAAGAAGAGAAGGTATTAGCAAAATAATAAATTATGAATGGTAATGGATAGAAAATCTGAGTTATCTTCCATCTTTATATAGGACAAGGCTACTGAGAAACACATGTGGATCTTCTGTGGACAGCAGTGGACTTAGTAGTTTGAAGGTGTAATGAAATCAATGAATATCTACATTTTCATAGACTAAAGTGAATCAGGGAATATTTCATGGGACTGGCAGAGGGAAGCAAAAAAGAGAACAGGTAAGAGGAAGGAAAGAGAAGTCCTCTAAGCAATATTTGGTTAAAGTTTTAAAAAAGGTTTATTTAAAAATCTTTTTTTCATGAAGTAATATTTCTTTCCTCATGTCATAGGTAGATGAAACAATGAACTTAGGTAAGCAGTCTTTCAAAATATATGACATTCACTTGTCAATATCTTTGTATATTTATACAGAGGACATTAAGGTTTAGTTGGTATATTATTCTGTTAATCTTTCTAACTATGAGAGAATATCATGTTTGAAGACAATTTTCTATGAGACTTTCAAGTTTCTGTACATCTTACACGTAGAGGCGCTAAGAGTTTTTCTTCTGAACCATCTTTTAAAGGATGTTTTTAAAGTTAACAGTATTACAAGACAGAGTAGTATTTGTTTGTTTAATTAATTAAAAAAAATTACTGTCCAGCATAATAAAGATAATATCTCCCTTCAAAGCAAAGAATGGACAGGTTTGCTTATAGCCCATTATAAAAACTGGGTTTCCTTGAGTTGGAATTCTTTAGCTGTAACACAAACCTCCTGCATGTGCAGCATCTGCCTGGACCACTCCATGTCACACCCATGGGACTTGGGGGACAGGGAAAACTGAAGCAAACATAAAAGTCACATTTCTTGGTATGCCATGAGTAAGAAAGGTCTTTGCTTTTGACACAGCATCCATGAAACTGGCAGGCTAACTTGTATTCTTGGAAATAAGGTAGAATCTCAGACCCTTCCCAATTCTTGACAATTCTAGGTGATGTATCTCGAAATTTAATCTGAGCTCTGTAAACTTTTCGCTTACCTGTAATATGTGTTTTGAGCAGGCTCTTGACATGGTAGGATGTAACCGCCACGGACATGCAGGTTTATTTGATATAAAGGAGCATCAAATTCATTAAATGTTCCTCTGACACCAATATCTTGGCCCTGAAAATCAGAGAGTTGGAAGGAAGAACAAAAACAGCAAGAAGTGGAATCATCAGCAATATTGCTACTTGAAGGACACATTTATAAAATCAAATGATACATTTTCAATTTGAAATAAAGACACAAATGTTTATTGAGAAAATCATATTTAAAACATATATTTAGTTCTTGGTTTATTGATAGCTTGAAAGTAATTTACCACTACCTCTTTTTGTGGTGCTCACATGCAGAAAATGTATGGGTTTTCGAAAGATCACAAAAGCTATTCCTGACGGCACATGCATTATTCTTGGAAGAAATGCATTACCATTAATGATCACTTTGTATATCCAGCAAAGGGCAATGACTTTTTGGTGTACAATGTATACTCTCCATGTTTATTTGGTAAAATAAATCAATGACTACATAATAAATGATGGCAGAATAAATTAATTCTCTTTCGCTATGTGTTGATTTAATTCAGCTATAATTAGCAAGAAATATCTGACTCTTTTAAGTGAAAAGTAAACCAAATATGTCATTAATGAAAATTAGTTTAGGATCAAACCATTACCCATTTCTATTTAGGCAATTCCCCAGAATTCATTAATTGCTTACCGTATGGTAATCAAACCACCGAGCATTAGGGACATAGCCTTGTACCGTGTAAGTATCCTGAAATTTAAAGATATAGTCATTAAAGACATATAAATTAGGAAAAAATTATTTTGTGAACAGAAATACATGGTAGGACTTACAGGTTGTAATACAGGGGTAACCATAAATGCTGGGCCCCACAAGAACTGCTCAAATACATCCCAGGTTGGCTTCTCATTAAAGAACCTTGAAAAATATTTACAAATAATTAAATCAAAGAACTTTATCTTTTCTGGATAACATGAAATAAGTATTTAAATCACATTTTACTGTATGGACTTTTTGGATTAAAATGAAAACCAAACTATAAAACAAAAATAAAAACAATTTTATGACTTGGAATTTAAGGTGCAGCAGTACAATACTTTATGAGTAAATCTAGACTATGACTAAACTTCTGAAAAAATGCAGAGAATTATGATGGATGTGTAAGACAAACAGAATGAGAAATCTCCTTTACAGAGAACTCACAGAAGTACAAGTATTAACTTTTCTAGTAGAAAATCAACAAACTAGAAAGCAAAAATTATACACACCCTGTATAGAATTGTGAGACAAGTGTGCTATAAGTATCTTTATTTGATAACTATGAAAAAAGTTTGCCTATCCTACTTGAATTAGAGCTCATTGAATAGTGGATTTATATGTCATTAAATGTTATTCTATATGTTATTCCAAATTTGAGATATACATGGAAAAAATAAAATTTGTTTTTTATGGTTTGAGAATAGGCATTATTAAATGTCCACATTTCTCTTCTAATTAAAATGGAAGTGCACAATGAGATACCACCTCGTGCCTGTTAAAATGGCTATTATCAACAGGACAAGTAATAAATAATAAGTGTTGGAGAGGTAGCAGAGGAAAAGGAACCCTCATACACTTCTGGTGAGAATGTAAATTGGTACAGCCACTACGAAAAATGGTATAGACGGTCCTCAAAAATTAGGAATAGAATTATGACCATAAGACCCATTAGGTCCCTTTTCTGGGACCTAATTCGAAAACAAAAAAATTCAAAAACATTTATCTGTAAAGATATATGCACCCCAATGTTCACTGTAGCATTATTCACGATGGCCAAGAATTGGAAACAAACAAAGTGTCCTTTGATAAATTATTGGATAAGATATTGTACATACATACAATGAAATATTACTGAGCTACAAGAAAAGATAAAATGGATGAGCCTTGAGATTATCATGCTAAGCAAAATAATTCAGACAGAAAAAGTTGAGAACCTTATGATTTCACTCATATGTGGGATATAAAACTGAAAGCAACAAACAAGACAAACAAGCAGAGACTCATGTACACAGACAACAGTTTAGTATTTACCAAATGGAAAGAGGAAAGGGAGAGGTAGATAGTGGGAAAGGGGGTCAAATATATGCTGATGAAAGGTAATTTAACTTTGGATGATGAACACACGATGCAATGAACATATGATGTATTGAATTGTACACTTGAAATCTATATATTTTATTAACCAATGTTATCTCAATAAATTTAATAAAATAAAATTTAAAAAATGGAAGTGAAAAACTTTGTGGGTTTTTTTTTGTTGTTCTTTTGTTTTTGTTTTGTTTTGTTTTACTCTAAACTTAGATTAATGCCAAGATGAACTGCTGAGTTTACTCTTCCCGAACTTCCAATGGATGTTAACATCCAGGCTTTCTCAATCAGATAAGAGTCTACACGGTTAATAATAATGTTTCTGGTTGGAGACTCAGTCCAGAACTAATACTCTATTCTGGGAAGTCAATAGGGAAATGACAAAGAGGGAGAGACAAGAGATTAATAAAATGTTACCAGAAATAAAGAAGGCATTATGGTTTAATAAAGCAAATAGAGAGGATAATTTGAAAATTTGAATCTAGAAAGAACTTAAAATTTTTTTTTTGAGAAAGCTAGATGTTTTATTAGAATAGAAGGCATATTGATCAACTTGTTATTACCCAAAAAACCTGAAAACATTTATCATCAAAAATATATGCACCCTGATGTTCACAGAAGCATTATTCATGGTGGCCAGAACATGGAAGCAAATAAATTGTCCATCAACAGACTATTGGATAAAGAAGATGTGGTACATATATACAATGGAATATTACTTACCCATAAGAAAAAATAAAATACAGCCATTTGTGACATCATGGATGGTCTCGAGATAATCATGCTAAGTGAAATAAGTCAGACAGAAAAAGTTGAGAACCTTATGATTTCACTCATATGTGGGATATAAAACTGAAAGCAACAAACAAGACAAACAAGCAGAGACTCATGTACACAGACAACAGTTTAGTATTTACCAAATGGAAAGAGGAAAGGGAGAGGTAGATAGTGGGAAAGGGGGTCAAATATATGCTGATGAAAGGTAATTTAACTTTGGATGATGAACACACGATGCAATGAACATATGATGTATTGAATTGTACACTTGAAATCTATATATTTTATTAACCAATGTTATCTCAATAAATTTAATAAAATAAAATTTAAAAAATGGAAGTGAAAAACTTTGTGGGTTTTTTTTTGTTGTTCTTTTGTTTTTGTTTTGTTTTGTTTTACTCTAAACTTAGATTAATGCCAAGATGAACTGCTGAGTTTACTCTTCCCGAACTTCCAATGGATGTTAACATCCAGGCTTTCTCAATCAGATAAGAGTCTACACGGTTAATAATAATGTTTCTGGTTGGAGACTCAGTCCAGAACTAATACTCTATTCTGGGAAGTCAATAGGGAAATGACAAAGAGGGAGAGACAAGAGATTAATAAAATGTTACCAGAAATAAAGAAGGCATTATGGTTTAATAAAGCAAATAGAGAGGATAATTTGAAAATTTGAATCTAGAAAGAACTTAAAATTTTTTTTTGAGAAAGCTAGATGTTTTATTAGAATAGAAGGCATATTGATCAACTTGTTATTTTGGTCATTTTTACCTTGGGTACTACTGTTTAATTGGAGTAGAATATGCTGTGTAGTTTTTTTGTTTTTTGTGTTTTTTTTTTACTGATCTATCAATAGTACAGTAAAACAAATCACCTTAATCAATTACTCTAATAATATATGGTACACAAGAAGCTAAGTATACTATGATTATTTCCATGTATTTTTTTTCTGTATTTTTGATTGAATGTGTGTGTGTGTGTGTTTTGTAACATTTACAATAAGAATTGGTTTGTATTTGTCTTAAAAATAAACTAGGCTAAAATTTTTCAACTATGATCCACAGAATAGAACTTCAAGACTTGACCAATATCAGTTTGAGCTTCAAGGAGTGAATCCGAAACAATTTTCTAAGGAGAATGTTAAAACCGCTCTAGGGTACCCCATCAGCACACCTCCAAGAAGAGGTGAAATGGACTTCTTCTGTCAGAAATTTATACATGATAGATTTGCTTAACTGCTGTAAACTTCAGTTAGTTCAGTCATAGTATTGAGATAATATTGTGTTAAAAACATTTTGAAAATACTCTATGTAAATCATTTAGAATAACACTTGGTATACAATAGTTATTCCTAAGAACAATAATTACTTCTTAATAACTGCTGTTTCATTTTCCAAGACATATATTAGTCTATTTGTTAGAAGATTTATTTATGAAAATATTTGTTAACCCAAAATGTATAATAAATAACAATGAAAATTTATAGTTTAAAATATTGTATATTGTACTTAACGGCATTTTTGATTTAATTAAATGAAAGCTATCTCTCTGTGGTAGGAAAAATTTGTACTTACTCATGCAAAAGAGGTCGAATAACAGTGCCACCATGAGCATGAATTTCATGCAGCTGTGTATAGAAGTAGGGCAATAAAGTGTATCTAATATTTAGAATATTCCTTGACATTTCAGAAAAAGTTTCATTCCAGGAAGGAGGATCTTGTCTCTGAAACAAACCAAATTGAAGTAGACATTAACTTTTGTCTTTGTTTAAATTATTGTTTTCAAAATGTATTTGGGGAATAAAAAGTAAGGAATAATATTAATTTACTGTCATGTGCTATCTTCATAAAAATCTTATGCAATAGTATTTCTAGCTCTCACAATGGCGAGTGCATGCACAAGATTAACATTTTAATAAGAAAAATGCAAATTAAGCCCCTGAGTTGATTTAGTTAAGTGATCATATATAAAGAATAGTTCACATTTGAATGGGTGACAAATATGCTATCAATAACGATGATACTCAGTGTAGGGGTAAAAAGTTTAGGAAAGAAATGAAATGCTACACAAAAGTGGATTGAAATAGAGACATGCAGAGCCCATAGTGGAAACCCTGCACATTGTGTGTTCCCCTGAAAAAAGAATAAATTATGGTACAAAAGAATTAATAGTATAGTAGGCAGAGAAGACCTAATTAATGTTGGAAAAGAGAAAAGAACATGTCAAAGTCTGTCCAGAATACAAACTCCAGGTAAAAAAAGACTAAAACTGATACTGGAGACATTAAATGCCTGTTAAAAAATGTTGCATTAACTAGTTAAAAATAATACACAGTTAAAGCAATTAGTATCTTATATTTTAATTTGTACCAGGGGAACAAAACAAGGCTGCCACGTAACTCCAGAGGCAACACTTTCAATGTTTGTTGTTGTTGTTGTTGTTATTTCAGTTGCTATCAACTGAAATAAGGCCCTTAACAGCTGTGTCATATCTATGAAGATAACAACTTTTCTAGATTTCAGGAGTAAGAATACTTGAATGATGACTGTTATTACTGGTATATGTAGTATTAGAATGGGCACAACCTTAAAAATTAAATGTTCCAAGAACTATTAAGCTGTATTTGATCACATTACTAGTTTCAAAGTCAAGTAAGAAGAGACAAAGATTGTAACTGTTGCTTATCAATTTCATTGATGTCATTTCAGTTTTAACATGTGGTTTTACAAGCATATAATTCTAAGCCATACATTCCTAAATTCAATTTTATTATCTCACAATTAAACTTAAGTTGAGGCTTCTGTTCTTTAGATTTTTATTTAGAAATTCTTCCTTAGTCTTTGCCGCCTCCATTTCATCTTCTCGAAAAACTCCTGCCACATTCCAATTTTAGGGTCTTTCACTTGTTCCCTCTCAAATGGAATTCTCTTCCCCCACATATTTACATGGTTGATCTTTCTTATTCAAGTCTGTGCTCTAATGCTAATTTCACTCTATCCGAGAGTACTTCCTTGAGTACCTCTTCTAAAATAGAACCCCCATAAATTTCTGTCACTTTAGCTTACTCATTTTCCTTTATATGCATTTATTTGTACATGAAATTTTATATAAATACATATATAAATATATAAAAATAAGTATAAATATAAATATATACATAATTATCTATTATCTCTTCCTTCCTATATTATATGAATCAGTAAGATAGGTTTTATAAATATTAGCTAGCAGATTCTCAATGAATACTTGTTGAATGAATCCCTGTTCAGGCTTCTATTGATATTGATTCATGCCCCACTCTCAATATTATAACTTTCTAAATTGCATTACTGACAAGTTTTCCTGTTAAAATATTTTTATTCCATCAAGTTATGTCTCTGTTGACCAACTTTCAAATATTTCCAAAATATGATCCCATTCTGTCTTCTTACCTTATGTAGATAATCATTTTTATTGTCTAAAATAAATCCTCTCCTCTTTTTTGCCTAAAATTTCCGGAGTGGCACAAAAATTTCAAGGACATGGTGAGCTCTACCATTCAATTACTATGGTTTTTAAGACCAGCTTTGTCTACAATCCTTCCGTGAAGTGCTTTTGATAATTTATCTTTCCTGTACATTTCTTACTGAAAGTCAATATCACAAAATTTAGCACTTAGTTAAATACTGCCTCTAATTGTCCATATTTTCCATAATTTTAATATTGTCTCCCCTCTCATTCCAGTTCCTCCAGACAACTTAGTAAAAGTATATACTTGTGTTATGACACAGAACTAAGTTGTCATAATTCTCTTTTCCTTTTTCTCCCTTGATTTCTCAATTCATTGTTTTAACAATTGCCGTTTAAATCTCCCCATTTCTTGCATTGATGCTAATATTTAAAATGACTAAATGACTTTTCACTTTTAATTATTTAGTTTGTAGCTGATTTTCTTATTGTTCTGTTCCAGTTTGGAAGAAGTTCCAGAGGCAGTTTTTTGTTTTGTTTTGTTTTGTTTTGTTTTGTTTTTCCCTAGCTACTCCCATATTATATAGAACAGCGTTATATATGCCAGCTAACAAGTCTTGAATCCAAAAGTATAAAGAATAACCCAAGTCAGAAAATTCTCAGAATGATGGACTTAAAGATCCTCAGTAAATGTACAGAGGTTCAGAGCATTCATCTGGAAATCAGCCAGGTAGGGTACTACTGTGGTTAGTGGAGTGAAAGGAAAGAGAGTAAATGCAGTAATTACGTACCCTAGTATTTGCAATATTGTGATTTCTTGAGTATGGATAAAATGCTCCAAGTTGCATCCAGCGGGCACAGAGCTGATATTCTGATTCATTGAAGAAACCACAAATATCTGCTCCCGTCTACAATACATTGTTACATTTAATTAATTTTAATAGTTTGTTTCTTAATATTTACAAGTTATGAAGATAAAATAGAGCTACTTACATATGATATACCAAAGAGACTAAATTCCATCATACCTAAAAAAAAAAAAAATAGGAAAAATTTTAGAAAGCTACTGTTTCATATATTTTGAATTTTTTATTTATAAAGATATTCCATTTCTAATACCAATATCTAATTCAATAAAACATTTTTCAAGTTATTCACATACTTTTCTATCATTTCTTATTATAATATTCATACTTTTTTTACTTTATAGTGTTAATGACACCCTTTCAAGATGACAATTTCTCTATAATAATGACAAGGCTCATCATTTGAAACAAATTGAATTATATTTATTAAATAAAATCCTCTGAGGAGTGATCACTTTGATAAAATAGGATGTATGTGATTTCTCAGCTTTTCTTTTAAAAAAATATTTCTGAACATTAATTGTTTTCTTTCAATCTTAATGTGAATAGTAAAGCATTTTTTAAGACTAGATCTGAAACAGAAAAGCATCCATTTCCCCTTTAAAATGATATATTTACTGTTTATTCAATCATCACTAGAAAACTCTTTCAAAAGTTTGAAATGTTTCATTCTTCAGCATCTCTGAGTAATTCTTATTCCCTAGAATCTAGAATCTCTACCCATTTTTATTAACTCTATATGTTATTTTTCCCAGCTCCTGCCTTTTCCAAACAGGAAACTGAGAAAAAAGGAGATTAAATTATTTTCTCAAAATAAACTGATTGGATATCATTAGTTTATACATGGCATCCTGCTTTCTGGACCACTGAATTTTTCATGGTGCTATTTGTTATAAATATAGTGCCAAAAGCATATTTCTGAGATGGACTTACAAAGTATGAACTAAAACCAGCAAAAGTGAACACTTAATAAAAAACTAAAAAGAATGAGAAAAATGGTGACTCTCACATACCAATGATGGATTTGTCCAAATTGTCCCACTTTGCATAGTTGTCTCCAAGCCAGTGTCCCACCCATCGTCCACTGCTAGGATATGTGGAACGAGAAATAACAATTCCTCTTTTCCCAGTTGTTTTACGCAATGCACTGATATAAGAGAAGAAAGATCTGTGAGTCTTCACACTAAGTATTTCCTTCAGATATTTCCATTTATAGACACGTCATTAAAAAAAAAGGATTTTATTTACGTTGTCTCTTATTACAACTTTATATATAGCTCTTTATGTGTAAGTCTTCTCTCACTATACTATAAAATCCTCACAGGCATGAAGGGTATCGTTCTTCCCTTCCAACATTTAGCAGAAGATATAACTAAGTAGCTTGCATTTATTGTTCAATAAATACAAGTTAAGTCAACTACTGGTATTATCAAATCAACCAACTAATAATTTTGTGAGTTTTTTGAATGAACTCATTTTATTCTACTTAAATTGTTCTCTTGAATAAAGCTCTGCACTCTATTGATTGTGTCAATCTTTCTCAATTATAACTTGTCAACACTTAATCTTCATATTACTCTGCAGAGAATCTTTGCTATAATACTGCCTGTTTTAGAAGCTAAAAAGAGCAAGGCTTTACTGTGTCTTAAAAAACGAAAGTAATTGTTCGGTTTCAAAAATGGAAGCTCTTCAAAGCCAGATCAAGAGAGTGAATTTTACAAATTAAGTTATTACTTTTTTTCTTTTTTCCCCTCCTCTCTCTTTGGAGAAGGACTTTTAAGAATTATTGTGCATTCTAAAGGCAAGAATAGCAAAACAGGGCAGTATTCTATATTATCTACATTTCTTCTTCTCTCTGATATTACATAAGAATATCTAAAAAAATATTCACTATTATATTAATTGGAAATTAAATGTTTATTTTTATATTACTCAAAATAAATTGTATATGAATAAGGACTACAAAACTATCTCAGGAGAAAACACTTCAATACCAATTAGGCAGACTTGACAATGCAGTAACACGCTATCAACCATATCTAATAATTTATTTCTTACAGCATAGACCAAAATGTTTGTACTGATGTGCTTATATGTTAAGCTTCTTCAATGAGACCTTGAGATTCTTTAGGTTAAAGACTTTATATTAATTTTTTTTTTTACCTCTTGCACATAATACAGTACTTGGCTTATAATAGTAGCTCAAGAAAATTTTGAATTAATGAATAAATAACTCAAACCAAAATTATAGGAAACTAAAAATGTTTTAAATAGACATAAGATGATATATTGAGCCATCTGCTGATAATAAAAACGATATCGTATTTGTTAACTTAAAATCTCCTACTTGTATGTATGTCTCTTTAAAAAGGTCATAACAGAAAACCATCTTCATTGTTTACCTTCTATAACAAATATAAAAGATCTAGTCGATTTAGGAGCATTAATATATTTGTTATATATCACATATATTTGCTGACATTTAACAAAAAATAAATGTCTATTTATAGAGAATAAAAGAATTGATAAATTTAAAATATATTAAAATATATATTCTAAATTTAATCTATAAACAAAATTAATTTTAACTATTCTAAAATTTTTTACAAAGATAGTGTTGCCACAAGTTCTTATTTTATTGACATGCAAGAAGTACATATTCTAAAAGGAATTTTTTCTGTTTGTCTTACTTTTGCAAAAATTCTTTACTGAGGCTTTAAAATAACAATTGAACATATGACTTGTTAGATTTCTGATTGAGAATAATTCTGCTTAAAGTATTTTCAAATAATTTTCTTAAGGGAAATCTAACTTCTTGCATTAGAATAACCTCTGTAACCCTTCACATAATATTTCTTATTTGAAAAATCACATTGCCACTAAAACTATAATTTAAAATCCCATCACTATACATATTTCCTAAATATTTCTGCATGTTCCAACTTTACAAATGGTTTAGTAACAATAAATTAAGTTGAATTTTAAGAAGCACTTTCAACCATAAGATAGTCTATCTTCTGTTGCCAGTTGACTCTGGAAAATTTATCTTATAGAAAGGATTTTAATGTTGTATTACAGAAGTATTTTTATTGGATGTTTGTAATAATCTACAAGAGTATTTTTTAAAAAGTATTAGAAAAATTATAAAATATATCTTAAATTATTGGCGAAAAGTCCTAAAAGAAAAAATGATTGTTTTTACAAAGCTATGCCTGTATATTTTAAAAGTAGATTATATGAAAGGAGAATATTAAATTGGAAATTTTAAAAACATATTTTAAAGTTTCTAACAATAAGTAAATTTCTTTGGTTTTGTCATGTTTACTAAAGATTATCTCAAATTAACTCAATTGTCTATTGTTTTTAATTACTGATGAAATCAATTGATAAATATACTCCAGATACTTATAGCTCTGATTGCATATAATTAAATTATTTTAGAACATTGGTCAGTATTGCTTAGAGAAAAGAACGTTAATACAGACTTGTTTTTCTCAATATTTATCTTAAAAAGCTCTTTGAAAACTAAAGATGTTTCATTAAATTATTTTTAGGAAGGAAAAATCTCAGTATTATGTATTAATATGAATTAGAAATAATAACTTTCCCATTTCACATCTCAGACTCACCATTAGATCTGAAAATATAATATCGGTTTTAGTTTAGAGTTGTGTAAAAAGTTTTTTGTATGCTGAAATATTTCTGTTTTTGAGTATGCAGTATAATAAAAATTAAATTTGAAATTTGAGAAGATAATGTAAAAGGTTAACTCATAAAAATAGTTTTAGGAATTCAAATCTCAAAAATTTTAAAACATTGATATCAGCTATATCAATGTTCAACTTAGCTATATCAACCAGAAGTAATGTCTATGATACACATATTCGGTATTTGTTCAGATGACTAACAGCTTAATATTAGAGAGTTACAGCTGTAACCAAGAAAACTTTCAAACCAGTAAAAGGATGAGATGTATAATATTGTTTTTATCTGCACCAGTCTCATTTTTAGATTAATATAAACATTGCAAGAAGAGGTCACTTCCCACAGGACACAATTCTCTAATCTCAAAAAAGAACATTTATTTTTCCAGGTAGATAATTACATAGTAAAGCAATATAATTTTCCAAGTTGCTAACTAACTCAGTCTATAAGAATATCTGAGAAAAAAATTTGTATCTATTGACTTTTTTATATCATTCTAAATTATTATGACAAAAATCTTGGGCATTTACTTAAAAACTATATATTTAACACATCTAGAACTTCCAAGATCTTGATTTTCCTATATACTCTCTAATAAAAAATATTAGTAGTCTCTAAAGTCATTCAATGTATTGTTGAAGATGAAAATATAGAGTAAATAGTTTATATAATCCTTAAATAACTGTCTGAAATTTGAACACACATTATGAGGTAGTTTTTAAATTGTATTTCTTCCTAAATGTGAAGTATAAGTTTCATTTCAGTATAAAATTGAATTTTAAATAATAACAGTAGATCAATTGAAGACTGAAAACTTTTTATATGGAATTTAGATATGAAACTTTTATATTTGCCACCAAGCTTTTTTTCTCTAAAACTGTTTGCAATTTCTCAAGCTGATTATTTAGCTCTTGTTTCTGAGTTTGTCATTCTCTTCTTTCCTTGGTTTGCTTGTTTGTTTCATGTTAAGTAAAGAGCACTGTAGTCAGAACTAGTTAAGTATCAAATGGGTGCCAATTTGAAAGATGGAAAATGAGTCTATGACAATATGCAAATTGGGTTAGTTAACTCAACATTTAAAACATTAATCTGTACAAATGTGGTTCAAATTTTTAGTGAAAAATTTTATACGCAGAAGCAAAATCAACACTGAAATAAATTTATTATGACTTTTATTAAAGGACATGCTTCGGAAGATTGTATTGAAACCTTCCTCATAATGCCACTTAAGAGTTAAATTGGACCTTAAATATCCCAAATACCTTAGTATGCCAACTATTAGAAATTTATTTATATAATTTTGATAGCCGTAGTAGGATAATAATTGATTCATTTAAATTTACTAAACATCCCACAATATGTCAAGAACCATCTTTAGTTTCCGTACTATGCTCTACAAGTTCAAGTATTATTGAATTGTATACTTGAAATATGTAATTTTAATAACCAATGTCACCTCTCAAAATTTTAATTAAAAAATAGATGAATTTTAAAAATAAAAAAATAGATAAAGTCAGCAGAGGACACTAAAAGTAACATTAAATCTAATATCTAAAAAATAATAAAGAGTCAGAAAGGATAATTACGAGCACTGCTTACTCAAAAGTAGGTTTCCCTTGTGACCATCCATACAGATTGTGAACATTGTAATGCGAAACTCGTGTTCCATCACTAAGAATTTGCTCAGTTTCCATACACGGAGTTCTGAACTGTAATCCCCTATTTCTTTTTGTGAGTTCTAGGGAGAACCAATAAACGATATTAATATATTATAAAGTGACTCATATTAAAATGTGTAAAATATAACTATATATTCTTTAGGCAAAAACATTAATTTTTGTTTAAAAATGTTATTGATTTTTAAGCATTCGTACATCACAGTCTATAATTATAATTGATTGTAGTTACAATTGTGACTGAAAAATATGAGAAAAATTTTACTATATTCAGTAACAAAAATGTTACTAATTAACGTGAATTAATAAAAACCAGAAAAATAAATATACTCCTAAATGTCAATTATATTTTATTCATTTAGATGAAAAATACTGATTAAATAGATTTGAAAAATCAATCTGGTAGCCTAAAGCCTTGGGATTAAGAGCCAGGCAAATGGTATACCAACACTATCTTCCGATTCACTTTTTCTGTTTAAGATGCATTTTTCAGAGAGTTGCCATCACTTTATGTTAACAGTGTATAAAGTTTACTGCCTATATAAAAGTATGAGGATGAACACTGAGAGACTAGACCTTTCCCTTCCAGATCAGGGACAACCATAAGAGTGTTAGCAGTCTTTCATTTTTTTCCTTGTAAATTTTTTTTTTAAATTTTTATAAAAGTCTATTTTTTTTTACCATAAAGAATATCGGAAGATCCTTAAGAAAATCAAAGTAACAATTTCAAACAAATTTAGAAATGTGTTGATATAAATAAAACATGTTTCTTGATTTTTCATCTTAAGCAGTATTAAATAATATTGGCAATGGATCAAAGTGTGGTACAGCATGTAGTTGGGTAGAGAGAATTGGGAATGTGAATCCTTTTCCCTGCAACATGAAATATATAAATCTAATAAATAAATACATAAATAAATAATAATATAACATCAAAGGCAAATGACAATGTTGTACCTGGCATATAAGGTGGATAATTTAGCTCTGTATTTCTGCATTGATTATTAACATCTCCACTTACGAAACTTGATGGTTCATTCATATCCTAAGAAGAAGAGAGAAAAGTAAACAGAAAACAAAATTAGAACATATAATCTTGAAAAAGCTAATTCAGAGAGCCAATAAATTAAAGCAGCATATTTAAATAATGGAACATTTACTTACGATTTTAAAAAGCAAAAACATAAGGAATCTCAATGATAATAAAGGATTTAATTAAGCTCAAAGTTTAACATTTTTATAGTTCATTCCTTCTTTGGACAAACATAAAATGCCCTACTTTTCCACTGTAGTTATAATATACACATAACAGTGAATTTTTTCTGTTTTCTAGGTATAAAATTAAATTATAATAGTGAATATTCTCCCTCACCCTCCCTCCAAAACTCATGCCTGGGAGCTACCCTGTATCAATTGCTTTTTTTTTAAAAAAAAATGACTGTTTGTGATTTTTAAAACCACAGAATATAGTTTACAAATGCAGAAGACTTCAAAGAGTCTTTCTGTTGGAACACAATTTTAAAATCCTAGTACCCAAATAAAATGGTTTTTTTTTTAAAAAAAAATGACTGTTTGTGATTTTTAAAACCACAGAATATAGTTTACAAATGCAGAAGACTTCAAAGAGTCTTTCTGTTGGACACACATTTTAAGATCCTAGTACCACATATAAATGGACCATCACCTAAATGTATACCTCATAAAGGTGATTATTCCACCCGATAAAAGGTTATCTTTTCTGGATCAAGACATCCTTGGGGAAAGTTTTAATAGAGTCCCTTATAGTACATAACTTTATACATCAAATAAGTGTATTTCCCATTACTTAAATAAATCTGTTTTGTACAATCTTATATCCTCAGGCTTGCACATCACAGCACCTTTATAAAGGTTTCTTCAATTTAAAAAACGTAAATTAATGTATAATTGTTAAAAAATCAACAGAGAAATATCACCTCCAAAAATCTAGAGAAATGTTATCTAAAATCTCTTGTATTAAATATTTACTTGTGGTAGACATTTTTATGCTATCTCAAGATAATATTATTAAAAATCTTATTATCAATATTTGAAGTGACATCTAAAATTATGAGATTATCTGAGAGAGAATTTTGTCTAATTTATAAGAAGTTATGATTTCTTACACCAAAGGCAGACAATTGAGTGTGAGATTTATATCTAAACTTAATGGAAATAAAATAAACATTTATGAATGGTTAGAAAAAGAGTCTATTTTGGTTCCTTGGTCAAGTTGAAAACATTCAACTTGAATATTCACGAAATAGCAGTTATATACATAAATTGAATTGTTAAAACTGTATTTTAGAAGTTCTTTGCAAAAATAAGTTTTATGAAAAAAATGAATGAGGTAATTTTCTCAAAGAATACTTTATTGACATTATTAGAATCTAGTTAGAAGTTTGCATAATCAATGCACACTTCATAACAGAATATAAATTATTCAAAGTTTACTTACAATCCACAAGCCATCAAATTTCATCTGGTTATTGTAGAAATCTATAATTTCCCTTTCCCACCACTCTGCTGTGGAATTCCTTAAGAAATCTGGAAAACCTACATGAGCTCTGGAAGCCTGTAAAAATAAGATTTAGATCCACAAGTATTAGATAATATAAAAGACTATATGTGCCTAAGTTAGACTTGAGCTGTCAAATTCATAAGTTGTGCACAAGTGATATCAAATTTAATTACATAAATGTATACGATTCTCTCCAAACACCTCAGCAGCAATGGGGTTAGTAAAAAGAAAGAGAGATACATGCAGAGAGAAGAGAGCAGCCTTGTGGTCCCATATAGAATGTGAAGAAACAGTTCAAAACACAGAAATATGTTTTCAGTGCTGCTTAGTGTGATAGGGAAGTTTTCTCTCCTTATTTTTAGAGCCGTATTCTATAGCTTTACCTTTGTGGAGCATGATGGGGAAGGAAAGGGACTTGGTTTAGTCTGTTTTCCTGATTTAAAAAAAAAAAAATTGTTTACCTGGCTTTCTGCCCTTCCAGAACCAATATATTTTTCCACCCACTCAACCGTTTATTTTGCTCTCTCATATCTAACCATTCCTGCGCCAGCAGAGAAGAGATGATTAACTCCTTTCCCCATCAAAAAAAAAAGAAACTCCCTATTTGCCAGCCTACCCACATAAATCCAGGGTCAGAGTCTGTGTATTAGAACAGGATTGACCTTCAGCAGGTAAATCAATTGCCCAAAAAACAGCTTCACCTACACACTTTGCTGTCACATTTAAGACTATGTAGTTAACTGCCACAACAGTCTTCTCCAAGAACAGTATATAAGAGGGCATTGTGCATAGAGAAAATGCAGAGTAGGAAATATAAAAATTAACAAAACATGTATATCATGGGTATTTTTAGATTTAAAAGGGACTTCATTTTATAATTTTTCCCAAATTATATTTTACTTATAAGGAAAAAAGGCTCAGTGGTGTTTTAGTCAATGAATATTTTCAATGAATATTTTCAATGAATGAGAAAGAGCAAGAAAGGTAATGCCATATTTTGTTTTATAACTTTCATTGTTCTGCTCTTTCCATAATTCATTCATTTTCCTGTTTGTTTTTTTTTTTTTTTCCAGTTGGCTGCTTTTATTCCTTTGATACAAATCATTGGTTATATCCAGAAGTTTCATCAGGTACATATGATCCAAAAAACTTATCCCTTTTGTGGAAGAGGATCCCAAGTGATTGTACATACACCACTGTAAATTGAAACTGTTCTCCAAAATCTATGGAAAGAAGCTATGCCTACCTCTCCAGTGTTGCCAATACTACCCAACATTAATGGATAGAACTCCAGTTGAGATAAAACTCTGACCTTTTTTCTTCAACAACATTTATTAGGTTTAGCAATCCTTTGACTCTACTTTAGAAATAATTTGGTAAGTTTTAAGTAAAAATAGTCCTCTAATGTTTCACACTGAACTTGAATTTTTACATGAACTCATATGATTTAATTATTATAATTTGATATACCTAAAAGACTGATTGTCAACTCATAGTTTTGTTGATTTTATTTCTATTGTTTTGATAGTATTTATTTTCTTTATTTCTGGTCTAATCTTTATCACATCTTTCTTCTAGCTTTGAGCTTAGTTTGTTTTGCTTTTTGCAGTGCTTGGAAGTATAGAGTTACATTATTTGACTCTTTTTTAATCTATCGTTAGAATTCCCCTCTTACTATTGCTTCTGCTGTATCCTCTAAGTTTTGACATGCTGTATTTTCATTTTGCTTGTCTCAAGATATTTTTCAATTTTTTTTTTATTTCGCTTTGACCCATTGGTTGTTCAAAAATGTATTGTTTAATTTCCTCATATTTGTGTATTTTCTCATTTTGATTTTGATTTTAGTTTTATTCTACTGTGGTCAAAAAACATAGTTGGTATGATTTCAATGTTCTTAATTTCTTCAGACTTGTTTTGTCACTTAACTTGTGATAGATATATCCTGAGAATGTTCCATGTGCTCCTGAGAAGAATGTATATATTCCACTGCTATTTGGTAGAATGTTCTATATATAGTTTGTCAAGCTCATATGGTCTATAGTGTCATTTAAGTTCAGTTTCTTTGTTGATTTTCTGTCTAGTTATTCTATATATTATTGAAAATGAAATGATAAAACTCTTCTTATTACTTTATTACTGTGTACTTTTTCTCCTTTTACTTCTGTCAATGTTTGCTTTATATATTTAGGTGCTCTGCACTTAGGTGCATATATATTTATAATTGTTATATCTTCTTCATGAATTGACCCTTTTATTATTATATAATGTCCTTATTAGTCTGCTGTAAGAGTTTTTGACTTAAAGTCTATTTTATCTGATATAAGTGTAGCCAACCCTGCTCTCTTTTGGTTGCCATTTTCATGGAATATCTTTTTTCACTCCTTCGCTTACAGTCTATATGTGCCTTTAAACTTAAACTGAATTCGTGTAGACAGCACATGTAAAAGTGACAAACTGTTAGCTATACTACCTAAGATAAAAAGAGAGAAAAGCCAAGAAAATAAAATCAGATATGGAAGGTAAGACATTACAACTGATGCCACAGAAATAAAAAGGATCATTAGAGACTACTATAAACAATTACACACCAACAATTTGGATAACCTAAAAAAAAAAAAATGGATAAATTCCTAGAATTATGTAACCTAACGAAACTGAATCATGAGGAAATAGAAAATATGAAAATACAAATTACTTGCAAGAATACTGAACCAATAATCAAAAAATTTCCCAACAAAGAAAATTCCAGGACCAGAAGACTTCACTGGTGAATTCTATCATACATTTAAGAAAGAATTAATGCCAATCCTTCTCCAACTCATCCCAAAAACTGATGTGAAGGGAATACTTCCAAACTTATTTTAAGAGGTCAGCATCACCCTAATACCAAAGTCAAAGACACCACAAGAAAAAAGAAAACGTACAGAACAATATCCCTGATGAATATAGATACAAATATCCTCAATAAAATATTAAGAAAACAATTCAAGAGCACATTTAAATAATCACACATCATGAACAAGTGGGATTTATTCTTGTGATGCAAGGATTGCTTAACACAAAAAAATCAAGTAATGTGATATACCATGTTAACATAATGAAGAAAAAATCACATGATCATCTCAATAAGCATTGCAGAAAAGGTGACAAAATTCAAACTACTTTCATAATAAAAACTCTCAATAAACTAAGAAGAGAAGGAAATTCCCTCAATATAGAGATCATATGTTTAATGCCTACATCTACATTTAATATCATACTGATTCAAGGAAAACAATTTATCCTATATAAGATAAAGGCAAGGATGCTCACTCTTGCCACTTCTGTTTGACATAGTACTGATAGTCCAAGCCAGAACAATTAGGCATAAAAAAAATAATAATAAAGCATCCAAATCAGAAAGAAAGAAGTGTCTTTGTTTGTGGATAACATAATTTATTAATAGAAAACTCTAAAGAACACACACACCTCTCCCCACATGCATGCATACACACACACACACACACACACACACACACACACACATACACACACAGAGTTAGAACTAACAAACACATTCAGCAAAGATGCAGGATAAAAAAATCAACATGTAAAACTCAGTAGCATTTCCATACACTAACAACAAACTATCTGAAAAAGAAATTAGGAAAACAATTGTACTTACAATAGTAAAATAATAATAAAATAGGAATAAACTTAACTAAGGAGGTGAACAATTTCTATACTAAAAACTACAAAACTATTAAAAGATACTGAGAAAGACACAGACAAGTAGAATGATATTCTTGTTTGTGAATTGGAAGAATTAATGTTGTTAAATTGTCCATCTTACTCAAAGCCATCTATAGATTCAATGCAACTCTTGTCAAAATCCCAATGGCATCTTTTACAGAAATAGGAAAAACAACGCTACAATTCCTTTGGAACCACAAAGAATCCTAATAGCCAAAATAATCTTGAGAAAGTAGAAAAAAGCTGGAGTCATCACATTTCCTTAATTCAAAATATATTCCAAAGCTACAGTAATTAAAATGATATATTATCAGTGTAAAAATACATACAGACCAATGGCACAGAATAGAGAACACAGAAATCAATCCACACATATATAGTCAACTAATCTTCAACAAGAGTGCCAAGAATATACAATGGGGAAAAGATAGTCTCTTCAACACAGTACTGAAGAGCAAACTAGATAGCCACAATGTAGGACAATGAAATTAGATCTTTATCTTATACCACAAGAAATTATCGGCTTAAAATAGACTTAAGTCTTAAATACAATACTTGCAACTGCAAAACTTCTAAGAGAAAACAAGGGAAAAGCTTCATGACATTGGTCTTAGTAAAGATTTCATGGATATGACACCAAAAGCACGAGCAACAAAAGCAAAAATTGACAAGTTTCATTACTTCCAATTAAAAAGTTTCTGCGCAGTGAAGGAAATAATAGACTAAATGAAAAAGCAACCCACAAAATGAGAGAAAATATATTTAAACCATATAGCAGATAAAGGGTGAATTGCCAAAATATATAAGATAGCTCTACACACATATGTATATGTGTGTATATATGTATGTAAGTATGTACGTATGTATATATGTGTGTATGTATAAAAACAAACAATAACTTACTTGAAATTGGGCAAAGACTTGAATAGACATTTCTCTAAAGAACATATACAAATGGCCAACAAGTATATGAAAAGATGCCCGGCTTCATATATCATCAGGGTAATGTAAATCAAAATCACAATCGAAATCACCTCACACCTACTAGGATGGCTATTATCAAAAAACAAAAAACAACAACAAAAAAAAACAAAAAACAAAAAACTGGTGTTGATAATGTATAAGAATTCCTCAAAAAATTAAAAATAGAACTACCATATGATACAGCAATCCCATTTGGGGACGTGTATCAAAAACAAAAATAAAAGCAAACAAAAAAAAGCACATGAAATCTGGATCTCAAAGAGATATCTGAACTCCCAAGCTTATTGTTGTTCTGTTCACAGACTTACAGTGTTGAAATAACCTAAATGTCCATCAATGAATGAATTGATTAAAAAATAATAATAATAAAAAAATAAACAAAAAACAACAACAAAAACCCTATGGTATATACATACAATGGAATACTGTTTAGTCTTACAAAAGAAGGAATTTTGAAATATGTGGCAACATGGATGAACCTTGAGGATATTTTGCTGAGTAAAATAAGCCCGTTTAATATTGCATGATTCCATTTATACAAGGTATCTAAAATAGTTAAATTCACAGAATCAGAAAATGGGCTAGTGATTGTCAGAGACTGGGGACTGGGAGCAATTGAACAGCAGTTCAGTAGGCATAAAGTCTCAGTTATACAAGATGAATAAATTCTAATGATCTGCTGTACAACAATGTCATTAGGATCAAGAATGATGTATGTAAACTTAAAAATTTACAAGGGTAAATGTCATGTTAAGTGTTCTTACCACAATAAAATTATTACTTAAACGAGATAAAATGTAAAATTACTTAATAGTGTGACTGACACGTTTTTATTTAGAAAAGAAATTTTGATTTAAATATGGTCTGATAAAGAATTAGAAAATGATCCATCTACTTTTTTAAGGAAAGTATCCAAATTGAATGACTGGTCAAAGTGATCATTAAATCCAAGAGCTGAATGTCTTATAGTTATAGAGTTAATAAATGTAAAACTTACATTAACAGCTTCATCTTCAGTCAGACTCTCATCTATTGTTACATTAGGTAAATCTGGCCAAACCTGCAAAATAAAAAGAAATTGAAAAATGGTTTAATATAAATTCAGTATGGTATGACTGTGTTGAAAATAAATTATAATAGAGTTTTAGAGATATATGATAGACTCAAGATCATAGAACCGTAATTTCTTGTTATTTTTTTCAGTTTTTGTTTTGGTATATGGGTCAGTTATAAACTATTCCCATTTTCCATATTAATTTTCTCTTTAATCTGACAAATAAAATTTTAAAAAGCCAATCTTTGTAGTTAGTAATGATTTTGAAAACAATACATGTAACCAAAGGTCTGTCAAGAAATAATATGAAAACCATATATTAAATTTAAATTAATGTAGTATATTAAAACGGTTTCCATAATTATTAAAATCTAAAAATGGTAAACATATTTTTATTTGAAAGGTGCCGGAGATCTGAGTTGGATGAGGCCATGTTGAGGCAAATATCTTTGTGATTTTCAGTTAGTACCAAATCATCTTCTTACCCCCACACCTCCTCCATCCCTGCTCCTGCCTCCCTGCCCACCAAAGTTTTTCTCCATCCCCACCATAAACACACATAACAGAACCTAAATTCAATCATGTTAGAGATCTGGGGATTTGAATCTATGTATTAGAAATTTAAAAGTCCCATATAAAAATGTAAATAATCCCCAAAGGACTAATGACCTACAAAGGATTCATTCCTGATTGGGAAGAGTGAAGAAATGAAATAGAGAGTAGAAATCTGAGAAAATGTATAGAAATATAGAATAACAAAAAGGTAGGAAGGAAAAAAATCCTTTTCTATGGCCAATATGTTATATCCTATACTTGGTACATTTCTTAAAATATGATTTTTTCAGTAAGGTTATCACAGGAGTTTTCCTATTTTATTTTAATCTTTTTTTTATTTTGAAATTATTTTCAGACTTATAGAAAAGCTGCAAAATTATATCTAGGTTTTTTTGTATATCTTTCACCCTGCTTCCTCTAATGTTAACATATGTATAGCTACTGTACAATTATTAGAACAAAAAACTTAACATGAATACAATACTATCAACTAATCTACAGGCTATGTTTGAATTTTACCACTTTTATCATTAATGTCTTCTTTTTAGTTCCAAGATCCAAAAAGGATCCCACATTACATTTAATTAAGTCTTCCATTATAGGATGTTATTATTATTTTTTTTCATTTTAGTTATGACTAGTGAATATTTTTATTTACTCTTTTATATGCAAGCCAAACCATGAATTTTTCTATATTAATATATGTTATATATTAATATAGGTCTGAATATTATTGCTTATATGCAATACTGTCAATTATATTCCTTTTTCAAGGGAGGAATATAAGTATAGCTCTTAAAAACATTGTTTATTTTATTAATGATATGTTTTTAAGAGAAGTACATATATTTAAATGACTTGCAATACAGAATAATGAATCACCATCTTATTAATGGTAGTTTTACAATAAAACGAGAAATAAAATAAAAGACAATTTAAAGATAAAACAAACCGTATTTGGACATACAACTTGTATAAATTCTTTCTGTTTCTAATAATCTAGATTGAACTCAAAGAGTATATATTATTTGCTTGTTAGCTATTAAATCATTACATTCTGTATAATGTATCTCTCTCCCTGAATGGTTTCAACAGTTTTATTTTTTTTTTAATTCAAAGGAACCTTTTAGTGAAATAGCATTTATATGTATTTTATTTTAAGATCAACCAGTACCTTTGCCCAACAAATATCATTGGTGCCAGGCCATTTGATAAAAACATCTTTCTCCTGTCCTCTTTGAAATGCTGGGTAAGGCCTTGTTTCATTTCCTGAAATTGCTGGATCCTAAAAATAAAGAAATACAAACCAGGTAACTACGGAATAAAAGTATAGCCTCTTGGTTAGTTGTTATAAAGTGTTATATTTTTCCATTACTACATTATCATTAATTGTGCTTTCATCATTATATTGTTCATTCATAGACTGAAAAATGGACTGATGATATAAACTTAAGTGTTTTAGCTAGTTTGTCTTCTAAATTTCTTAGAAAAAAATTTTAAGAACTTTTGAAAATATATTAACTACTATTTCAAGCAAGATTATAATTGCTTCCTGTGAGATCTTGATATTTTCTTCCCATTGAATCACTAACTTAAAAGCAAATTTTTAAACATGATAAGCATATGAAGTAGTCCTAAGGAATAATTTGAAAATTGTATAGGAATAGAAAATCCATCATCACTTTGTGATAGCACCTATAAATTGAGGCCAATTTACAGCTTGGGTGATCACAAAAACAAACAAACAAACAAACAAAAACAGCTTGTTTTTGACTCTCAGCTTTAGTCTTAAATCTCTAAGGATATATCAAGTATAAAGGTATCCTGGTGGCAGCCTACATAAATAAAGTGCAGTGTTAAAAGAGGAAAGTTTTAAGTTTGGGAGAAGAATCCAAAGTTATATACTTTCTATTTGGAAACACCTTCCTGTACCCCTCATTCTGGGAGAGTAATCTTAATAAAATCAAGTTAATAAGATAATAAGACTCAGATAAAATATAAGATATAAATACTGACCAGGATAATAATGTATCTCATTCCTTCACTTCTTATTTTGTCAACAAACTGAGGAAGATCCTGGAATCTTTCACCAATTGTAAAGTCTAGTTGTCTTTCCATGTAATCAATGTCTGTGTATTGAACATCCTGAAAAACAAGCATTGTGATAGTGGGGTAAGAATCCCAAGAGTGAGTGAATAACATTCAATCATACTTATTGAAGTATTAGCAATATGAAAGTTTCAATGACTCTTCCTTTGACCCTAAAAGGAATTAATCAAGTATTACAATGATCAAGAAATAAAAGTAGCATGTAAAGATGCAAAATATTCTAAGAACGAGTTCATATAAATGCTCTGTTTTATTAACAGTTAGTAATTTTGATTTAGAAGTAAAAATTCTTTCAAATCAGTATCTTTTGCTATGAAATTCCCAAAGGAAACAGAAAGACATAGGATCAAATGGTTTATGAGGCTATGAAATTATGTTAAGTGGTAATTTGGATGTGTACATAGTGTACACAGAGACAGATATTGGTCTATTTCTGGAAACATAAAGTAAATATAGGATCATTTCAAATAATTCTAATATTGCTAGAGGGAAAGAAAGAATTATTAGTAAATCCATTAAATATTATAAGATTTTGCATTCATTATCCACCAAAGTCATTTCTGAAATAACAGCCCAAGCTTAAATAAGCAAAATATTGCTTACGAATAGGTATTTACAAATATTTTTAAACTAATGAATGTTCGAATGTTATCATGAAAATTTTAATTTAGGCCTAAACAACAAATTTGTTAATTATTTTCTGTTAATAGACATTAGTTACATTTTTCTTCTAGATTTTGTAAAATATATGGTTAATATAGTGATGTTATAAACATATATGGGTAATATGTTATAAAAAATAAAAAAAATTCTTTTTAAAAAAAATCCACTTGCATATTTCTATAGCATCAAACTATATAATTAAAATCACCATATAATATATTCTGGAACCATATATTGGATTCTCTTATGTGTACTGATATCTTATCATGAGGTCCTTTTCATTGTTCTTAGAATGAGTTCTCATATACACCAAGCATTCTAGATTTCAGTTCTTAAGTGTTAGTTACTAGAAAGATCTCTTGGATTCCTTAATACTGCAAAAAAATAGAATTATATGGACTGATTGTTTCTGGATACTTAGAATATTTATTTTCCCAAACATTGAGGGAAGAGAATATTCTGCCAGACTTAATTCTGTATTCTAATATTACAACTATCTTCTATTCCAATGCAAAATCACTCCGTTTCACCTGCAATTCCTTCTCTATAACTTGTTACATCAGTTGATTAAATAAGTTCTGTGGACCCTTACTCTCACCCAAAGAGAACACAGGGAATATGTCTCACTACCCATGTGACCCGAAGTTAAAGAGAAAAATACAAGAAGACGGTGACTTGTTTAGTGCAACTCCAGGTCATGGAATTGGAGAAAGAGAAAAGAAATGGTATCTATCTAAAAGACATTTTACAAAAATTTCCTATTCAATTCATTTGGTGTTATTAAAAAACTAAGCCTTGATTATTGCCAAATGCTTAAAATAATTTTAAAGTACATGTGTTTAATTATTTCATTCTGCTTTTATAGATGACATATGTAAAATTGTCTTAAAAGTTGAAATACATACATATGGGATCTGAGCAGCCACCATTTCATTGTATACTTGCTCAACCTGTGAAGTATTTCTGTACCCATAACGACATATTTGGAATCCCAAAGCCCAATAAGGTGGCATGACTGGTCGGCCAATTACCTTTGAAAACAAAAATTATTTGTAAGCTAAGAGAATTACTTTTATTATAAAGAAAATTTTATGTGTTTAAAAAAAAACAAATTCCATCATACTTCATGGTATTGCTTTGTTACAACTTCTGGATCTGGGCCCAAAAACATATAAAAGTCCAAGATTCCTCCAATTGTGCGGTAAGTTAGAGCAGGGGCTGGCTGAAAAGTAACATCTGGAAATCCAAAAGATAATTACATTTTTATCTACATATAAAATATTATTTTATTAAAGAGTAACACAAAATATGAGAAATTAAACAAATTGTTTTACCCATTGCATTGCTGTTAAGTAAGAAAACTCCATGAGCGTGGCTCTCATCTTCCAAAGCCATGTGATAGGGATGAAATCCATAGGAATTAAGTTTATACTAAAAATAAAAAAAAATAATATATATTTAGATAATATCATGTAAATATTATCAATGTGATATTTAAATTCATTATAATATTGAGCCTAGGAATTTAAAAGTTTCTTCTTTGCACACACATACTATTTGAATTAAATGCATTTCTCCTAGAAACTAATTTTTCGTTATTTAAACTGTTACTGCTTTAGAGCATGCAAATAAATATACAAACGTAGGACATCCACAAATGCTGCCTCACAACAGATGTAAAAAATCATTGGTATTAGAGTAGTGAGTTTCTTTCTACAGATTATGTGTGTTAATTTATTTTATAAAGTGGCACTTCTTTTTCAATAATGCAATTTCCTAAAAATGATTAAAGCACTCAACTTCTTAAATACTTATATGGTAATATCTAAGTTTATATAATATTTTATAATATTTAAAATGATAGTTTATACAATAATTTATATTTATGAAGCATTTGATTTCTTTTTTAGCTAGATCTTTTTACTTTCTAGAATAAAAAAGTACATTCAGAGCCATGAAATGACTTGACAGAGGTCCAAAAACTTGTAAGTTGATGATCCCCAATCAAATTGACATCTTTGATCCACACCAAATCCCAGTAATTGATTAGCATAGGAAAGAAAATTTATGTATTGAGAATAAAGATTATACTAACTTAATGCTAATTCTAATGTTGATGGGTTTTTAAAAAGTAAATTTTGGCAAAGCACATTTTTTCAAGTTGATATAATGAAAAACCATCTTTATACCATAAGGTTGAAATATTGTGGTACAAATAAAAGTTATTTAGCACCTAACAAACAATGAAAAGTGGTCGCAATAGTATACACATTTTATAATTTCACACTTAATATAAGTATGCATCACATGTGGAAAATGGAAATAAGCTAGTATTTCTATTAAAATGTATTTTTATGATATGTCCAGAATAATTATAGTTAATATCAGTTGTGCAGTGCATTAAATATTCATGAAGTGTATTCCATTAATAAGGTGAATCATTGAGAAAAATGACATAAGCATATAAAAACATTTTCTAAAGATGTAACTAGCAGTATGGACTCATAAAAATGCACAACTGCAGCTGGGTGTCATAAAGAAAAAAGTTAGCATCAAATCATTATTGAAGTAAAAATAAAAAAGGAGAACCCTGGTCAGCTATTTTCTGAAAGCTGAGGTAAATATGGATTTGGCAGCTAATACTGAATCTGAACATTCTTTCTATACAGTTGAGAGGGTGAAGAATTGAGTCACTACCTCACTTCTCACTGTACTCAATGTTATCTATCCAACTTCTACTTTTGCCAGTAATGGTGACTTTTGTTATTTGTTTTTTAGAAAATCACTATAGCAGCTCTGGAGATAGCTAGGCCCTTTGTCATTACTTTGATACTGAAGTACAGGCCTACATAGAAGTGGCTGGGGTCTAATCATGGTCTTAGTTGCCTCACGAGGTAGTTGAATATTGGTACCTACACCAGGGGGTTGGTCTCTTGTGAACATTCCCCAAGTATTCCAGTTTAGATCTTGTTTAAATGCTGTGTGTTCCACTTCCCCAAAACCATATACATATGCTGATGGCAGGCGAGTAGATATTTGAATGAACTGGTCATTGAAAGTAAATCCAGGTAGGCGAGAATCCCAACTGAAAATAAAATAAAACAATTCTATTTCTGTAAATATTTATATAGTAGTATCACAAATAAGAGTGATAATCTTTCTTTGGTAATATGAAAATCAATAATATTTTCTATATATACTTATACCTTATTGTACCCAGATACCAAATAAAAATAGATAATTATTCCAATACATTTTTCTTTTGGCTAAATTAAGAAATATCTAAAATATGTTTCACATACTCAACATTACTAATAAAGTGAATAGTAATATGATTAACATGACCATATATGTTTATATTTATGATATATTGCTTTTAAAAATAAAGTTAATAAGAAATTATAAGTAATATACGACCTGGGAGTAATATATGTCCTAGAAGTTGAAAGTCATTCATTTTCATGTTCCCTTGAGATAATTACAATAAATTATTTTCTAATATAGAATAAAAATAAATCAATATTATAATAAGCTATAAGGCATAATGGATATTTTAATTTCAAATGCTTCCTATTTAATACTCCCAATCATTTTCTACTTTTATTTTGTATTTATAAAAAATCAGTGTTTACAAACAAATCCAGAAGAAATGTGTTACTGAGAATGTATTTTTTTTTCCTAGTCATTTGCAAGAAGAACATAGAGGAGGAGAAAAAATAAATAAGTTGTCAGTGTAAGGAAAAATAGTATTACAAAGAATTTGGGACATATTTAAAATTTTATATTAATGATTTTGGAAAAGTGTTTATTTGAGAATAATGATTCCCAAATAACAGTAAGTATGCCTTTGCAACAGAATTTTTTTTACAAAATGACTTAGCTTGTTATCCTTTGGGGAAAAAAATAGTCATAATAAAATTTTTTTTAAAATTCAGACATATTTTTCTTCATTATTTGTATCTATTCTGACAATATCTGAAAACATTCTGACAACATCTTCCAAAGGATAGCATGGCAAGCTTAAAATACATAAAAGACTCTTTTAATATACTATAGTTTGTAAAACATTTCACAAATATAACTTTTTGTTTAACTTAAATTTATTTGTTGTAACATAAAAATGTATCTAGATGTATGTAACTTAACTTCCTTTCATACTTGGCGGAGATGGTATTAACTCTATCTGATTCCAGAACCAGTAAACTGATTGCAGCAGTTCTAATAAAATGTTTACATTACACATTTCCCATTACTTATTTTGCCAACACCCATCATGCTTTCAAAAAGAGCCATGGTTTGGTTCTCAACTTAATTAGAAGAATAAATCTGGTATATAAGTATAAAATCAATCTCACCCAAAGTGTAAATGAAATTTTAGACAATCCTTAATGATAGTCCTATGATGTGCTAATTGTTTAGCTTTAAAATGTTATAATGGGGCAAGTTATTTAATACAACTAAAACTATTTTTGGTGTGACAGTGCTCTAACACAGGGAATGCTGTGAAAATAATCATCTTACTTTTCCCTTCCTAGGCTAAAATCAAAATATCATTCATATCAAATAATTCACTTACATGACTCTTCCTGTGCTTCTCCGTCGAACCTGTATGCCAAAAGGATTTTCCTTGATTTCAACATCATAGAGTCTATTTTCATAAGTACTTGTTGGCACAGTTGGAATGTTTAAGGGTATTGGAACTTCATATCTCTTCGTTTGGGGATCATAAATCTATTGCAGAAAAATGATGAAAATAAAAACGTTTTATTCTTATTGCTGACGTATCATATAAATATCTTTAAGCAGTTTGAACAATGGTTCAGATAAGAATATTTAGAATTCTTGTTTATGCAATTCTTAATTCTATATCCATGGCCCATATATCTATATGAAATTATGTATTGTGTTTTATCTTTTTTAATATTTTATTATTCATTTTTCCATACAATGAGAAATTTCTAAAAACAAACCGTTAGAGTTAAATATTCTCTTATATTGATATGCAAAATAATTTACCACCTCCTGTTTAGACACAGAAGTTGTTTTAATATTTTTGTCATATGTATGGTCCTATAATGAATATTAATGTTAGTTTATGTTTATTTATGTTTTTATTTCTTCAGTGTATTTCTTAGAAGTGATATTATTAGGTCATAGCATAGTAACATTTGTAGGGTCCTTGATATCTATTCGTAAACTGTTTTGCAGAATTAGTGTACTAATTCTCACTAAAATGTACTCTAATAGCTTTATGTTACACTAAAAGCATTTTTTTAATTGTCATTTATTTTCTTGATGAGGATAAACTTTTTCCTACATGATTATTCAACATTCAGATTTCTCATTCTTTAAATTTGTCTTTTGTTATTTTGATCTTTAATGAGTGTATTTTAACATTTTATTTATAATTTTTATTTCTTCTATTAAATGACTGCTTATAAGATCTTGATATTTTTCTTGTTTATATGAGTTGAAATTGCTTGGGGTTTATAATACAGGTGTCAGATATTTATCTATTTTTTTGTTTGCCTTCTAGTTGTTTATAGTATTTATTAATATTGAACTGTGTGATTTTTATGCAGGAAATACATAATTTTGTCTATGTGATTTATGCCTTCATATCTATGGTTTGAAAGACATTAACTAACCAGATACAAGATATCTGGGATTATATTTGATTTAATTTGTATATGTAGATATGAATAACTTTATATGTGTTACATATACATATATATTTTTATGCCATCCTTTAAAAATAAACTTTCAGGTGATTCTAATGCAGTGCTATTGTTTTAATATTATAAATTTTATAACTTCCTGTTTTTTTTTTAAGTTTTAACTATTGCCTTTGTCATATGTATATCTTTTCAGATGAGCTTAAAGGTTATTTATCATCTCAAAAATATTCTATTGAGATTTCTATGGGAATTATTTAAAAGTATCAGTGGATGTAAATTGAGTTAACTTTTTAAAATTTTAATTTTATTTAAGATTTTTTAGTACTTAATATCTATCAACTCTTTTTAATAGTTCTTTTTCTTATAACTTACTCTATAATATTTTATATTTTATTGTTTATTTGATTGTTCTCATTTGATTTTGCAAATGGAATTTGCTACTATTTCAGCTTCTTAATGAGGAATGATAGTATGCAGCACAACATTTTTTAGAGATATTATTTTACAACCAGTCATTCTGCTGATCTTATCATTTGTAATAGTTTTTAAAATGGATTCCCTTGGAGCCCTTGAGTAAAAAAAAATGCTAAGTGCTACCGTTAAAAGAAATTGTTATTTCTTTTGTATGTCTTAATGTATTGGCCAGAAAATTTAGATCACTATTTGAAAATAATGGAAATAGTAAGCATCCTGTTCTGTTTATTTTAATAGGACTACCAATATAGTTCACTCTAAGTGATTTATTTATTCAGCAAGAATTTAAGTATCTTTTAAAAAATTACCATTATATGTTTAATTATTCACAAAGTTAGTAAAAATGAGAAGCTTTAAATATTGTGCACCTAGCTAAAAGCTGTGTAGAAAAAAAAATAAGCTTTTTTTTAATAGAATAAAAATGTCATCAATCCAATTACTAATCCTTAATATTACAATAAAAATCCAAGTACCTAATCTAGTCAAAATCTCTCATCTTGACAGATGATTCATGCATTGGTATCATTTATATTAAACATACCTTAAACTGCAGCATCTCATTTTTGTGATATTTCACCTCCACACGAAGAGTTGAGATGGGTACAGAAGGTAGGTTTGTTCTCATATTTGTAGTAGTCAGCTGGAGGTCAGCTGTTACACCCATTGATGAATACTGAGTTGAACGGACTAAGTAAGAGTTGTCTTGTTTTGGAAAGTAACATTCAGGTGCTTTGGATTCGAGTACCTAAGAATGCAATACATGTTTAATGCAAGAAATTGTAAGCATTGTAATATTTGACTCTTAAAAAATAAGGTAGACATATCTAATCACACATTGTATGATTTACTAATTTTATTGTTTAATACTAAAATGCAATTACAATCACAACATAAAACAGACACCACGTACTAAAATGTTATATAGAATATTTATATTTTGACTCTAAAGATAGGCAAGTAGAGCAAAAAGATCAAATGTCATAGCATTTCAACTCAGAAAATAGATAATTGTGCAGTGTTTACAAAAATTAAATACATTACTCATAAATTTTGATCACATGCATTTTCTTACTCCTTATATTGACCATTGCCATTGGTCAATATAAAACTGCTCTACAACAACACTCAGAAGAGCATGCACTTAAAGTTCTTTCCTTTTACTTATAATAAACTCTATAATTCCTTATTTCATGACTGATCCTTATAATGGCCAATTACATACTGACCAATACTTGAAACGGGAAGTATGGCCAAAGAGTAGAGCTAATTGGTTTATGTAAGAGTGGAAGCTAGAATCTAAGAAAAAGAATGATAAACTCTGGCAATGAAGGCTAATTGCCTTATCAAAATCCATTCTCCATTCTATCTTATTCATTAAATTATACTGTTGGGAGAAGCATTGTGCCCATCTACATATCCCAGTCTCTTTTGAGGAAATTGTCTATGACCCCCAAAATCTCCTTAAAATAAAATGGTATAAGCTGATTAATTAGAATCCCTTTGCCCATCCACCTTCTGGTCTTGAAATGCATACATAATGGTAGAAACTATAAAACAAACTTGGGGATGAAAAACAAATGATAAATATGAGACATTGACGACACTGAGAGTCCAGCATAATACATCTTGGATTCTTATTTATGAAAAAAAAAAAAAAATCATGTTTTGTTTAATCAAATCAGACTTTGGTTCTCTGATACTCCCAGCTTCAAGCAATCCTTAACTGTAAGGAATACTACAGTACTTATTCCAATTGAGTAAAACTGAATGCCAAGAGAACCAGGAATATAATTAACTTTAGAAAATTGCAAAGTCTGTATATGTCTTTCTGCCAAGTAGCACTTCTACTTTGTCATTCTATAAAGTTCTTATTCATCTTTCTTAATCATAGTTCATCAGCATTGCTATTTTTGCAGTTAGAATGAAAATAATCTTGCTATCTAATTTACGGAAATAGTATAAAAACCTATAGACAGTATTCAATCGATAATTTTTTAAAAACTTGGCTTATTCAAGTAAAATCCAATTAATTAAATTTAAAATATATCTTTAAGTAGATTTTATTTCATTTTTTAATACTCAATCCCACTCTTCTCCACACATTTGTATATTTTCAAAGTAGAGAAGTTACCACTTGGAACATCACTTCTGAGATTTTTAAATCAGAAGTTTTCAGATGATATTATTGCAGTAAGACCCTCAGAGTTTATGTGATCTGATGCCAGCTTTAAGTACAAATGTGAAATTAGATGAATGCAGGCATGATTTTGAAAAATTATGAGTTATTAACAAGAGTTAATAACAGAGTTATTAACAAGTTTTGAATAAGATTTTTTTTCCTTGAAATTGTCAGTGATTTAGGAAGTGTCAACAATTCTTTATTATATGAAGCCTTGGGAAAAAAATAACTTTTTTTCTTTAATGTATGGTTTTCCATCAGATTACACAAATTAGAGTTATGTACAGTGTGACCATAATCAGAGTAACCATTCAATCAAACTGTTATTTGTCCCTCACCCATTGACACCTATACTTCCTTCCTTAACAAGCTTATTTCTTTTCTAAATCACTTCTTTTCATGTAACCTCAATCCCTAAGGCCCTCGCTGCATTCTTGTGCTCAGTTGAGAAATGGTCCTGGGAAAAACTCTGTTCTCTAAATTCTCAATGCTTATAATTGTGTGGTTGAATGTGGCTTGAGAAATATACACAGTTATGCAAACTGCTATCCCTTTGTATAATCATGAAAATTAGAATGGGTTCTAATGATGCAGTCATACTATAGTTCCCTAGTTCATTCACTATCACACTACCCTGGATGACATTTTTCCTCTCTTCTCCAACTACCAACAAATCTTTCCTATTCTCTTAATCACCTAATGGTTTTACTTATTATGTCAATATGAAAAAGAAAGAAATCAGAACAAAAATAAGAATGATCTATCCACCCACCTCTTCACCTCCTGTTACAAGATATGTACTGCCTGTGTTTCTAAGGGGAATCATTTTATTTGAGAACCCAATCCTATGCCTCCTTGCCTACAAAGACATTTTTTTCTGCAATTCTCAACTCTCACCTGCATCACTAAAATGGCATTATAAATTATGCTCAATGGCATAACACAATTTTATTTCTACGATCTTAAAAAAGAAAAAAAAACTGTCACCTCATTAATTTCTTCAACTATTGACCTATTTTTATGCTTGCTTTAGAGCAAAACATAAGAAGTTCACTATAGTCATTATCTCCAATTTGTCCTTTCATTCTCACTTGAATTCTCATTCTCACTGTAACTAGGTTTTTATTCACAGCACTCCATCAATATTTCTCTTATAAAAGTTACCAAACACTTCCATGCTGCCAAATCTAAACTTCAGTTTCTAGTTATCGTCGATTTATAAGGATAATTTTCACAGTTAATTTTCTGTCTTGAAATGCCTTGTTCAATCGGCTTCCAAGAACCAACATTTTCTTTGTTTTAACCTAATTCTTTTACTATTCTTTCTCAGTCTCTTTTCTCGCTCTAAATGTTGGCCTGACTCAGGGTTTAAGTTTTTTGTTTTTTTTTTTTCAGGATTTAGTTTTTGAACTCTTCCCTTTCTAGCCAAGCTCATTTCCTTAATGATGTCATCCCACCATATAGCTTTAAACACTGTATATATTCTGACTCTAAATTTTATATCTTATCTGTAATATAAAAGTCTCAATTTCACTAGTTTAAATGCATCTCACAACTGGAAAATTGCACTAGGATTTGTATTAATTTACCCCAAACACAATTGTTCCTCTCCAAGCTTGTTCCCCCTCCATAGTTTTCCCAGTCTCTGTTAATATCAATTTCTTCCTTTTTCCAGTTGTTTAAACCAGAACTTGAAGTCATTTTTTACTCTTCTCTTATGTTCTCTCATATTTCACATATCCAACAAACAACAAACTTTTTTGGCTTTATCTTAAAGTCAATTACTTATTACCAATTCTATCATTACTAGTCTGGCTCAATCCACCAATAATAGTTTACCTTAAATATTGCAAAAACCTCTTTCCTGTGTTGGTACTGTAACACTTTATGTTCAACACAGAAGCAATCATGATCCCATTAAGATGGAAATTTAATCTCATTTGTTCAAAACTCTCCTTTTTTTTGTTCAATAGTATCTTATTTTTGGAGTAAAAATCATAGTTCTAAAAATGACCTAAATAATTGATCTACATAATCTGTTTCCATATGTCTGTAATATCATTTCCTGCTGTTCTTTCCTTCATATACTGTGTTTCAGACACAATGACCTCCTTTCTGTTTGTGGGCTATACCAGATACTTTCTTACTTCAGACGCAATTCAGGTTGATGTTTCTTCTTATTGGAGTATTAATCCCTTCCATTCTTTCCTCATCTCTTTTACATAATGTCATCTTCTTTAAGAAACTTTCCCTGTCCAATTATTAAAATTATGCCACTAGCATTCTTCCCTGCTCCTTTTTACCTGCCTTTTTTTTTTTTTCGCATGACACTTCTCTAACATAACATATACTTTTCTTATTTCTTTTTCCCATGCTAGAGTATAAGCTATATCAGGAAAGAGGGTTTTGTTTATTTTATTCACCTAGAATATAGCAGATCTCAATAAGTATTTATAAAAGTAATCAATGAATAAACATCATGGTCTAAAGAAACATCAGAAGTTTATTTGTACCCTAAATTATTATATTTAACAGATTCCTTATGTCTGAAATCTTAAAGCTTCACTTACTTGCTTTAAGAATCTGTAAGGTGTTAAAATACTAATAGTTCTGGGAAAAGTAAATTTTTTACATTTTCTTACTAGAAGTTATTTCTGCTTTAGTACCCATCCTGTATATTTGTTTTGATAATGTAAGTTGAGTATGTACTAAATAAAATGGAAGATGAATATGAATTTGAATGAAGAGCTGCATTTTAAAGAGAAGATATTGGAGACATGGAAAAATACTTCACTACTTGGCTTCTATTAATTTCAGAATCTGTTCTTCTTATTTTTTTTCTTCAGTTCTTCCATAAACTTTCCTAATGATGAAGATTATGCTGCTTTATCAAGCATCGAAGAGCAATGGGGGCAATTTCTTTGGTGGCAGAGATACTAAATATCCCCTCATACAAATGCAGACATTTCTGGGCAGTTGTGGCAGATGTATCTTGACTCTCTTCAGTCGTACAACACATGCATTTAATTTCTTACTCATACGAAATAAATGTTTTTGCTGAGAAAACCCAATGATGTAACACAAAAGCCCAGAATTTGAAACATAAGCATAGCAAGAGGGTATACTTCCTTTATCTCTTCTTATAAAAAACTTCTGCTGTCAATAGCCACCATTATTCTGTTGAAATTATGACCAAAATAATTGGTCAGAAATTATCATCTCCTAATGGAACAGGTATAGCCCATCAATCAATTTCAGAACTTTTACTAACTTGAGACAATGCTTTTGAAAGACTGTCCCCTACTGGCATTATATCTTGCTTAACTAAGCTAGTTAGCCACAGCCGATATCTAATAGAGTGCAACAAATAGAATACAATTTTAATAAATAAAGTTACACTATCTGAACTGCCTGAAAAGCAACTTACAGTTCCCTTTAGTCTAGCATTTAGTAAGTTATGTCTTTGGAGAATTAATTAAGATAAAGACAAATTTTCTATCAGAAGTCCTAATTTCAAATTCCAAATGCTTGTCTAGATGAATTTAGTCTATATTCTGTAGAATTAAAATTATAATATGTAAAGTTTACATTGAAATGCTTCTGTGAAAGCCATATCATGAATCTTAATTAAAATTCTTATTACCTGTTCCCATATACAGCCACGATTTGTGCAGTCGTTCTGAGTTCCAGGCTCTGCATCTGGATAACAATTAAACTTTTCATCTTCTAAGAATACTTGATTCCATTGAACGATAAAGTTTTTTCCAAGGTTAAATGTGAGATTATAAATTAGAAGATTCTTTGAAGACAAAGAAAACATTAATAAATATTTCTGACCATTGGACAATTTAAAAATGTTTAACATTTATAAAATATGGCAACCACAGCAATTCTTCAAATCAAGTCATAAATAGTTTTAATATAATACTTAAAGAACAGAATAGAAAAAAGAAGATATGTCATGCTGAAATGGCTAGAACCACAAGGTAAACTGTGAAAATTGTAGACTACTAATGAAAAGCATTTTCATCCTCACTTCTGCCATTTAATGCTCATGAGTCTTTGGGAAAATTGTCTTTCTTCAATTTCCTTCCCCTGTAAATAGTAATAATGACTCTACTAAAATGTATTGCTATATACAATGAATGATATGTGAAATTTAAAACACCTAGCATAATACCTGAGACATACAAGATATGAAATAAATATTAGATCCTCGAAGGAAGAAAAAAGGAAGAAAAGGTTGATCGCTTGGATTGATATTGAGGCTCCCAGAGGAGGAAAATACTAATTTCCCTAATTTCTCCCTAATTTTATCTACTGCCTAAAATATTTGAGGGAAAATTAGAGGGGTTATAATATGGCATTATGCAAAAAAGGAAAAAATGGGAGGATAGTTGTATACATACATGGGTATATATACATATTCTAATATACAATTATTTCTATTATTGGAATATTGCAGTTATGGTTGGTTATTGTTTGTTTATATACTTGAAAAAAATAGGTAAAATTTATCCCAGCATTATACTGCATTATTTAATTTTTTTCATATCAACTTATTTTCATAACTCTACATTTAGGAATGAAAAGTCATAAAGATTAGTTTAAGCACAGAAGAATTAGAAAGGTGTAACTATTAGTGTACGTATAAATCTTTATGTAAGTATAAAAACAGACACTGATGTAAACTGAGATTGCAAAAGAACAAATAAAATAATTTTTATATTATGTCCACTTTATAATCTTTGTTAGAGTGATAAAGTTCTCAGTAAGCCTATATTATTTAATTTATATTTATTAATTCTTATGGTCCTACAAATATGTAAATTAAAGTATGTTTACTAAATAAAAAATAATTAACTAATACATATGTTTATAAAAATTACTAAGTGAAAAACTCCAGGAGGCTTAGGAGTTATACAAAAAATACTCTAAGAAAATATTCTATATCTAAAATAATTTTGAATTTATTTATGATGGTTTTACTAATAATTTAGTATTACATAAATGGTAGAAAATTAAATGCCAATAAAAATAGCTTCCATGTTTTAAATTATTATCGTTCAAATTTTAAATATATTAATTTATTATTCAAAGAAACATTATGATTTAAAAATTACATTTTGTGGATGAGGCAGCTGAGATAATGAGAGACTAATTTAATATATTTAAATGCACAGACTTCAGGGCTAGAATTTGAGCCCAATTTTGTGATTCTTTTTTTCTCTCTAGTATACCTGTTAAAAGAGACAAAGATTACAAGATAAGACAGGCCTTCTATTGGAAGGGAGGTATAAACAAAAATTTGAAGAATAAAAGTACAAGATATATTGAGGACAATGAGAGTTCATGAAAGGAGTAGAAAGAATATAGATTAAATCAATATCTTAAAGAGTCATAAATGAGAAGCTAAAACATTTAAAATCTTTATTATATGCAACAGATGAGTAAGTTCGATTAGGAGAGGAGAATGGTATAAAAAAAATACTAGGAAGGTATAGATAAGTGATGTCAAATATAAAATTCAATAGAGAAGCAGTAAAAAGAAGTCTCCTTAATGCTGACATTTATATATAAATTGGAATAACCTAAAATGGAATATTGGCAGCAAAAGGGAAAGAAAAAAAGAAAAGATACGTCATGAAGAAAAATATCATGAAATCAAGAGTTATTTTCTTGAATAATTGTGTAATATTAAATGCAAGAGTATATGATGGCTAACATATTTTAGAAAACTGTATTTACCTGATCGGAAGCATCATAAGTGAAATTGTAGTGATCTTGCATTGATTGATTATCTTCCATCACTTTAACTTCTGTAACAGTGTCCACAAGCCCAAGGATTTTTATAGTCTCAAATGCTAAAGAGGTTCCTTCCTGGTATGATGAATGTGTGCATGTGATATTTAATTTGTTCTGAAAAAAAGTATATAATATTATATATTAAGTAGAAGGTCTTTGGATAAAAACCTGAAATAATGCAGGTATGAAACAGGAAAGGAACCAATCATCTATCCTTCCATTCCTATCAGCTCTCCACTTCCAAGTATCATATATAATTATTGACTCTTCAATTTTTTTGTATACATGTCATAAAATTTATTATCAAAAATTACTCAATTTACTCATGATGCAACTCATATATATCCCCTCTCATTCCAGCCCTAATATTGATGAAGAATAACTTGGCTTTGGCAAAATGGAATATTTGAAGAAATCCAACATCTACAAAAAAACATCGCTATTAATTCTTCAAAATTTAACCTTGTGTATAGATATTTCATTCTCAATCCAAATCCATGACAATTACTGTCATGACTGATGTATTAAAACATTTTCAAATAAGCTGAGATTATTTTCCTAGGGCATCTTGCTTAAACCAGAAATAGTACTTTAAAAAGTCTGAAAATTTCTGTGTACTAATTTCATCATCACTAAGTCATCTCTTACATATAGATATAAAAATTTAAGGTAACTATTTTTTTAAATGATTTAACTATTTAATCTAACAATTTATGTCATCTCTTTCCAATGAAATCTGGAGGTAAATGTAAACATATTTCCAAAAAAAAAAAATCCATAATAAAGTCATAAACCAGACATTAACAAGGTATATATTTAACTATGTTTCCAAAGAGAATGCTTACATCAGAAACTGAAAATGTATATAAAATGTAGTTGTCATTTTCTATGGTATCTGAAATGGAAAAAAATAAAGTTATCAGATCAAAATATAATATTAAGTTCTCTGCTTTATTTTTACATTTATATACTTGAGAAATTTGAAAAAATACTATTTATTAATAAAACAAATTAAATAGATTATCCTTTTAAATTAAGGTTTTTAATTACCTCTAAACAAAATAATTTTGCTCTTTCTAAAATACTTTAAAGCCTAAGCACACTAAAGTGAGGTCTCCCATGATAATAATTTTATTCTTGTTTTAATATTTTCCAAAAAAGTAAATGTATATTTGCCTAGTTTAATTTTTCAAAGGCTGCTAAAATATTTCTGGAAATATGAAGAAAACAAAACTTGTAGTAAAATATATACAATTGTAAATTTATATTTTGAACAATATTTTATCTCTTTCTAGTAAACCATGTAACATTCAGTTTATCTTGGGAAAATATGGCACACTGCAATTTTATTTTGCATATTTTAATTTTTTTCATTATTTGAAGAAAAAGTAAATCTGGAAACATGTTAAATATTTATTTAAATAAACTTTAATGAAGAAAATGTAAGACGACAAATTTTTTTACAACATATATACAATAAAATATATCAATACGTGTTTTTAAAGAGAAATTTAAGATTATGACCAAAATAATTTGGAAGAATACAATGAAAATATAAAGGGAATCCTAAAATTTAAATACAATACATTCAATAACTTTAATTTACTTAAAATCTTAATTCTAGGGAATAAAATTAGAATCAAAATCTGAACTGAAGAACATTTTATTGTTTGTATGTTTACTTATAAATTCATTATTTAGAAAATTATGATTTCAACTTTTCAAAGCACATAACTATATAAGTAACATATATTAGATGAATGATTAAATCCTATCTCCATAGTTTTAACCATCTTCTTAAATGAAAATAAATTATCAATATCGATTTTTCTTTGTATAAAAAAGAAACATCTTTAGGAATATTTATATCATTTGAGAAATAAGAATAACCTTATAATAAAGTCCCACATGCTACCAATAGAGGTATTATCTCAACAACATTCTTTAATAAATGATTACAAATAATGTAGTTCTACTGGTTTCCACTTTTACCGAATTTCTATGTAGTAAATGCTTGGAAACTATTCTCATGGGAGAGCTCACTCTAGTGTTTAAAATATTTTAGAAAGAGCAAGAGAAGGCTGGCTTGCTAGAGTAAAATTGAGAAATGGACAGCAATAGGGAATAAGTGTGCGTGTGTCTGTCTGTGTGTGTATGCCTGTACATAAAAACACAGGCCATTGTCAGTGTTCTAGAACTTGGTAAAGATTGTGGCTCTTATCTAAGTAAAATGGAGAATCATTAGATGGTTTTGAGCAGAGGTGTGATAATTTGAATCATCTTTTAAAAGATTGACCCTACCTGCTAGATCGTAAATAGAATGTAAAAGGGGATTGACAAGAACTATAGATCCATAGATCAGTTAGATAGCTACTGTAGTAATTATAATGAAAGGTAGTGATGATAGTGGTGGAGCTGAAGAGAGGACCCAGATCAAGATAGAATCAAGAAAAATTCCTAGGTTGTGAGAGAGGAGTCGACTGTAATATTTTTGGCATCTCGTGGAGATGAAATTATTATCAGCTGACAAGGGAAAGACTATAGGTAAAGCAGACATATTGTAGTAATCTGTATTTTCACAGATAAAACTTTAAAAACAATATTTTTTTATAGACTCCATATTTTCAAATTATAGGAAAGCACACAATAAATAGACTAATTCTTGAGTTAATTTAGAGATATGTGGATGTTCTGTATATATTTAAAGGCGTATAGATACTCTTTAATACATTTGAGAAGTAGTGAGTTAAAATAGAAGCTAAACTATAATTTTCATATACACATATATTAAAAACATACCTGAGTCCTCTATTTAAAGAAATGAATAAAAATAAATTTATGAAGATAATTGGAATTGACTAATTAAACCTAAACAGATAAACTTACTATGGCAAAATTATATATTAGCAAAAAATGGCTCTTTTCTTATTCCCTTGGCTTACTGAATTTTCAGGTTTGCTCTCATGAAATAAAATTAAAGATACAATAACTGAAATAAATTGTGAATAATTTATGATGATGTTCTTATCAAATAATCTAGCATTATTAACCAAAGTTTTAATGTTGATTTCCCTTTATTTTTACAGAAATAAAATTTTTATTTTTAATTGCTACAATAATTTAACGCAGTTGAAAATATAATGTAACTTGTATATCTATATAAATTTATTAATTATTTTAATTAAAAATAATTTAATAATTAAACTATCTAAACTTGTCAAATACTCTTACAATGAACCAATATACAAAACTACATATTACAATTAAATACATAATTTAAATAATGTTAAATTTCATAAAGTAACTTCAGACCCTAGGATAGATAAAAAACATGGATTTAAATTTAATACTTGTGATGTTTCTTAAATGGTTGCAACTTTATATCAATAAAGGCAAATTTTCCCATCATCAGAATAAACATTTAAAAGTATATCCCTTTGAAATTTACCTTTAGTTTCTCCATCATCCCAGAAAAAGTCTCCTTTTGCTGTGTTATTTTCATCCAATGCAACTATAAGTCCTAGAGGGTTCTTTCGGCTGTTAAGTAAGTTTATGTGTGTATATAATTAAAAATAAATTTATATTAATAAATAAATAAATAAATAAATTTATAATGGAGAAATGTTTATTTCATCCTAACAATTTGTGGGAGTTCTGCATTCACATGAGAACATGTCCATAATATATTAATAAAATTGATGTCTATATTTATTAATTTTTCAATGAGAAAAATGACTATACACTTAGAAAGTAAAGATAAGGAATAAGTATAATCAATACAATACAAAATTTCTTGGTGGCTAAGACACCAACAATTGTGAAACAGTATAATAATATTTCAGTTCAAACAAGAAAAATTAAATATCTTATGAATGCTCAATTCAATGTGTATTTGCCACATATCAATGAACCTTAAATTGCAAAGTATCAAGGCTACATATTATATACAAAATAAGGAGAAGTACAGTCTAAAATGTTTAAGTACTTAATGGAATGCTAATAATCTTACAAATGAAGCTAATTCTGACATAATAAATGAGATGTGATCAATACAATTTTTTTAGTTATATAATACTTTAGGTTTTAAACCTAAACAAGTATCTCTGAGACTTCATAGTCCAGGCAACTGCTATATACAGAATATATTTCTTCTAGCACACACCAATCAAAGTGTATGTTTCTCTTGTTTAATATAGCTCTAAAGTATAACCAATTTTTCTGAAAACATACTCATGAAACAGTTACAGTATTAAAATTATCAATTCTATAATGCCGAAATAATTAACTTACTAACATACATTCATTCATTCATTCTTTTGTTCCTTCAACAAATATTTAGAGAAAATAGGGAGCATGTTATGGTTGGATACTCTTATTGGTCTGGAGACTAAGGCACTGAAAAGTCAACTCCTCAACTTCATGGAATTTATAGTCTAGGAATGTGAATATACTACACACAAGAAAAAGTAAATTTATAATTCCAGATATTCTTAATGTTATGAAGTAAATGTAGTAAGGAAATGAAGTAAATGTAGTGAGTAAATGTAGTGAGTATGAAGTAAATGTAGTGAGTAAATCTGTTCAGGTGTTGCAGAATATGGGGAAGCGCAGATTCAAGAGGTAGCCTTCCATGTCTTGTATCCAGAATGAACTATGAAAGATGGAACATCAGAATTTTCAAGTTTCTTCTTTTTTCCTGAATATTTCTGTAATTCATTCTTACTGAACACCTTAGTTTCTATCTTGTTCTTTACTTAAACAGAAATATCCACTTCATTTATCAAATTAAAAGTAAACATCTTAGAAAGAAAAATACTGTGACACTTAGATAAAAATCCATATATTTAACAACTGATACTTTTATAAATTATATAATGTACTTTAATATTTCATATTTTTATTAAGAATCACAATTAACTTTATATATATTCCATAAAGAATGTCAGTACATTTTTGGCACAGGAAATATAATTCTAATATAATTATGTTTATTTTTTATATCATTAAATTTGTATTAAGATAATTTGATTCTTCTTTTTATATCTCCTTATGTCAAAAATATCCTTTGGTGAATAACTAAACATTAATCTTTGATTCATAATAAAATATGAAATATTAAAATTTAGTTAATGATTTTTCATTTTACCTTGCATTTGTAGTTACAGCAGGTTGCTGAATGGGGATAATATAACCTCCTCTGAGATGTAATCCTATTTTGTCTCCTGGAAGATACATAGCAACACGTTGTTTTCTCCATGGTCTTTTTGCACCCTAACATTTGGAAGTTAAAAAGATTTTTTTATTAGTGAAGACTTTAAACCACTGGAAGTTAAAAAGATTTTTTTATTAGTGAAGACTTTAGTTCACAAGGATTACATTTTATACATAGAAATAATTTTTATTATGAGTAATTCATATCATCTGAATAAATATTAGTAAGCTGTTTTCTAATTTAAAATCTTTTTAAGTTTACTGAACAAAACAGGGGAAAAATAAGTTTACTTTCTCAAAAAAAATCAACGTCGAAAAATATATTTCCCTTCTACAATAATTAATAATATTCTTAATTAGCCCTCTCTTTTAGTCTTTGTTGTTTTAAAGTTAACCATATCTAAAAAAGATTTTTAAAAAATCATTGTTTTTATATAAATGTCTAACCAATGTACTGTATGCTTGAAACTAATAATAAAATAAAATTTTAAAAAATCATTGCTTCTATAAAAATAAAGTGATATGCAAAATAATGCCTTTTAAAATAAATATCTGAAAAGATCTTGGTCAGTTAAATAAATTGGTTGTGTGTATAAATGCTGCTATATTGCCTTTTCGAGGCTGAAATAAAAATCTTCCTCAAATGTTTGAATATACTGTATAAAATAAATGTTTAAGATTAGCTCATTACTCAATTTTTTTGGCAATAAGATGATATGTGAAAAAGAAAAGTATTTAAATGCCACTACTCCTTCCTAAAATTACTCCAGACCTTTATTTTCATAATTTAAAAATGAATAATATAACTTTTTATGTAAAGAATATAACTTCATATTAATCATGTGTAACAAAACACACTTGGTCATGTGCAACAAAATGGACAAAATTTTATACATTATTCAAATTTGGAATTTTTTTTACAATAATAACAAATACTGAAAATAGATTACAATATGTTTGGAATTAAGTTTCTATGCAAAGATATTTGACAGTAAATACTGTGAGTCTATTATTATATAAGGTTACTTACAGTTTCATAATCATACCAAGTAGTCCTAATAGGACTGTTTTGCCCCTGAAGTTTTGGCATATATATATATGTACACACACACACACACACACACACACACACACACACATATATCATACGTAATTTTTTTTTACTTCATATATATTTCTACTTCAATACTTCACAGAAAAGAAGTATCAATTATATTGTTAGGTTTTTATAGTCAAGAGTAAAAGTTTCCTTTGTATTGTTAAACTCCAATGTTTTCTATAAATAATAATCAAAAGGCTATTTTACTAGTTTTAGATAATATAATATAAAACATGTCAAAAGCAAAGATGAAATTAAGTGGCGACTAAAATAATGTATGCATACTTTTGTAATCTACATGGTAACTGCAGATATGAACACATTCATTTCTATGTATTTCTATGGGCGTAAAGATTTTAAAATAATAAATAAAATGAAATATCTCACTCCACTACTGTTTCTACATTTTCATATGATCAAATGGTTTTCAAGTTCCTCTTTCTTTACAATTTAGCAAAATTTCAATATCTATGTCTACTTAAATCTGAGTTCATTATTATTACTATGAGATCTGGATTTGATTCTATAAATAAAGTTTTCTTTTTCAGCAGAATATTTTTATACAATTTTCTTCTCCCTAGTTACACATTATATATTTTAAAAGCATAAATCTTCTTAACATATTTATAATTTTCCAAAATTTCTTCTGCATTTTAGAATTCAATATTTATCAGGTTGAAACAGTCTATTGAGTAACACATATTATATAGATATTTTGCAATTTAGTGTGGATTTGGTTATACAAATTTCCCTTTAAGCAATAAATGTATTAAATTTCAAAACCTACCTGTTTCAAGACAGGGGTAATAAGTAATGCAGGCCCCCATAAGAACTGAGTGTCTTCAGCCCAGCTGTTCACATCCTGATAAAACCTAAGAAAAATGGCGTTTACAGTATAAAGATAAAAAATAAGTTTATGGAAATTTGAGTTATCATTTCAGTTTTTCACTGGGAATGATTATTAGCTCTAAATTTACTTGTTTGATATGACATTTTGAATCTATATTTCTTATATCCTTATGGTAAACCTCATACTGGAGAAGGAAAAAAGGAAGGAAGAAAGAAAGGGAAGACAGAAGAGAAGGGGGAGGAAAATAGTTCATTTGGGACTCGAAATAATCTATTATGTTTGATAAGGTTACTTTTATCTGTAATAAACAACTCATGTTTAACTGATTTTCTCCTGTAAGATGGGTTCATAAAATACCAGAATCTTTCATTGTCTACTTTCTTCCCTTTAAACTTTTTTTCATGATAAACTCCCATTTTGACATAGATTTGAAAGGGTTGTTAGTCATTTCTTAAGGGAGGGTCCTGTTTTGGTCAAGATATACAAAAACAAGGACAGTTCATGGTTTTGTTACTATATAATACTCGATCTATATTTAGATGATTTTCACAATGTATATATCATATGTTTCCAATAATTCTATATTTCATCTTGCTTACTGATATTATTTCCCTAATATATTCTCTATACTTTTTACCTTTTGAATTCTATTCAAGTATCACATTTCTAGCTTAAGCTTATCCAAATCACTAAATTAATTATATTTACTACTGTCATTCTACAGCTCATCAAATCATTTATAAGAACATATAAACAAGGAGCAAAATCTACTTAACATATTGATTTATCTCCATTAATTTTTAAAATATATGTGCAAGTATAATTTGAAAGATATTAAAATTCTTGAACATAGTACTCACTCATGAAGAACTGGCCTTGCTACTGTTTCTCCAAAACTATGGGCTTTATAAAACAGAGTATAGAGGTAAGGTAATAAAGTATAGCGAATATTCAAGTAATGCCTTGATGAATTAACCAAAAGAGAATTCTGTCCAAAAAATGCTGGATCTTGATGCTATGGGATAAAAAGAGAAACTGAAATAAGAACACTAAAATATGAATGAAAATTAAAATAGAAGTATTTATTCTATTTTTGAAAAACAAATTGTATACATTTACTTATTTATAAGAAGTTTAAATTGCTCTTATTTCATCATCAGACTACATGAATATTTCTAGTTTTTATGTTTTTAATTTGGATATATGTTTTAATTACTTTATTTTAAAGTAATTAAATTACTTTAAATTTAAATACACATACTGAGAGAAGATGAAAACATTTTAACAAAGAATTTCTCTCTAATGTTATCTGTGGTAGCTGAATTATTGGCTTAAATTTTCACAGCTCTTTGTACCTACAAAGAACTTAGTACATGTGATACATCCAAGAAAGAGCTCAAAATGTGCTTGTCTGACAACTTGCTCATTGTGCCTGCCATTGCCATTAGAGAAATAAACCCAGGTAGTCTGCTGGAACAGGGAAACAGGGAACAGAGCTGCCCAAACAGCCTATAGACTTGCTACTAAAAGGATAGCCTTCTTGCTGAGCCTAAGCTAGATTAGCTGACTCTCAGCCAAGGTACAGTGATGTGAGCAAACCTGCTTAGATCTCCTGCTCCAGGTAGCACAACTAACCAGAGGTACTGGCTACTGCCTCTCTGGATTCATCATCATGTTTACTCTGAAGCTATATCCCCCTGTGGCAGCTCCCAGCCAATCAGTTAACATGGTGGAAATACTATTCAGACCCATTTCTGAAAGACACATGATTCTTCCAATGGCCAACTCTGTCCTGAAAACTACCCACTGGGCTGACTCAAACTTCCTTAGAATCGGGCACTCTGTGACCCAGTATGTGACTCTGCCTATCAAACCTCCTTCTTTGCCTTCATCTCACCAAGTTAGACTGAATTGTCATCTGGAGGCTCTCTTTACTTTCTCCTGCTCCCTCCCCTGTATCTTTCTCAAGTATTTTGCCCATAAATCTCTAACATGTCTATTTCTGTCTTGGCATCTGCTTTTTGGAGAACAGAAACACAAAGTGTAATGTAATTTATATTAGGATTTCCCATGAACACAAATTTTTTGGAAAGCGCAGTTTAGGTAGATTAGAAGTGACTAATCTCCAATTTATACCTTTAACTTCTGTTCTATCATGCTTCCTTCCAGACTGAGTTCTGTCTCTCTTCTCAAAAAGAATTAAAGTCGTATATGTAACCAATATGTGAACAGGAATAATTTCTTAACCACTATGCACCTAATTGACTTGATGATTTCCTCTAATTTCTTCATTCTCACTGAAAAAGGTACCCATGGGAACTCACAGCATGAATTCCTAGGACTGGTAGAATAGTTCAGTACATCCTTGTATTTCTGATCCCATTAGTTCAGATGCATGTTTTAAAAGTGTTAGTTTTACTTTCATTTCCAATGTGCCATTTAGTTTTGCTTGAGTCTGGACTCAAACTACTTTGCACTGGCTTTAATTTTTTCATATTTCTTTAACAAAACAAAAACTGGAAATCCCTAATAGTATATTATATATTTTATGAAAGAAAAGTTATCTGAAACTTGTATTGTTAGAATCTAAGAATCCAGACTCAAAAAACTTTGGCTTTAATTTAAAATATTGTGATTCGACACTCATATATGTTTTAGGTTTAGATAAAATATGTTGTGACTACATTATGTATCCTGATTTTCTTATTTGACCATTTTTTAGATACAAAATATTTATAGGCCTTGAGAAGAGGACTTATAACTCTTTCACAAATTATGCTACCAACTTGCAGACCACACATTATCTTCTATAGATATAATTTTAAGTATATTGTTAAAAATAAGATTATGCTTTATTCCAAATCAAGGAAAACAAAAGACATTTACCTCATATTCATCACTATTATGGTTTCTGGAAAATGGATAGAATGCCCCAAGTTGCATCCATCTTCTGCAAAGCTCTTCCGTGGTATCAAGCTCAAATCCACAGATATCTGCTCCAACCTAAATTTGTTAAAAATAATATATATATGTATATATTTTTATATATAGTGTAAAGATTTTCAAATTTACCCAGAGAATCACATTTTTGCCTCAATGAGTTAATTTGCATTACTTACAATCTTTTTGTTTTATTGTCTTCATATACTCTTCCTTAACTTAGTTTCTTTATTTTCCATTTTTGTTATAAATTTGCTTCTAATTACATTATTTTACTCTCTTTTCTTTAGAATTGTCTCTTTATACTCTTTCTTAGTTTTTCATATTTATTTTCTCTTTTGATCTAATCATCGTTAATTCGATGTATAAAGTGAATTATATTATTAAAATGTGTTGCTTCTTACTCCAAAACTCACCTCCCATGATTTGTTTTTTTCCATTTATAATATAATATTGTAGGAATAAAATAGTAAAAAATGTCTCCTGATGTATACCCATGTAAAATTGCATACCTCTTTTTTTCAAGGACCCTGCAGAAAAACTACTATCCTTTATTTAGTATCCACTGTTTGCAAACATTTCTTCTTTTTTCTAAGTAGTATACATGTATCTATAAGTAATATATATTTTCTCACATTTATTAATTTTATATAAATGATATGTTGTATGCATCACATTGCTTTTTGCTTTTTTTTCAAAGCATTACTTTTGTGAAATTCAACTGGATCCCATGACTATAAAAAGTGATTCTATAAAATTTATATATAGGTTTTGTGAATATGTGAAGAACTTACTTAATATCATGATAGATATGTATATACGTGTATATATATATATAGAGAGATGCATACATATACATTGATTATTTCCTAAATGTAATTATTTAATTAAAACTGGTTGCAACCATTTGTAAACAGTGACAGCACATGAAATTTCACATTGCTCCATTTACTTGCCAATTCCAGTTATTTTCAAACTTTTAATTATATATATATATGAACATATCTCACCAAAGTTTATACTTGAATTTCTCTGATTACTAGGTAAGTTGAGAAATTTTTTTTATTTTTATTGTCCATATAGAATTCTTATTTAGATTCTTTGCTAATTTTTCAATTATTTTTACCTTCTACAGATTCATAATAGGTATTTTAAATTAAATATTAATCATTTATTGGCTATATAAATTAAAAATCTCATTTTCCAGTAGGTGGGTAACTTTTCATTATAACTTTTAAAAAGTCTTTTTATGAATAGTTTTCATTTTGTTATAGTCAAATTTATGTTTCTTTATTATTTGCACCTTCTGTGTTCTAAGAAATTATCCACCTAACCTCGTGTAATAACTTTACCCACTCATATTTTCTTCTAAAAAGTTCGAAATTTACTTTTCACATATAGATCTTTAATCAATATGGGACTGATTTTGTGTATAGTGTAAGACTTGAACCCATTTTATTTTTTCAATGAATAATCAATTGTTCATATGAATAGTTGGTACTCGTGCCTTATTTTTCCATATTAATCAATTTGAACATTCACAATCAAGTGTTAGATAACTGTTATTAGTGTTATCATTGTGTTAGAACTGTTTA
>NW_006433378.1:741124-756606 GCF_000325575.1 Pteropus alecto | reverse complement strand
TCTCACGCTCTTTTCTATTTCTTCAAACTGATTGTCTTCCATATGAAATTTAGAATAATCTTATATGTTCCCCAAACTCCCTTCATAATTTAAATTGGAATATCACTGACTTCAGATAATAATTTGGACAGAATGCATATTTCAAATATATTGAGCCTTTTTTTCTATAAATGTGGTATACTTTTAATTTATTTAGTTATTTAATATTTTCTCAAAAATGTCCTACACTCAGTTTTAACATTTACTCCTGGTTATTATTTATTAATTGGTTGCTATAATAAATAACACCTTATCTTACAATACACCATAACATTGGTTATTTTTAATTCTCTTTTGAACAAAACTTGCCATAAAATGCTCTATTTTATTCAAATTTTAAGTCACCTTTATATTATGATTTATTGTTTTTCTTTTTCCATTTTCTTAATTATTGCATTTTATTCATTAATATTTAGCCTTCCTTTGTTTTTAATCTAAGTTTTTAAGGCTATAAGCTTTTATCTAAATATCAACTTAGTTGATATCCCACAATTTTGATATGAAATACAATTGTTGGCATTCAGTTTTAAGGGTTCCACTTCCCCATTTCCATTCACTTTAATTTTCAACTCATAAATCATTTGATAATGTGTTTTTTAATTTCAAAATTCAAAACTGTGTGTGTGCATGTATGTGTGCATGTATTAGCTTTTTTTGATTTGGTGGGTTTTTGGTTTTCCTTTAGTTCGGTGAATGTAAAAGAAAGAATGCATACATCACTATAATTTCCTAATACATTTTGCATTTGTTTTGTTATGTAGTAGCCCTCTTTAGTAAATATTAACACTGTGTACTTCTTTTTTGCAGGATATAAAGAGACTTATCAAATGTCTTATACTTAGAATTGCTTAGTATAAATTTTCTTTGCTTTTAAATTTTGAAATTGTCTCTGTCCTTATCTTTTTTAAATGGAGAAAAAAGCCTTTATTTTTTAACCTAAACAAACAATCTAGTATTTTAAACATATTTAGTCTTTTGGCATTTACTTTTATTACCAATATATTTAATTTTTTCCTACTATCTTATTTGGCACTTTATATTTATTATATCAGCTTTTTCTATGCCTTACTTATATTTGTTTCATAAATTACTTTGATTTGACTGAATTTTGTTCATTCCATTTTCCACACTATAATGGCTTGAATGTTATAGATATCACCCATTTATTCCCTAAGTATAAAGGCTGGATTTCCCATAACACACTTTTAATCATTTTACCAAAAATCATTAAGATAATATAAGTGTAATTCACAGTTTTTGTAAATGACATTGGGTGAAACTGCTCACCAAAGGTATTCCAAACAAATTAAACTCCAGCATTACTGCGATTGACCATTCCATTTGCTCCCATGAAGCAGTATTGTCTCCTAACCAATGTGCAGCATAGTGTCCAGATCCAGCAAAAGTTGACCGGGTGAGAATAAAGCTTCTCTTATTAGGAAATATTTTTTGTATAGCACTAAAAATAAAATCAAATTAACAGATAAGATTTACTTTAAATAATACTGATATTTAAAAATTCTGGTCTTAATTTCAAATGCATATAATTCCTAGAGCCAAGTCATAATATTTACAACTGTTTTATCAATCTTTTATAACTACTTTGTATTTAGTTATCAATATTTACTTATTTAAATACATTCTGATCAAATACAAAGGAAAATTTTTAGTAGTGATTCATACTTTGAATGACTTCTTTTACCAAATTAAATAAACGTGTTTTTTTGTATCCACTCAACAGTTGTTTTTGAAATATATGGTGAAAACTCATTGACATTTTTAAAAATATAAATGTAGCAATCTGACTTTAACCCATACACATTTTCGTGGCATAATGATGCTAATTATATATTAAAGTGTGCATTTTCAAATATCAGCAAGCAATGTTGGGATAAAACATGTATTTGAAAAGTGTTTTATTTTGTTGGTTTCTAAAAATTTGCTATCCACCACTTCTAGGATTATTCATCCCACCTCTCTTGGTACCTGATAATTATTGACCATTTTCTTCCACAAATGGGAATTAATCAGGAAAAAAATTACAAAAATTTAATTTAATATATAAAAGTATACACACTACCTTAGTAAAAATATAATTATATTCTCAGGTGTTTTTTCTGTATTATTACCTCTATGATATTGAACTATAGTGTTACTTTTTCTTTCTAAAATGTATTTACTTATGCAATGTAATATATAATGTTCTACTGAGTTTAAAAAGTAAAGTAAATGAACACTGTAAAGATAGCATATAAAAGTTTTGATATTATGGTATAATTTGGGTTTTGAATTAAAAAATGAATTATAGTTGTTAAATTATGTGAAAATTAAAAATTTATTGAGACCAGGATCTAGATTTTATTGACTATGACATTATATCTTCATACAATGCTTGGAAAATAGCACAAAATTAACATACAATAGCCCCTTTCTTTTGTTTCGTATCATGTTCTTTTTTATACATAAGTAACACATCACATAAGAAAATTATTTTGGGAGATACTACATAAAAAATTACATTTTAATGGAAACCACTGTTTTTGAAAAATAGTTAAAGACTTAGTCTAGAAGCATCATCCTCCTAAGGCAATTGTAAAGTTTATGCTTAGAACGCAATTATATTCAGAGGTAGCCAACTGAATCAAAATTTTGAAAGAGTTATTTAAATCTGTAAATTAAAAATGAATTACAGTTAAATACATATACCATGTGCAAATTCATGAATATTACTAAAATAACTGATGCCTTTAATATGCCGTTTTACTATGAAAATATTATCTTTCTTTGCTTTATTATTCTTGCTATTTCCAAATTATAGCAAGAATAATTAGTAAATTGTCAAATATATTTCTAGACAATAAATATAAAAGAGATTTCTGAGTGAAATTGCACTTACTTCTCTGTGGCTATAGCCATGCTGTATCCATAGAGGTCGTGAATATCATATTGTTTCCCCCAGTATTGCACAGCATCCATACAAATTGTTTTGGAATACAAGAGTTTGTCAACAATATCTTAGAGAAAATATGTAAGAAATGTTATTTAAGAAATTCTTCACCATTTTACGCTTTATAATAAGAGATATTTTCCTATTTTAAACTTCATTTATCATCCGTAAATGATGTTATGTAATACCATACTCTGATAAATAAAAAATACAAGATGACAATTTAAACTAAGTTCCAACTATGTCTTCGCCTTCCACTACTCCTGTTGATTAACTATTAGATTTGCACTTACACTAATAAATATTCTGCTTTCTAACTCAATAATAAATAAATCCAAAGGAAACAATAACCTTTAACATGTAGATAGAAATATACACATTTACCTTGTATACCAAATAACCATAGACTAATTTTAAAGCTTTATAGTAGAATAATTTACTTAAATATGATCTAATTCCACATATTTAATTTACTTAAATATGATCTAATTCCAATTGTTATACAATTACAAAAGATTCGAAACTTTGCTTTTCAGTTTTTTATTGTACTTTAATTTTCAGGCATATATAGTGCTTCTATAATTATTATCATTTTTCTTCAGATGTCCTTATAGGGATTTACTCCCCTAAGGCCAATCTTTTTCTTTGGTTAAATTTTTTTTACCCACTTTTAAGGACGAAAAACATATTTTTAAGAATACATGAAATATAACTATTGAGATCAGGTACATTCTAATTACTAAACAGACACAGCAAAATGCTCATAAAAAATTTGATCACTTAAATTATGATTTTAAATAAATTTTATTTCTTTTCATTAATTATTTAATCACTGCCAATATATTAATGGTAAAAATAAATCAATATGCTTTACTAAAATTTAAAATCGTGCTCCTTTCCTTAGGCATAAATATTTTGGCCAAAAGAAAACAAACAAAAATATTGATTCAGGGTCTCAAAATTTTACCAAACTTTGCGATTTAGAAATATATTCTAGAATTTACAAGTCAACAAGGAAAATGATTTTCAGTTAATAGTAAGTAAATGATGAGATGAAATTTACCAGGAGTAAAAGGTGGATAATTCAAGTTGTTGTCATTGCATCCTGTCCTTGAACCTTGAACAAAGCTGGAAACTTCATTCATGTCCTGAACAAACATAAAACGAACAGCAGATTTTAAGTAATCACAAAATCATATAAATAGAGGTTTTTTTTTTTTTTTTTTTTTTTTGTCTAAGGCAAGTATAATGTTGTTTTACTTTTAAAGACAAACATAAGCTACCAACCTAGAAACAAACTTGCTTAACTATACTCACTACTTGATTCTACTTGGGGATGGACAAGTCATTATACTGAGAAAAATAATATTATTTGCTTTTGTATGAATATAGAACACATAACAGGTATCTTAGATTCGGGATTACATATTACCAAAATGCATTTAATTTACCTAGTTTTAATTATACATATAAAACATTAATTACAAGTATCAAGCAACTGTCTTTTCTAAATAATTCTATCAGTCTTCTCACTGGGAGTCTATCATTGTATACATTTCTAGCATATTTATTTATTCAACATTGTTCATTCAGCTGGCATTTATCTAGTTTCTATGATGTGCATTACTAGAATGTACATCAGCAATCTTTACCTACTCTCCCAATTTCTACACTCTAATGAGAGAATAAAAGTGAAAAAAAAAAAGGCAAATAGTATTTCAGTATTCTAATAAAAATAGTGATGACCTTACTGAATCCCTGGAAGAGTCTCAGAAAACCTTAGGGTGGGGGTACCAATTTTGAGAACCAGTGACCTAAACATCTCCTGGAGACAGAATTATGGAGTATTGTGTTGACAGATTTCCTTGCCATGTAAACCTAGGCCCCAATCTTATCTTGCCACTCACTAGTTCTGTGACCATAACCTGTTAAGTCAAGTCTTTGGACTAAAAAAAGTAACATATAAATAAGTATTTCTTTTTCCTTCTATGTCAATTGCAGTGAAGAATTTCTATACAATTTTAAGCCTTATTTCCTACACCTCTGTTGTCTCTGCTCAGATGGAATTAATGTGAAAAATTAAGGGTGCTCCAAAGTATAAATTTCTCATTGTGATACAGGTTTTAAAGGTAAATGTGTTTCCATTTCCCAAATGTTTTCTTAATAGCCACAACGAAAGAAAGCTATTTAGTTATTCTAAAGTATACACTGGAGTTTTTTAATTAAAATTATCTAGACTATTATATTCAATTTTTTCTATGACAATTAGCTCACATCATTTTTCAAAGTGATTTTATATTTAAAATTAAAAAAAACACATTAGCATGGGATCTAAATTAGATATTTAGTAAATTATAAAACTATTTTTATATTTGACATAAAAATAAAATTTTATAAGTTAAATTACACTTATTTTTACTTTATGTTCATTCTATCAAAAAGAATAATCTGAAGAAGTGAAAGAATTAAAGAAACAACTTAGTAGTAGGATCTAGCAATTTTTCAAGTAAGAGCTTTCCACTGTTTATAAATAGTATGATGGATTCAGTGATATTCAGTGAGCTTTGAAATCATTCTAGTTATTGTGTTGTTGTTTTTTTTTTTTAGGCATTATTCAAAATGCTTCTGCGTTAGCATCAGAATAACTTTGCCTTTCTCAGATACTTTTACTCCTCTTATCCTCTCCTTCTCTTTGGAGATAAATCTGATATTTCAGTCTTCAAAGGGTATCAAATGGAATATTCCCTTTCTATAGCACAGTCAGATTCTCTTTCATTATTGTTAAAGCATTATCTATATTCCTAACTCCACTCTAGTGAACTCAAATTGTTCCTAAGCAAGAAAAAAAAAAGAAGAAAGAAACTTTTAACTTAAATAATACAATTGAAATTAGAGCTAGAATTGAAAGCAAAACTCAGAAACAGAGTGCAATTTTTGTTATTTCTACCAGTCGCTAGGTATTATAATTGTCAAATAACTAATACCTCCCCTTCTCATTCTATTACTGTCATAGGAATCTTGAATATTATACTAACCTTTTACACAATTTCATGTTCTCAGCAAAAAACATAATTTTCCTATCTTTGTAAAGATTTGTTAGCTAAACAATTGTTTGAATAAATAAATGAATAATTAAATGAATAACTAAAAACAATGACTGAATGAATAATGGGAACTTCATGAAAATATAGATATTGGGGACCTAAACAGCCAAAGAAAATATAGCTATCCCTAGGGATATCCATTATCTCACCTTCCGAAATTCTGTGCAGTTGTAATACCTCTGAACAAAATCCTGATATTTTCTCTCTCAGATTTATTAGACTTTTTTTCTGAAATACAGAACTCCAGAATCACCAAGTACTTTCATTCCCAAATGCAGTTATAGTTTCCATTGTAGTCAAAATCTTGACTACAATACAGCATTATTCTATACAATAAACTTAGCAGCAGGCTAGCAATATCTACAGATAGGAGACTTTATCCAAGAAAACTTTTAAACATTATTGTTTTCGCTTAATAAATGTACCAGCAACTTAGAATGTTGTTTTCTGGTATTATGTTGTGAAAAAACACTTAATGTATTGCCCATTTTAATTGTATTCCATAACTTATTAAAAAAAGTTTCTAAAGGGTAAGGATTTATTCAGGTTCATATTGCTGCAATTTCTGACTAGTGTAGACTTTTAATAACCTCTATAGGATTATCCTCAAATGTTAACTGTTTTCAAACATAAATTATTAGTCTTAAAGATACTACACGTTAGTAATAGAAATGAAATTTATTCTGCAAAGCATATTACTGAGAAAGAAAAACCTCAATTTGCAGTTTTTAGTTTTTATTTTTGTCTAATCTATGAACATGATTGTATGATATTTATACATTCTAGAAAAAATATTATGAGCTTTTATTTTTCTGTTTAATATGTTACAAAATATATCTGTCGACTTAATAATTATTCAATGAGAAAAATAATTTTATTTTCATTGTTCAAAATCACTGGTTTGAACTAGCCACTTACAATCCAAAGTCCATCATATTTCACTTCTTGATAGAAAATGCTGCATTCATTCGCCCACCAATCTATACACTTTGGATTAGTAAAATCAGGGTATACTGTTAATCCTGGCCAGACCTAGAAGAATAGATCATTCGTACATACACAGAAATTTAATTAATAAATAAATAAGAATTCAAATTGAGTAGAGAATAGCAAAAAAATTAATTATAATATTGTACTTCTTTAGGTATATATGATCCATGTATTATCTGTATTTACAATAATCTCAGATCTACTTTAAAGTTGAGTTAAGAGAGAATAAAGAAAGAGAGAGTGAGAACATGAAGCATTTATGAAGTGAAAAATAAAGGAATGTGAGATGAGGCTGTTATTTTGACTGTGACTAAATTTATTTCTAGCATTCTAGTAGGTTAGGTTTAAAAAATAAGCAAACAAAAAACATACATTATCTGAAACAAAAGTACATTAGTTCATTTCCAAAAGCAACTGCTTCCAAAAGATTAAGTGGGAAAAAAAAGCATTGTATATTTATTTTTTTAATTTAACAAATGCAAATGTGACACATATTATGTGCTGGGCACTGTTCCAAGTGTTTTTGTAGCTATTAACTCATTTATTCTTCACTAGAACTTTAGGAGATGGATGCTATATTTGCATCACTTTACAGATGAGGTAGGTGTTATAATTAAACCCATTTTACAGATAAGAGAAGTGATGAACAGAGAAGTTAAATACATTCTTCAGGGTTACACCACTAATAAGTGGCAGAGAAGGAATTCAAACCCAGGCAATCTCACATCAGAGTCTAGACTACTAAACACTACAAATATTATGCAGCCTCTTTATGACTTATAACTTAAAATAATGATATTAAACTAGAGGATTCCATTTCAGATAAAGTGGGATAAATATTATTGTTTTATATCTAAATTATGCATATTGGCTATCTGATCTGTCTGTATCCAACAGAGCAGGTCTTAACAGAATGTATTGACTTATTAATAGGCTTTTTAAGAAAGAAATTCTGTTTTGTTTTCTAATGGAGCTCATAATTATTTGAAGATTTTCAATAGAAATTTTAACTTTGATAAATGAGAAAAAAATGATGGCTAGAATATTCTTCAATATGTTAAATAATGTGATAATAAACACATTTTTATAAATTCATATTTTCTCCTATTTTTTCTTTTAGCTAAATTACAGAAGCAGAATTATTAAGTCAATGTATCCAGACATTATAGTTTTTGATACGTCTTACAAAGTCGTCTCCACAAAAATATTTATATTGGTTAAAATTTTTGCATTTGGAAGCTTGGCAGTTATCTGACTCTGCTCTTTTTAGCTCTATGATATAAGAAAAGTTACTTTACCTCTCTCAAATTCACTTTTTCACCTGTAAATGAGGAATTTTAATCACAGCTTTCTCATTATTTTATTGTGAAGATTAAATGTAAACCATAAAACAATACACAGCATATGAGTATTCAATTCATATATACATTATTATATATAAAATTATCAGAACATTATAATCATCAAAATTATATATCATATTTTGTTAGCATTTGTTTTAATTGTGTATAGCACTAAAAATTATTCATCTTCATAAATAAAACTGTTTTAGAGATTTTGGAATATTTCCTGTCTAAAATTTCTCTACACAATTAAAATATCAGATTAGATTTGAAAATAAATACACATATGTATACACACACTTATAAACAGTTATAAAACTTTGTTGTTGCACAATAGAAAATCTGAGCAACATGACTTTAACAAATATTATAACTTACCTCTCCAATAATTGCTGTAGTCCCATCTGACTCATTTACCCACACATTTTGTTCACGTCCTCTCACATAGGTCTCATATTCTGCTCCATCAGCACGATTACTTATAGAAATTGCAGGGTCCTAAAAATAGAAGAATTAGGAAAGATCACCAACAGCAAAGATGTGTCATTAGAGACCAAAGCTAAGATCATCATCCACTCCTTCATATTCCCAATTACTATGTACAGGTGCAATTGTTGGACAGTGAAGAACACTAATAGGAAAATACAATTAGTCCTTTGAAATATGGTGTTGGAGAAGAGCTCTACAGATACCTTGACCTTCCAGAAAGATAAATAGGTAGGATCTAGAACAAATTAAGCCTGGAACAAAAATGACAAAACTAAAGCTATCCTACTGTGGGCACATCATCAGAAGGTAGGGTTCTTTGGGAAAGAAAAAAGACAACAATCCTGGGAAAAATAGAAGGCAGCAGGAAAAGAGGAAGACCAAATATGAGATGGATCAATTCTATGAAAGAAGTCATAGGCCTGAGTCTACAGAAGCTAAGCAGGGCTGTTGAGGTCAGGACATTGTGGACATCATTCATTCATAGGGTCATTAGTAGTCAGAACTGATTCAATGGCACATAATACACACAATAATAGAAAAAAAGTGATAGAGATTTTATTAACTTACAAAGGTCTAAATAGTAAAATTATATTAATAAGTGACCAGCCATTACCAAGATGATGACATATTTCTGTCCATGATCATGCAAGTCTTGAACAAATTCAGGGAGACCGTTAAATGCAACTTTATCATAAGTAAAGTCTTTTTTGTCTTCCATATAGTCAATATCAGTGACCTGTGTATCCTAAAATTTAGCAGAATATATTTCAATAAGTAGTATAGAAATTTCTCTAATAACTTCAACATTTAAGTTCAATAAATTTGTACTATAAATGTAATGATTAAAAGTAAAGTTAGACATCTTTTTTACTTCACTAAAGATGCAACGATATTATTTATAAAATTAGTTTTTCTAATTCTAAAGTATAAAAGCATTAAATGATTATTTACATTTGTTTCAGAGATGATAATTTGGTATGTATTATGATATATCTGTGATTCACTGTATAGGAAACAAAAACCTACACATTATATAATATACATTAAATTTTTATTATATTAAAAAGTATATAGGCTCTAAAAATAGTCTACTAAAAAAACTAAATATGATTTTGTACAGTTAAACATGTATTCTGTTATAGTATAATTCATAATCAGCTCTCAAAATTTTACTTAGATCTCGGCATTATATATGGTCATAATATGTACTTTATCATTAAAAAGCAGCTTAATAACCCATATATATAATAATCCTGACAATTTCTTACCATTATTATTATGTGATAATATTTAACTTAGTATACATTCCCACAAACTCTTTATCCCACTTACAAATGGTATGCCAGCGTCTCGATTTCTTTTTACCACTTCTTTCAGTATATCAAGTGAGCTATAATTCCAGCGACTCAGCTGGAATCCAAGACTCCAGTATGCTGGCATTGTTGGTCGTCCAATAAGCTTGAAGTAAACGGACATTTAATTAGTTTCAATAAAGAGCATTAGAAACTCATATTAATATGCTTCTTATTCTGTTATATCTCTAGCATTTGTTTAAGTTTAACTACATATTTCAAACAAATATTTAGTGTTACATACATTCTAAAATGTGTCCTGGAAATTCTGTTAGAATTCTGTTATGAAACACTTAACGAATTTATGTTTTGTCACTCATCTCTTGCCTATTTTGTGTTGAAAAACTAGAAAGTTAGCTCTTTAGAAAGTAACACTTGTAAAAGTATATTTTGCACAGCATGGAAAGTAAAAGAAGAGAATAAAAGAATAGCATCAAAGAGATAAGCAAAAGAAGAAATTGACCATACTCCTACTTCCTGTAACAACAAAATGAATGAATGAACAGTCATCATGTAAGAAAAAAGATTTTTAAAAGTATATAATTTCTATTCTCTTATACTTTGAAATTTATTTCTCTCTTAGTTTTAAAAAAATAATAAAATATATGTTTTACAAGACTCCCACTCAGTTATTTCATAAGGTACTTATCTTGTTCGCATGTAGGCATTGGCTTTTCCTCAAGGGACCAAACGGAGCCCCTTTTCCAGGGCTCAGTGGCCCAAGCAGACTCAGTGCAATCCCACAACAGAGTATCAGTGTCTCATCACAACAGAGGACATGATTTTGCACGTGAAAATATGAGTGTAACCGGTATTAATTCTTTAACTAAAAACTGAGTATTAGGTTACATTAAGACAAATAATTTTATTTGGCATTTGGGATGGTGGATATTCTTTGGTTTAGGTTTGTACTTGTGTGTGTGTATATATATATATATATATTTTTTTTTCTTTTGGTTCTATGATTTCTCCATCATGTATGTCTAAAAACTACTATGTAAAAATTTTTAAATACTCATATTGTTATTATATTCTATTCAATTTAAGCATTAAATTTATTTAAAAATAACATCAAATTCTCAATCTTAATCTTGTATAAAATTTCTTTAAAGATTTGAACACATGAGTGAAATTTCTTCCTGTGTATATGTGTGTGTATTACAAATATATGACATAACTTATATTTCATAAAAGTATATAAAATATTTATTATATATTATGTTAATTTATATATTATTCATTTTATATTTTAGATATATACATTGTTTTCATACTTTTAAAACTATCTAGATATTCAAATAAATTATATTTTAAATTTTAACATGTTGAGAGCAGCTAACAGGATAGCTTACATAGAAAGGATAACTTGTTTTTCTTCAAACGGGAAACAAAATTTCTTTTGCCTACTTTTATGTAATTTGAGCCTTATTTAAATGTAGCAGTGATTAATAGTGCTATATCCTACACCAGACTTTTAAGTTATTGCTTAAATTCAAGTCTCTGAAAGTATACCCAAAAAATGATGTAAGAAAGCATACTGTTATACTGCATTCACATGTCAAGTGTGACTCAGACACGACTACTGCTGATCACAGAGTTCAACATGTAGTAGGCAAGTATATCAACCAATATTTCACAAATAAAATGTCAAATTCCTTCACAAAATGTACTGCCCTGTTTTGATGGTATGATAACTACACGCAAAGTCTCTATATAGGTCAGCTTAGCACTGTAATTATAATTTCATATAACAGAGACTGTAAATTATTTTGTGTTCTTTTCTGAAATTCATATTTATAAACAGCAATGTGGGAATTATTAGACATTGTAAATTATTCAATTGTGTAAAACCCTAGCTATTCTCATTTTAGTCTTTTGGATCCTATTTAAAGACAGTTTTTGATAGTAATTACTTCTCTTTTGAGATTATTTTAGGAAATGGGAATTATATGTCAAAATATATATTAATAAGATTTTAAAAATAGCATGATTCTTAAATTTTATATTAATAAAAATGATTTATTCTCCCACTATGACACTAGGAATTATATATGCCAACAGACACAGCAGAACAATTACGTGGAAGAAATTTTCAGAAACTGGCTCAAAGTAAATCCTGGATTCCTCACCCCTCTATAAGGACCATCTTGGGCTCACGTACACTAGGATATTATTTAATAGATAAGTGAAAGTTGCTTAGATAGTAACCTTAAGATGTAAGACTTCAGACTGTGTTTCAAAATCTGCCCTTCTTAGTTTGAAATTCAGGGCCTATTTTCCTTGAGTTTATCTTCTGTGCATTAACAGCAAGTTTCACTAGCCTTCCTCACAATTTGGTTGCATCTAGGATTTTTATCATAGGGATGTATGACCTATGTATCCATTGCCTAGCCTCAGTCTTGAAGATAAGATACTTTCCTATTAAAAACAAACAAACAAACAAATGAAAAAAAAAGAAATTCCTAAATGCAACTGCTTAGGAAACAATAAAGAATTTTATATCAGAAATATATACATTTAAATATACATAAGCTTCACTGTACAGAGAAAAAAACACCTACTCATATCTAAAAAATAGTAAGATTTAAAAATATATTTAGCTAACAGGCTCCTGATATCTTAAGTAAAGTCATTTAAATATGTGAACATGTTAGATGAAAAAAAAAAAAAAACTGGTAGAAAAGAATTTTATAAAATAGACCTGAAACACACCTCTTGATACTGCTGAACTACTTGTTCTGGTGTGTTTCCTAGGAAGATGTAAAAGTCCAGAATGCCGCCGGTAACTCTGTAAGTTACTACTGGAGTAGGCTGGATGAAAATCTCTATGAAATAAAATTGGGAAAGCATATGTATATAGTAAAAAGTTACATAATGGTAAAATAATTGCAATATCTATTTAAAGCATTTTGTATTAACTATGTAATTTTACACTGTTTTAAAATAATTATGAAAAATTAAAATATTGAAGATAGGAAGAATACAAAAGTAAAATGCCACTATGTATGAGATTTGATAGAATATCCCAGCTGGTTTCTTCTACAGAGGCTAGCCATAGCTTCCCTGGAAAATGAATAGCAAATCCTTTTAAAAAATAAAGATTTCTTCCTAAAATTACATTTTATTTAGTTGTTTTCATTGAAGATGCTCTGAAGATCATATTATCACATGCTAATTTCGGAGAAAAAATAAGAAATTTGATTTTTTTTATATGTAAAACATAGTAATTGCCTTGATAACCATATAATATCACTATTCTTACTGGAATATTATTAATATTGTGGCCTTCTGTTGTCACTGATTTACTTTTTAAATATAGGTATTACACTCACATTAAAAAAACGAAAGATACTATATTATTTGAATTATGATAAACTAAATAAGTCTTCCTCCTTTCTACCCCCATGTAGACCTTTCTCTTTCTTATTTGTAGTGGCATACTAATTAATCTTAACAAATGAGGCTGTGGGAATGGGATGTGTTTTGAATGGATATGTTTCCATGTTGCTTTGAAGGGAAAGAAAAGTGCCTCAAAATTACAACATAGTATACTCTCCCCAAAACAGAGCACTGATATGCAAAAATCCATTGTCTCACTAACTATAAAACCAGCTTATAATTTCACATACTAAATCACTAATAGAGTGTACTCTGATAATATAATATCCATTATTAGAATAAAGAGTAATTATAACCATTCATGATAAATCTTATTTAAATATATTATCAGATAAGTTGCTCTTACCCATTGCATTGCTGTTCATTAAGAAAACACCAAATGACTCCCCAGAAGTATCTTCAACACACATGAAGAATGTGTGATGGCCATATAAATTATTATTATTCTATAAGGCAAAATTTTGAAAATTAAAATTTTAAGTGCATTTAAAGTAAAATGGCCTTTACAAATTCCAATTTGTGTATGTAATTTACCCCTCATATCTCATTTAATATTCTCATGTGAAACACTAGCACACAAAAAAATATCTAACTTATTTTAATTATAACATATTAACTTAAAAATATATAACATAACACACATGTTATGCTATTAATAGATTACTTAATTTCTCTTTGTTTTATTATGATTAAATGACTTTTAATAAGCTATTCATGATAAGGTAAAGGTATTTATCCATTATGCCCCATGTATACCCAAGGCACAGCAGATGATGATGTCCACCCACATAGAACTTTTGCAGTACATTTGTTGAGAGCTGATGAATAGATGAAATGGTGGAGGCAAACTGGAAATACATTTATAAGGTGAAAGAAATAAGATTTCTTGGCAGATTGGATATGGAGGTTCAAAGGAAAGAACATGTGGAAAATAGCTATGAGGTTCTCAGCCGGGTGTTTATTAGGTGCTTAGTACAGTTAGTGATGCTGTTAACAAGGATTGGTAGAATTTATTAGTGGTTCTGTACCAAATGAAGTTTTTTAAAACAAACTTACTTATTCGTTTTAGGAAATGATATAGTATTGGCATTTAAAAATTAAATAACATTTGACTCAAAGTAATCATAAATTATTAAAAAAATATATTTTTTAAAAAATGCTATGTTTTTTGTCCTGAAGAATCTCATATTCTAGAAGCACAGACAAATAAATGCACATCATACACTGTAATGATTGTCATACTAAACTATGAATAAAGGGTTAGAAAGTAAACACTAATTCTGCATGAGAGAGTTCGGGGCTTCTTAAGAGGTGAAACTTCAAATGAGCTCTCAATTACATTGTAAAAATGATAAAGAAATTTAAGCTTCAGCACTTATGAGGAATACCAACCACTGTGAAAATATGTGAATTTATAGAAGATTATCATGCATTATGGAAGAGCAAGAAGAGAGCATACATGCCTGATATGATGTCTAATAGATAGGCAGACACCATCTCACATAAAGTCATGCATATAAACAATGGTAAGAGTTTGGAATTATTCTAATGTAATAACTATTGATGGATACGTTTAAGAACAAGGTTGAGTGAAAAGGAAATGGTAAAATATAAAAATCAAAATCAAAAGAAATACCTATTGAAACATCCATAAAATATGTTAGTCACTTGCTGAGTTAATTTAGGACTTCGCTATCAGTCTTATTCCTACAGTAAATAAGCTTCTGGATTAAGTATCACTGGAGAGTTTCAAATAGGCTAAAATTACCATCTGCTCCAATCTAATGATTTTATTTATAACAAGAAATATAGTTCCTTA
>NW_006433378.1:718600-741113 GCF_000325575.1 Pteropus alecto | reverse complement strand
AAGTTGATCCCGGGTGAAAATTGGCCATGTTTTCCAATTTAAATCATGACGATATCTCTTATGAATATGTTCCCCAAGACCATACATATATGTACTGGGAAGTCTGGTTGAGATCTGTAAATACTGGTCAGAGTACACCAGGGGACCAACGCTGGTATCAAACCTGCATCATGAAAGAAAGAAATAAATGATGTTTCAATAAATGAAATGTTTCATTAAATATGGGTCTACATTATCATCCAGAATATTTCATTTTAAATATGATAATCTTTAGCTGTGATCACTTCTTAGGAACACATGAATTATACCATAACCAGAACATGTTAATTCCATCAACACAATTTGCTTTATTATCACCAATATAATTCTTCGCTTGCATTCTCTCCCTTAATTTCGATCACAATCCTAAGGAAGAACTACCTTTATCAATCCCATTTTGCAAATGAGACAAATTGGGAAAATTAATTCATGTTTAACTTCAAAATCATTTTCTAAAAAGAAAAAGGTAATGTTTTATGCAAATCAAATAGATTCTAAGAGAAATGTTAAATGACAATATTTTTGTGATTTAACATAGTCAATTACAAATTATGAAAATATATTTAAGAAAATTAATTGCTTAGATTTGATTTTGACATTATTTAATTAACCTTTCTTGGAGATGCAAAAGAATTTATCTTGAAAATTAGTAAATTTCTTGCCACAAATATTCCTCAAAATACATTCATAATGGAGACGTTCAAGGATATATTTAATTTGATATATAAATAAGAAAAATCCTTAAGCATTACTATGAAAATTAGACCATCTTTGAATAGGAACTACTTGATCCTACAAATTGATCCTACAGAATACGATAAATAATAGGGAAAAGACACAATAGGGCTTCTAGGTATGTGAAAATATAGGCAAGGCTATAATTGTATCAGTGATGTTCTCCACCTTCAGCTTTGGTTGGCCCTAATATGTATATTTCCATTAACGTTCTTGCATCTTTCATCCACAGAAAACAAAACCTCTCTACCATTATATCTTTACAAATAAGCCCACCTACCCTCTTTGGAGAGAACAGTTATTCTTTCTGAAAATGACTTAAAATTAAGATGTTCCTAATTCTATGATGATAGAATAAAATTGAACAATTATTTAAAATTACATAAATGTAAAATAAGATAATTACTTACAAAGTTCTCCTATTGCTTTTTCTAATAACTTTGATGCTAAATGGATTTTCTGTAACCTGCACATCATACAAGGTACCAGAAGCTGCGGTGCCAGTAAATTCTTCTACAAATTGATGAGGAACTTCATATCTTTTATTATTCGGATCAGTAATCTGCAAATTTAAACAAGTTGGCATTAGCTGATTCAAAACTGTTATTTAACTTTCAAATTCTGAATTACTACATGCAAGTTCCTAATGGAAAGTAATAAATTTAATAATTTTATAGATGAGCTTTTAATCTAGTCATAAACTTAATTTTAATACTGTTGAACAGCTGTGCACAAAATTAATTGCATAAATTGTTAAGCAATAAATAAAATCAGTTGGTTATAAAAGTACAGTATGTAAAATAATGATTTTTAACTAATATAAAAAATAATAGCATAATAAAATATTGATTCTTTAATACTAGATTTTTGTGAATTTAATTATCCTTGTTGCTCTTCAGAGTTCATCCCTTTAGAAATCCCATAAGGATTCTGAATTTTGTTTTTTTTTTTAAATCTTTTAATTCCTGTGAAATTGTTGCTAAAAAGGAAATGTATGAAAGATATAGTGTTTTTACTTCCAAATAAAAAGACCATACTAGTAATCTACTAGTTAAAAAAAACCTCAGAAATTAGTTTCTTTAAAATCATAAATACAAATGATACCAATAAAAAGAACTACTGAGTATAAGTCATGTTTATAGAGCACAATTAACACTTTTCTCAAATTAAATGTTAAACTAGTCCTTAATCATAATCTGTAGCTGAAATAATAAAAAGTACTAAAGTTTAATTGGCATTTATTTTTCTTCAGATACTACATCAAATATTTTCCATTGACTATATTACTCAGTTCTACAAAAATACCTACCAGAGGAACTATTTCTTATGTTATGTTTGAGTAAATAGGCTCAGAGGAGTTGAGTAACTAGTCCAATTAGTCTTTTGTTTTAGAATAGATATTTCTTGAGAAAATATCTGGGTAGTATAAAGGCTGTGCTCATAACATGCCTTTTATTACTAATGCTTTTTTAAGAAACCTAAAAAAACAAACCTTGAACCGGAGACGATTGGGTGTCTGACTTTGAGTTGTTAAGAGAACACTGTTAATGTCATTTCCAAATAATGTAGGTGAAGATATCCTGTTTAAATTGGCTTCAAGTCCTTAAAGAAAGAAAAAGTTGGCATTGGTAATGCCTTTATTTATAAAGATTAATAATTATTAAATATTTTTTATTTTTATAATTTTATTGCCTTTATCACAAATAATGACCCTTTTAAATTTGGAAATACAATCGTATAAAAAATAAAGCCTTAATATAATCAATTTGAACATTCTTGTACATATACTTTCCATTCGAATCTATTTAAGATATTTTCCAAAGAAAAATTTAAAACATATATTTTTCATTCCACTTAAAATATATTATATTGGATCACCACGACAACAGTTCTCACCAGCACTTGTTGATGTAATTTTCTCAACATTATATCCGTGATTATCAGCGAAGAAGCACCAAGGAATGGCAGAGTCATTCCATGGCTTCCAGCAGCAACCTCGCATTGCACAAATGGCCTGATAAAACATTGATAAAAGGAATTAAATGATTAGTACTGTTATTGTATGCATCAGTCTTTAATTTTTAAACATTCATTCATTCAAATAAATGTTTCAATGAATGTTTAAAAAACAAGCTTATTTCTTCATAAATATAATGTGTTAAAATATCATTTTACTTGGAAGAAATATAAATATAAATATAAAAAGAGGTCTCACCATAAACCAATCCTGATGACACCTTACCTTCTAGCCTTCAGAACTGTAAGAAAATAAACGTCTATTGTTTAAGTCACCCTGTCTGTGGTATTTTATTACAGAAGCCTGAGCTGACTAATACACTCTGGGTACAATTATAGCTGTTTCTTAAAATACAGTTTTAAGTTCATTTTCATTTCTTAAATCACAAATATAAAATATATCAGCTAAAATTTGTTAAATTCCTAAGTTTAACTTGTTTCACATTGAAAACACTCTTTAGCAACCCGACATTAAAGGCTAATAGTAGGCATGAAAATCTTAGACCATTGTCCTTCAAATGTTTCCCTTTAAGATCCTAGCAACACATATTTTTTTCTAACAGAATTCTTTGATAAGCTTCAATCATTTCCTAAGGAGAATATTAGCTGAAGAGAATATGTATCCAATTTGCTCAGAGTGCTAGAGTAAACACTACGTTACTTAGCTCTTTTATCAGTTGGTAAGCAATAGGACCCATTATTCCTAACATTGTCCTAAGAAAAAATCTCATCTATTTCCAATTTTTCACAGCAAATTAATCAGAAAATTATGTTAATGATGATGTAACAATGGTAGGATAGAGCTAATAGAAAGTTTATTTCATTTAGTTATTTTGTGTGTGGTGGGGAGTGAGAGAGGTAAGATTCAAATATGCATATTTTAATATATAATGTTTAATGATATTTAATATAATTAATATATTTTAATTTATATAGATATAAAATATTATAGATATGTATATAATATATAGATATTGTAAAACATCTGTGACTATACACACACACACACACACACACACACACACATTCATTGACCTTTATTCCTATGCAGTTTCCGAAAATCAAAGAAGCATAATCTTAAGGTTACATGAATCAATTCAGCTACCATTAACTTCTTCCATTTCAGCTTTTTCTCCCAAATTACCAAATAATAAAAAATTAATAATTTTCCACAGATACTTCTGAATGCCATCATTACAGATACTCTAATGGAGTATAGATAATCTCTCTTCAGTGATCTATATTGTCAAAGGTTATACTTTTTTTATGAAGTCGATTTGAGAGGATAGAATTTTAGGAAAGTTTATAAAATTAACAATAGCTTGTTAAGCATGGAAAAATATTAACTTTAGAATTGAATAGAAATAGAGAAAAGCAAGCTCAATAATTTCTATTATGTCTCATCTGTTTATACAGACCTACAATAAAAAAATAAATGCAGCCTAATTGACGGTAACATCTTTAAAAATGTGGAATCGATCCAATATTGAGCAATTATCTTAATATAATTATTTTAATATACATCTATTCATAAAAAATATTAAAAATTTGTTGCAGACCTGTGTTGGAAATTGTTCTGGAATGCAGTTTATTCTTTCATTGAACAGATTATTTGGCTCGCTTGGACATTTTCCTAAACTAGGATACACAGTAGTTGCACGAGTGGTAGTTGGAGTTGAAGTAGAATCACTATTTTCTAGGAATGAAAAAGGTCAATAAAATAAAACATGGTATCAAATAAACTTTTTCATATTTTTAAGAAATTAAGTATTTACATTAAAAGAGTACATGAATTTGTATATAATAAAAATAAAATTAAATTTGGCATTTAAATAGAACTTAAAAATTCAGGTCCTAGTCTTCAAAAGTTAAAAATCCAAACGATATTTAAAATTTACTGTGCAGAACCCTGTTGACTACTTCTTCAGAAAAACAAAATATATTCACAGAATGTCTTGAGGTAGAATCAAAAGGAAATTATATATACATTCCCACTACATTTACAATTTGTGTTTTATAGTTGAAAAAGGAAGAAGAAACATGGATGAGAAAATAATTTAAAGAAGGAGACAAGAATTAACAGAAGAAGAGAGAAAAAATAAGAGAAATGAATAGAATAGATAGCAGGGAATGGCAGTGTAAAATGAATCCCGACTTTATATAATAAATCAGATATGGGTAAGATAAAATTGATTGCTTCACAATGTAGTGTTCTTTTAGTTTACTGGAAGAAGGTAAAACAAAAAACTAACATCAATAGAAAATGTTAACTTTGGTAACCTTGAGAATAATTTATAACACCCTTTCCAATTTTGATTTGGTCAAGAGATAATGATGAAAAAAGAGAAAGTATATTAGGTGGACCAGAGTAGTATGTATCAACTCTAAATTAAGACAGAATAATTCAGAAAAAAAAAAAAAGATAAATACCTCAAGCCCTTTTTCACCACCCTCCCCCTTTTTTTCTCATACAACTTCTCTCTGCTTAAAAAAATAAAATTGAGTCTAAGACAAAGAGGGTATTTCCCCAATATCTGCTCCTCACTTTTGCAAGTGTCTGAAGGCCAGAGTTAAAACCCACTAATTAAAAGAACTTTACTGGTTACAGTAGGTTTATTCAATCTTCCACTATTCTACCTTCCATTAACAGCTTGATCCCTTTACCTCTTTGCTATTTATTAAGCAACACAATGTAGGGAAGGCCATTAATGTCAAAGCACATAGATTCCTTAATTACAATGGCTCCTCACTGAAATAACTAGAATATAATGAAGAGAAAAATTATGTAACTTACCCAAGATCTTTCTTTACATGTTTCATCTCATATAGTTTACTTTTCCGAATCCATAACTATTATGGAGTAAATTTTATCTTAACTTCACTATAATGTGTAAATATTTTTAACATTACTTACGTTCAACAGCAGGTGTCTTGGTTGCTAAAAGAGCAACTAGGGCAATAGCTATTATAGTAACTATAGAAAAGAGGACAATCAGAGAGATTTCTAATCCACTAAATTTCTTCCTTGCCATCTAAAGAAAGAAAAAACAATGTATGTTTAAAATGTAAAAGATACATAACTACAAAAAGCCACCATAATTATCATAAAATTATATACATTTCTTTTTTTAAAAAAACTAAGCACAACACAAATAAAGCTGCAAATAGCTTTATAATATATACCGGGACAATTTTAAATAAAAGGAGTGAATTCAGGATGTGCATTATACTAGTACACAAAGATGTAAACATAAAGGAAATAAAAAATCTCCAAGAAGGTGTGCCTTGCTCTCATTTGAGCAGTTTTCAAGTCAAACAAACCTCACATTTGCACTATGTTCCTTAACTCTCACAACAGTTCAATAAAGGAGATGCTGTTATTCACATTTTAAGCATTAGGAACCTTAAACTTAGAGAAAATTAGTTATTTTCTCGGAGTCAGAAAAACCAGTTCTTCCTACTCTATTGTCTCTCAAATCTCAACAGTTTTTTTTACAAAAATATTGTGGAATGATTATAAATATAAATATGTGCAAAAGAATACAAGTATAAATATGTAAAAGAATAAATATAAAATATTATCAAAAAGAAAAAGTATATATTATATATATTAAGGAGTTATTAAAAAAACAGAATTTGAACTATATGATCTTCAAGTTCCTTCCTCAAATAACAAATAAAATATATCAAATTCTCATATCAAAAATACATATTTATTTTAAGATAACATTATACATTTGAGTTAGCATACAGAAGATATCTAAATATAGATTGAGAAGAGCTTTTCTCTAGTAATTATCTTAAAGCTTATTTGTTTTAGTTCTGAGCATCTCTCATCTTTTCTAATCTTCAAGTTTTTATAGTTTTTCTGTGTTCTGATTTTATATAAATTTTAATTCAATGGAATATACACAGATAGGAATTTGGAATATCCATTGTAAATGCTTTAAGTTGCTGGTTTTAAAATAAAATTTGGGGGGACCTCTCACACTAGTCCCTCCTCCTGTAATTTTCTATGTCAGTTCAAATATCAAGTTGTCCCAACCTAAAAACTTCTTTTCCCTCTTCCATATCTCTCTAGCACATTAATCATTCAATTAGTCCTACTGATTCTACCTCTAAAATACTTTCAGAATTATATCCTCATCCTTTCCCTATAACTGAAACTTTTTTGGATAACATGTATTTCTTAGTACATGTTATTTAATTTCTTCAATCCTTCCATATCTGCTCTTCTAGGTTAGTTCCAACTTACGTCCAGTTCAAATGCCATGTTCTTTGTGAGTCCTTCTTCACTCTTAGAGACAGAGTAAATGTATATTTTTTCCATTTACCATGGCTCATAATATATCTGTTGCAATTATTTATGCATATGTTAATGTCCTCTGTTAGACTGCTGTATTCTTAATAGCAAGAATCATGAAAGTAGTTCAGAGCCTGACATCAAGCATAAGCTTAATTTTTAAAATATGCCTTGTGAATTAATGTTTAAAAATTAACATTATATAATTAACAAATATGAAAGCTGTTTATTGCATTGGCAATTGAACATCTGAATGTAAACTTAACAGGTAATATATGAAACTGTTTTGAAAGTAAAACGATTCTTTAATGTTATATGAAAAATAACACAATTGTATTGAATTTTTAACTTTAAAATAAGTTTAAGTCTAACTCTAGGTAATACCTTAGTTTGGTATCAAGAAGCCAATAAAAATGATTATGCTTTTCTTTTGTTAATGGAAGTCTAAAAAATGCATATTGTCATGAAGCAATTGTATCTAGAAAATGAGGACAAAATTAATATACTAAAATTAAATTACTCATGTGAGTACTCATAAACAATCAGTACTAAAATTGTTCATATGTAGTAGGTGGTAATTATAGTGATCATATTTTAGATCACAGTAATTTTAAGCAAAATATTTTTGGGGAAATTATATATCAATGTCCTTTTTCTGTATATTTATTTTCAAATTAAGTAACACTTTATTAGATGGTAGTTTGATGACTGATCTTTAAAAGATTTGTTAGGAAAGATTTAATATTTTATAAATATAGCATTCTACTCTGACTATATCTTTTCTTAAATAAAATATATTTAGTCATAATTAATTTCCCTATCTTCCAAACTATTTCAGATCTTTATTTTGTTTTATATAAAGCAATTAAACTAAACCTGTTATGTTTCCACTTAAGTCTGACAAAAAGTATAATGAAGAACTGGTCAAAAAAATATTTTTATCTTAAAAAAAATTAAAAATATTTTTTCTTATTTTAGTACAAGGGGCTATATATTTGAAATGGCAAATGAAAATCTATTATCTTTGCTATTTTAAACAAGTGCAGATAGACAAAAATATTGCTACCAAAAATTAAGGGAACAAATACTTACTTGAAAACATGAAAGTAACAAAAAAAAATATTATCTATAAACTTACCTTGTTTCATAGCCTGTTCTGTTTGCTATGTTGTACCAGGCTGCCAAAGTAATAATCATGGAAAAATGCTCAGGTATATATATACTGAGCTACTCATAAAGTTTTATTGCACTCTCAACCAGCCTATCAGTACTTAATAAACTTATGTTCAAAATGCAACTGTAAAAAGCTTTGAGTCACTATCTCTCTGGGAATCTAAGTTAATTAATAACTGTGCTCTCACATAGTCTTTGATTTCTGTAAGCTATGAGCTAGACTAAAAACATAAAAATATGTATTTATATTGTTTCTCTCTTTTCAAAATTTTATTTCTTTTATTATTTGGATGTTTTCAATAAATATTTTATCTCATTGTGTGAAATTAAAAATACTGTAAACTATAATTTGGGAAAGATTTGCAGGCACTAACAAAAGATATTTCATCAAAAACAATGATTAACTAAAAGTTATCTCCTGTTTACCATTATTAATCTTAAGGTTGAAGAATTGACCAAGTCTATATTTGTAAACTGTAATTTGGGAAACATTTGCAGACACTAGTAATTAAAAGATATTTCATAAAAAGCAATGATTAACTAAAGTTATCTCCTGTGTCCCATTATTAATCTTAAAATTGAGGAATTGACCAAGTCCATTTTAAAATGTAAAAGTAGAGCTATATAAATAAGTAATCCAGAAATAAAATCACATTTTATTTATCTACATGTTTATTATATAAAGCACTAATTATAAAAATTATATTGTAAACATTTATAATTTCATATAGTAAAAATTATAGTATCGATTGTGCTACTATTTTGAGCTAGAAGAGTGTTTAAGAGCAAAGGAGTCAATATAAGAGACCTGGATACGAACGCTAGCTGTACTACATAAACACCTGAGAACCCGTGGGCAAATTTGTTAATTTCTTTAAGCCTAAGTCACTTTATCTACAAAGCAGAAATAAAAATACCGATGTAAAAGGTCATTGTGAGAAGTACATGAGATAACACAATCTATTATCATTATTGCAGCTCTGCTATCATGAAGGAAGTAAAATCAGACTCAGAAATGGTTGGTATCTGAGTTCCGCACTGAATTTGGCCACTATTTTTAAAAGAATATGTATTTTTAAAATGTGATTACACAAAATAGAGTAACTAGTTTTTTGAGGTAACCTGAGTATGAATTTAAAGAGAAACAATAAAAGAAGTGTATGCATGGATTACTACAAGACTCAGGGGAGATATAAAGGAGAACTTTCAGTATATAAAGAGCAATGATATGGAAATAAGATTAGTATCATTCTAGAATGGTCTCAATGGGCAAAACTAGTTCTATGTAATAAAAGTTATGAGTGATTTACTCTCTATACACAGAGCACACAATTATATATGTGGAAAATCTCAGTAAGTCTACCCAAATCTCCTAGAACCAAGATGTGAGTGTAGAAAGGTAATAGGAGGTAAGGTCAATACACAAAGTCAGTCATGTTCCTATATAACAATTGGAAACTGAAACTAATATATATACATATATATATATATATCTAGCGTATATATCTATAGCTATAAATAGATAGATAACTTATGACAGCATGAAAAATGAGTACTTGGGTATAAATCTAGCAAAATATATCCAGAACCTCTATCCTGAAAACAACAAAATATTAGTAAAAGTCTAAGATCTAAATAAATGGGAAGGTAAACCATATTCATGGATTACACAAGTCAATATTATGTTGCTGTTGATTCTTCACAATAAGACCTGTATATTTAATATAATCTCAATAAAAATCCCAGCGAGTAGATATAGACAAGTTGATTATAAATTTTCTGCATCAATGTATAATTTGGGATAATTTAAAAATTTAACTCACTGGAAACAGAAAACATCAAAACCAGAAAACTGACATTAGTACATCCCATCAGGAATATGTTATTATTATTAAATAAGATAGTTTCTATATCAAAATGGAGAAACGGTACACATTCTCTAGAGTGCCATTGTCTCTCTAAATTGACCATTTGATAAGAATTAGTTGTTAATGGCTTTGGTTACACTCCCCTATGATACCCCAAGTGCTTTCTCTGTTGTATGCCCTGAATGGTTAGCTAAACAGACAGTATATTTAACAACTTACTGGTAGAGTAAAAAAGCTTGACAAAAACATACCTGAATTTCACCCTCTTGTGCATTTCTTGTGCTCTAGTCTCAAAAGTAAAGGCTAGATAAGGTTGAGTGACAATAATTCAACCATAAAATCCAAGATGCTCCGTGTGTGTGTGTGTGTGTGTGTGTGTGTGTGTGTGTTCAAAAATAAATGCAAGTACTCTAAATATTATATATTATCCTTTTCTTCTTATATAGCATTTTTCATCTCTTTTAAACAGGCATTTTGGGAGAGTATGAGAAAAAGATGCTGGAGAACAAGTTCATTAGAATGTATATATTGAGTTTATGAGATGAGAAAGATACCTGAAACATTACATTGAGTGAAGTATCTTCAGTATGAGAAAACTAATATTGAGAATTTAGATTAAATTAGAAAATAGTCAAAGGTATTAATAGCCATGATAAAATTGGAGAAAAAATAAATGATTAGTCCCCTGATCTTAAAATTATTTGTGCAACTGAAAACAATAATTAAATAACAAATGAAGCATTTGATTATATTGATCTTCATGATATCCACATTTCAAAGAAACAGCTTGTCCTAATGAGCAAGCACTGGACATAAATATAACTGTCCCTAATTATAATTGACTGCTAAATAAAAATCTTTAAGGAGATGGAATTATTTGCATTTAATATAATTTTTTATCAAAAATTGCCAATACAAAACAATAAATGTATTTTCAGTTATAATTCAAGGTCATGGAAAACAACGCATTCTCTTTAGATAAAGTTTACCTTGAACTTTTTTAGAAAGTGCACATTACTAAAAAATAAGGCTAATTTCCTGTTCTTCGAAGATTTCCTATACCAAAGGGATACGGTACTTTGGGGGAGGGAGAATCATCTGTTAGGAAAAAATGAACCTAACTCATCTATAAATAAAATATTTCTCTGTATCAGTATATTACTTAAAGTATAATTAGATTTGCACCTTTGTTTCCTAGATAGAATTTTAAGGAGACCCAATATTCATTTTCTGAAAGTGGATTCTTCATATTTTTCAAGATCGTCAAGGCAATATTGAACTAAATCTTAAAAGACAGAACATCAAAAAATAATGTTTTATTGACTTTCAAAATTACTTTGGAGCTCTGTTCTTTTTTAACATTCTATCTCTCAGAGAACTCATCTTTCAGTTGTCATCTCTAAACTAAAAACTACTAAATTTGTTTTTCTAGTTTATCTTCTGACCTAAACTACAGTATGCCTAACTTTTTGCTGCATTTTTCTTGTTTCATCTTCTCAGCGAATACAATATGCCACTCTACTGTACATCTTTACTTGAATGAACTTTCATCCTTCAAAGTTAATAGTTCTGAAATCAAATTCAGCATTTTTCCTGTCAAATTTTTCCTAAAATGATCCAAGGTCTTTTAGTGTCACTATTTCTACAGCAATCATCTTCAAAATCTACCCACTATCTTCCATGTTTCAGTTCTTGAATACAGTGTTTCAATTACTTAAGCTCTTTAGGGATTTCCTCTTATCAAAATTTCTATAACCTTTTGAAAACACATTTAAGATTAGGTAAATCTTATTTTGCTCTCTAGTGGTTTCAGGTGTATAGGACTTAGCCATACTATTATGTACTAAATACCTTATCTAGATAATCTTCAATCTTACCAAACCCAGCTAAGTAGAATTTATAATTCCCACCTTCCAGATGGTTCCATTAAAACTGAGAGTAATGTCTACACCAAAATCACACAGCAAATTTGGGTTCAATTCTATTCCGATTTATAATTTGAAAAAAGTTTCTACATCATATGTTTTCTCCCTACATGTCAAGGAACATTTTGTTTTTCTTTAAACTCTACTCCATTCTGAGAACATAGCAAATACTTAATAAATAACGGTTACATGACTGGTAAGTTAATGAACATATCTTGCACAAATGAAACTACCTATTTGATGATAAGTAAACACTTGCCTGCAGGGATAATAAAATCACTGTTTACATATGAGCTTATTCTGGGTTATTTATAGTCACATAAAAGCCACTGAATCACAGATTATACACAAAGAGTAATAAAATCTGAAATCAAAAGACAGGTTGCCAAATGTCAACATGTAAAAAGTATATAAAAGAAAATATTGGAGATGCCTCTTGTATAATATTACTTAATGTTATCACTTTAGAAAAGTATCAAGCTCAGGAACTACTGAAGGCCATTCAATATAGTCTCTTTTACCTTAAATAGAGATTGGCTAAAAGAAAATGATACTAGTAACATCTCAAAACCCTTGCTATTGAAGGAAAGGCCCAAGAAATGGGAACTAGGAACCATCCCTCAGGGTAAAAGGGAGCAGATAGTCTTTCCTTGCTCTTAGCAGTTACATGAACTACCAGAGACGATTCACTGGGAAGCAACAGAGTCGTGGGTCTAACAGTGCTGATAGCATCCTAAGGAAATCATTCTTAGGCTTTATCATGGCTGTATCCTAGCATTGTATGGCATCCTTTGGTTTTCCACCCATTTGCTGAACTTTCCATTGATACTAAGAACCAAAGTCTCACACTTGATTAGACTCATACAAAAAGTATGTCAATAATCTTAGTGAGCATATGTATATCATGAATGCAATTAGGAAAATAAAGTTGCTACTAGAATATCTCCTCAAAATACTGGACACGAAAAATGATTTAACCCATATAATGATAAACAAAATGTACTCCAAATTCTCACAGTGTCTTTAGAAGAACAGAAAATATTACACATTGATCAGCATTTATTATATATTGATTTGTGTGTATAATATTTTAACTTGGTAATCTATATAGAGAACCCATCTTTTACTCAACATTTAATTAAACTGGACAGTTTGCTCTCAGACCATTTCCAGTGACAGTCTCCAGTTGTCTCGGTCACATTAGTTACTGTGAAATCACTTAAAGATAATTAAGCCTCAATGGGGATAAGGCACCTTGAATAGCATTGGCTTTTGATCTCCTAGGTCATCAGAAGCTCAGAGTAAAATCAGTCAATACAAACATCCCTCTGTTTAGGAAGAAGCTTACGTACAATAAACACTATACTTCAGTATTAAGGTTTCACGCATTTGGAGAGATTAGCAGTTCCATATACAGTTTATTACACACCATTGACAGGTCCCTCCATTTTGTTTCTCAATACCTTGCCTGACTTCATTCTTTCCACCTAAAAGTCTCACCCAAAATGCCCAGTGTTTTTCTTTAATCTCTACAAATAATGTATTTTATTCAGTCTCAGAATGTATGCAGCAATTTATAAATTTGTCTCTCAAGATAGACTACAACTTAAATTGAGAATGAGAACTATATTCTAATGTAGTCTAATTATCTTTGAATTTCTAAAAATCTCATACGTTATAAGCACTCAAAGAAAGTGTGTTGAAGTCACACAACTTTAACACTAAATGTATTCATAAAAATTACATTCCTCAAAATTCAAATTAACTTTAAATTGAGAAAAATGCATTAACTAAAATGTAAAGGGACTTCATCATAGCATTAGTAACACTTCAATGTAATGACCAGTTTATTTGTTTGCATCTCAATTAGAATCTAATTGCTTGTCTAATTTCTAATCAATTAGAATCTCTATGTGAGCACAAGCCATTGTAGCTGCCTTATTCTTTGTGGTACTCCTCAATAACAGAACAAATTACATAAACATTTTCAAATTAATGACTCAATCACTTATTCGACAGGGCAATCATACTTTCAATGAATTGCAATTTTTTATATATTTAATGTGAAATTTCAATTGAATCCTTCCTTTAGCTGTACAGGGAAATAAAATATAAAATCAAAATGTGTTTTTTAAATGCTTTTTAAAAATTATTTTTATTAGACTGTTTACAAAAACACTCTCTTTATCCTGTTTTATTGATATGCTAATGTTATTTTAAGGGGATTGGAAATTCAAAGTATGTAACAGAAGAAACAATTGTTTACTATTTATTATCTCACTTGATTTTAAACTATTATTTTTGTGTTATTTTCCTATTTTGTAGTTTTGTGTTATATTCCTAAAAATTAAAACAATTTTCTACTTTCAGCCTTGCTAAATAAGAAAATACATAAAATGGGGAGAAAGAAAAAGAAAAGGAAAGAAAAGAAAAACAGACTTATATCATAGTTAGATGGGTCTTATCTATCTAATGAAATGATGTTCCCAATGAATTATTTAAGGTAATGAAATCTTCAAATAACTAACTCAAACTTCCTTCAAAAGCCTTAAGAAGTAATATTCTATCTTTGAATAATGAAGCCCTCTGTTGCACTCAAACTGCAAGACAATTGATCCACTGACATTATATTTAAATGCCTATAATTTTTCCTGAAAATATTATTTGCATAAAAAATAAGCATCTGATTTTGATCAAATGCAATTATTTCATATCATTTACAGAAGAATGAGAAGTAATGAATGGCTCTATAGTCTTTTATGCCATGCATATATATAAAGAGAAATAAAGGGTAAAGTCAAGTACATAAGTCACATGAATCTTCAAGATAAATATCCAACTTACAATATCCTAAATGAGAAGTTTGTGGAAATCACTATGGTTCACAAGCTATATTTGTACTGAAACTTAAAGAAAATCTTGCTCCTCTTGACCAATGGTATAATAGTATTGCATGACAGACACCAGAACTATATCTTTCCTTTTGGACGGAACATCTTCTCTAGGGAATAAAATGACTCTAGGAAATAGAATACAACTATGATAGAATAAATCCCAAGGTGGGTTAAGATTGACAACAGTGTGTAGCTTCTTCAGTATAGGATTAAACTTCTTTTTTTGAAAGATGTTTTAATTATAATTTCAGTATCTTAAATAGTATAGAAATATTTAGGTTATACATTTCATCTGGGTAGATTTTAGTAGTTTGTGGTTTGTGAGAAATAGGTGCATTTAATCTAAGTTGTCTAATTTATATATATACAATTGCTGATAGCACTCCTTCATTATCTGTTTAATGTCTGTGGGACACGTAGTGATATCCTCTCTTGATGATATCACTAATATTCTCATTCATTCTCATACTCTCTCTCTCTCTCTCTCATTTTTGAGATTTATTTATTGACATTTAATATAATATCAATATAATTTAACATAATATCAATATGGATTAAGACATAATCTTATATTATTTATTGTCTTGTTTCCTCTCAATTTTTCACTTACTTGTTTATTCTTTCTTGCCTTCTTTTGGATGATTTAAACTTTTTTTTTGGCATTGTTTTAATTATTGTGTTCTTTGAGCATATTTCTTCATATAGTTTTTTAAGTGGTTTTCTACATATAAAACACATGTACTAAACTTCCAGTTTCTAGACATGTAAGGAGCTTTGAAGCTACCACGCCAACAAGTAAACAACAAGTAAAAGTCTAAACAAACTAAAAATATCAACAATCCTTCTTTAATCTGTCAAAGAAGTGAGGTCACAGGTCAAACTCCTGATGCCAAAATTCAAGGATAAGACAGGCACATACAGAGAATCACAACTTGCTGGAGCAGAAACCTATGATCCCAAATCTCCTTAGGAATCAGTGTTGGGATAAAGAAAATCTAAACTGTTACTGATGAATCACTAGAGATTCATTGTGCATAAGTCTGAGATATAAAACTCCAGGGGACTCAGTCATAGGGGGCTCCCAAACTTTACCCCAGAAACTGGAACAGATTCTTACAGTGAAAATTGGTGGAAAATCTGCTCGTACTTCTGGCAGGGGGAGGAGAAAATAAACTATTTTGAAGTGAGTCAGAGCATTCTGTTCTTAACAGAGCTTGATCTCAGGAGAAACTATTTTACCAGAGCCTAAACTATTGAGATTTTTTCCAGAGGCTAGCCAACCTGAACAGGAAAATACATAACAATGAGATACCACAACATATTTTTTGGAATAGCCAAAATCTAAAACACTAACAACATCACCTACTCACAAAGCTATGAAGCAGCAGGAACTTTTATTCATTGCTTTGGGGAATGCAAAATGGAACAGTCACTTGGAAGATTGTTTGGAAATTTCCTACAAAATTAAATATACTCTTTCCGTATGATTCAGTAACCATGCTCCTAGGTTTTTATTCAAATAATTTGAAAACTTATGTCCATAATGGGCAAGCCATGAAGTATTTTTAGGGCAGTTAAATTACTTTGTATGATATTATAATAGTGAACACATGTCATTACACATTTGTTCAAACTTATAGAGTGTGTAACGCCAAGCATAAGCATTAATGTAAACTATGGACTTTGGGTGATAATTATGTTAATGATGCACATTCATTGATTGTAACAAATGTACCATTCTGGTAGGGATTCTGATATTATAGAGGCAGTGTGTATGTGGAGACAGGATGTATGTGGGTAATATCTGTATTATTCTCTCAATTTTTCTAAAACTACAACTGCTCTAATAGTAGTTTATATATATATATATATATATACATATATATTTGTTAATATTTTATCACCACATGTGTATTGTAGAAACCATATTACCTGTAGGTCTCTTTGTCCTCCCTTCCTTTATGCTGTAGTTACTTTATAAATTACTTCTATAGACACTGAAAACTCCATGAGATGATGTTATAATTTTTGCTTTTAACCATAAAACATATTCTAGATAACTCAAGAGAAGAGTAGACTTTAGATTTACCCAGATTTTACCATTTCAGCTCTTCCTTTGTTCCTTATGTTTCATGTTTCTGTCTCATATAATTTGCATTTTGTTTGAAGAGCATCCTTTAGCAAGTGTTTTACACAGGTTAGCTGGCAATAAATCCTTTTAGTTTTCCTTCATCAGAGAATGTCTTTAACTTTTATTCCTCAAAACTATTTTTAATGGCTATAGAATTCTGGGTTGACAATACTTTTCTTCAGCACTTAAAAAAAAATGATCTTCCCCTTATTTCTAGCATCTATGGCTTCAGATGGGGGACCTGAATTCATTCAAATATTGTTCCTTTATAAGTAAAATATTATTTTTTTCTCTGGCTTCTTTCAAGGTTTTTTTTCTTTCATATTTTATATTACATTATGATGTTTTTTGGTGTGAAATTTTTTGTGTTTATCCTATTGTGCTTCACTGAGTTTCTTGCGTGTATAGGTTTGTGAATTTCACCAAGTTTGGAAAATATTCAGCCATTATGTCTTTAAATATTTTTCTGCACCAATATCTTGCCCCACTCCTACTAGAACTACAATGGTGCAAAATGTTAGTCCTTTTGGTATGGTCCCACAAGTCTCTGAGGCTCCAATCATTTTTTTTCAACCTTTTCACTCTCCGATGTTCAAACGAGATAATTTCTGGTGATGTACCTCAAGTTCACTTAATCTTTCCTTTGTTATCTCCATTACTGAACTCATCCAGTGAGTTTTTATTTTCTTAGTTCTATAATTTTATTTTTCAACTGTAAAATTTATATTTAGTTTTTTTTTATCCTCTTTGAAAAAATTTCTTTTTATTGTTAAAGTCCTTATAGGATAATTCTAATATATGTAACATGTTGGTATTATTTGTTGGTAATCTTTCCAAATGGGAATTGAAATTTTCCTGGTTCTTTATATGCTGAGCAATTTTGAATTGTAAACTGGACATTTTGAATAATGCATTACTAGACTTTGGATCCTGTTTAAATAATTATAAAAATGCTGATATTCTGTTTAAGTGGGTGACTGACACAGTCGGGTTCAGGCTATAAATTCCAATGAGCCTAATTCTTTTGTGGGTTGTATTTTCCATGTTACTTCCATTATTAAAGCCTTTGCAAGACTATTCAGAACTGGTCCATGTATTGCCATTTACTGTCCATTCTGGCCCCTCGACGGTCGTCTGCCTCAAAGTTCAGTTCTCAAAGTTTTTTGTATGCTTATTAGCGTCAGAGTCACACATGTCTGTCTATCTTGAGGATGATTTGAGAAATTCATAATCATTGTTCCAGCATTGAGCTTCTCTTTCTCCAAAATTCCCTGCTTCTGATTCCTTGTGGTCCCTTTTTACTACTCTTTCAGTAAATTAAGGCTTTCGTCACCTTATTCTGCCATGCACTTCTTATTAGTGCACCCATTCCTGAATCTAAACAGTGGGAGGAAAAAGAAATTTTAAAAAGCAATGGTATTTGTCTCACTTTCTTGGGGCAACAGCTCTTCTTATATTTGAGGAACGTTCCTTCCTCTCAATGTTTTAGGTACCTGTAGGCCCCTGCTGCTGCCACCATTACTGCCATAGGATGGCCTATAGGCTGGAACCTGAGAGAACAGAGAAAGAAAAAAATAAAAAAAGGAAAATGGGGTATTTCCCTCAATCTTTCTAAGTGTTAAGTGTCTCTTTTCCTCATGTCTAAACCATAATTAGATGGCTTCTACTGGATCTTTCTCTGTTCAGGGAGAAAGAGTCAAAAAATGATGGCACTAAAAACCAGTAAGATTTCAAATTTATTTTGAAGGTAGACACAATACTGGATGTGTGAGGACAGAAGTCATGGCCTAAACATCTAGAAGATGCTTCAATTAGTATGGCATGTTTAAACAGAGGGAGAAAGAAAGATTTGATGTTGACTTTTGGTAAGGTTAAGTTTACACATCTGTTATATCTCCTACAGAAATGTCGAGGAGGCAGTTAAGTATATAAATCTGGAATTTAAAGGAAAGTTCTAAGTTAGAGATTTAAGTTTGAGTGCCACCAGAGTTCAATGGAAGCCGCAGAGAAAGTACAATAGAGAAAGGAGGCCCAAAGTCTGAGAACTGGGGACCTTCGACATTAAGAGGTCACGGAGAAAAGGAACCATCAAAGAAAAGAAAAAATCACCTGTGATTTAGGAAAAAATAAAAGAGTGAGATGTCCTAGTAGTCAAACAAAAAGAAATATATTAAGGACTAATCAGCTTTGCTGATAGGTCAAAGATCATAAAGACTGAGAAACAATCACTGGCTTTAAAAATGTGTAAGTTATAGGTGAATCAAGACCAGTTACAATAGAGTGTTGTTGATTAACGTCTGATTTTACTGGGTTTGATAGAGAAAATAGTGAAATAGATAAGGATACAATGTTAAATGTTAAATTGCAAATGTTTAAATTGAGTCCTAACATATTTACTTCCACTATTTAATGAAAACCTGAATACATACATCAATGCTTTATTTAGTAAAGAGTTTGGAGAAGAGGGTGTAAGTAGAGAAAATTTGAGATAATTGAATTGAAGCTTATCTTTGAAATTATAATTCACTTGGATAAAGTATTTAAAAATGAAATATTTCTTATCATTCTTTTATTAATCTTGCAGATGACATACAAAAGTAATATTATTTATAATACAGGTTACCTTTTAGATTATAACTTATGTGGGGCTATAAAGCATGTTTTTCTCTCTTCCATTGGCATTAAAATGATTCTTTGTTAGTTTAATAGTATGCCTGTCTTTTAAATTGAACTCCCTTATCTAAGTTATGGTGTTTAATTTATTATTTCATGAGAAGTAATATATCCATATTTATTAAATGAACATGTAACAAAATAACTCTGGCTCCAAATAAACTTCTTTAGCCATCTTCCAAAAATATTAAATAACTTCAGTGTACCATCACAGAACATTTTTGTGCCCATTTCTTGATCCTAGGTTTTCTTTAAGAGATGAGCCTACAGAATTTGACCTGGTGAATATAGGATACTATTTTCCTATTCAGTTTGTACAACTTTTTAAATCATTCTGGAATAATACACACTGTGAATAAAATAAGAAGCTAACAAATAATCTTTGTATAAAGTTCTAATTCACAACTAAATACATAAAAAACATTTAAAGTATGAAAAAGACTAATATTTGACACCACTGTACTATGTTCACATATTATTTTATTTAATTATTACAAAATTATGTTAAAGTAGGTTTTACTGTCTGTGTTGTATATAAATAAACTGTGGTTTAGGGAATGGGTTATATTACTTTCTTAAGATGACATGGCTGTACCTTGAAGTTATGTGATTTAAAAAGCAGGAAATAAATGTGTAGTAGTTAGTGTCCATAAAAATATCTGATAGGTGAAGTGAAATGTGGCACTACAAATCAAACCACTCAAACTTTCTTAAAAACATAAGATTAATTAATCAATTGGAAGAAAAATCAAGAAAGAGACCATAACTATTTTTCTAATATCTCTGAATTTTCCTGAATTTGAATTTTTTTAAAAATAGATGTTTTAAATATAGACACTACAAAAGAGGAAATAACTTTGAGCTTTGGACAAAGATAAAGGACAGGCAATAGAGGAAAAAAAAGAGAATATGAAAGTAGCCTTTGATACTGATTACAAGAAGATTATTTGAGTTTCCTCCTGTTAGGCACTCGATAAATATGTTAAGTTAGAACAAATGACTAATCAGCAGGATACTAAATGCTTTCCTCATGTCAAAACATTTTAAGAATAATGAATTTAATTTGTTTGTTTTTCAATGTGTTTATTTCTAAAACCAGCATAAATTTAAGATGGTTAATATCACTATACCTCACTCCCACAGTGATTTGCTATCCTGTCAGCTCACTGAATGTTGGTCTGTGAGACAGATCTTGCTGAACTGCTGAATACATATATTTGAGACTAAGTCATTTCACATTTACCTCAGTCTTCTCATCTATAAAATAAGTTCCAATTTAACTAAAGTTCTGTTATTCTATGAGAATTAATTTTTCCATCTCAAACCTTATTTTACAACCTTTCATCTCCTTGCCTCCAGAATAAAATACAGGGTCTAAAATTTGGAAATTTTCGTTTATGTGTAATCGACATTCACGTATATTTCTCGAATAGCTGTAAAAATAATGTTTTGGATCCACCTGTCTAAGGTAGATAAAATAAGTTGATACTTGAACTCCTCTTTCCTCCTTCCTAGATTCATGTTTCCATATTTCTTCTCTTTACAAGGATGCAAATATCTCTCAGGCTCACTAATCCCTTTCCTCTTCCTCAGTTCTATCACCCTAATGATAATATGCCCACTGGTGCCAATAACATTTATATTAAGTTTTACAGTTAAGATGATTGAGAGTGTAGGAGGAAACAGACATTGAGTAAGATGATTACTACAGTTTGAGTACTTTATGGATTAAAAAGGCCACAGATGTGGGTTGGATGTGACTGGGATAAAACCAGAAATGAGGATTGTACATGCAGATTATGACTAGTAGAGAGATCAATAGACCAATCTGTTCCTGGGGAAAAAAATGAGAGAACTTTAATTATAGAGAACTATTTTTCTGTCCCTAAAGTATAACTCCAGAAATCAAGAATCCTTATGCAAAACAAATACTACATTCATTTCTCTACCTTATCATTTTCTTGGGTTCAAGTTTAGCCTCAGGGAACAAAAGAATGAGAGAAAAGAAGAAAAATAAAGGCTGATATAGGAAGGTGTAAACTTACATTATATCTTCTACATTTGCTTTGTTGTGACAAATAACAAATTTATTTTCTACAATAAACAGGAAATGTTTGTAATTAAATCAGATTAAATTCATTTTGAATATTTGTTGGTCACTCTTAGTAATACAAGTGTGTGGAGGGTACATGCTATTTGTTTGGAGAAAATTTATTCTATTATTGCAACATCAACACACAAATTAATGGTAAGAAGCCCAAGTGAATTGTTTCTGAATGTCATAGCCTACATTTTCTTTTTCCAGACCACTAAGAGCAAAATTATTTTAAGGAAACAACCAAAATAAGATAAATCTGTGAAAACAAATGACAAAAAAAATCATGTAATGTAGGCATAACAGCATTAAAAACATAAAGAAAAATGAGCAGAAATCAAGTTATTTAACCACTGAAAATGTACAATATTATGTGACTCTGTGTTGCTTTTTATCATAAAAATTAATATATTGATTGAAATAAAATCAATTACTTGAAATATTTTGAATATCAAGGTCACATTATAAAGTTACTTTGCTCTTAAGAAAGAGAAGATACTACATTTAAAAACTAGTTTCCACAAGAAATGACTTCAAGGAATAACACTATCTTAAAATGATAATAATATATTGGGAGAGTTATTACAGCAAATTGTTGAGGTGAAGTAAAACATCTAGAAATATGAAATGAAATAGTTTCCAGTGAAGGAGAGAAAGGGAA
>NW_006433378.1:709386-718534 GCF_000325575.1 Pteropus alecto | reverse complement strand
GAGTTCACATTTACTTAACTTTTATATAAAACACTGAGACATTTTTTTCTTATTATTTTATTTTACACTGGGTGGGGGAAACTAATAACATAAAATGAACAGTTATCCTAGAGTTATAGGCAGGAAAAGCAAGGTACACAGTCAGTGGAAGAGGCAAAAATTTCTATGTCCTAAGGCCATGCTCTTTGCATTAAGTTATGAATAACTTCGGAGTTTAGTCTATCATATATTTTGAGCAGTAAATAACATGTCCATGTACAATCTTGCAATGGATAATTTCTTTAGCACTATCTGAATTACCTGAGTGAAGTCCCAGAGTTCATCAGGTCTTTTTTATTTATAAGAATATTAGCTTGATTGTGAGAGTGTATATACAGGAAACACATGTTATAATAGTGACTAGTTTCCAATAAGGCACTATTGCCAGGTCATTTTTCTCTCAACCATGGAGACTGGACTTATGAAAAGAAGGTGATATTTTTTGAATTAAGTAATTAAAAATGTATGCAAGAGATAAATATTGTTTCATATTCAAGGATGTTTGTACATTCTATCTAAGACTCCCCACCCACCTCAAAAAATTCAAAGATAATCTACATTTAGGTAAACCTGTGAATTTCTAAATATCAGCAATAATGTTTGTTTTAATGATTGAGACTTCCTATGTGTATTACTGTGGCATCTTTCAAGATTTTTCATGGACAGGTGTTCCCTCTTGCTGACTTGATTTTCCTACCTTTTCTCTTTATCACAAATCATTACCTAAATCTTGGCTATGGAAGTTGAACTATTTTTAAATAAATATTTAGCTAAACAATTATATATGGTCAAAATAGTACATTACTGCTTTCAAGGTAACTCAAGGGCTTATGAAATATTATGAAATATTATAATGTCTCCCTGATATGTGCTAAACTTGGATAATGGAGGGCAGACAACTTTTGAATAGCTTATAAAATACTGTAAAAAAGAAAATATTTCCAGACATTAAAGTTTGTGCTTTAAATCTGTGGGAAAATAAAAGATTATTTAATAAGTATTGTTAGAAAAAGAGACTAATCATGTGAAGAAAAAAATAACATTGGATTTTTACCTCACTCTTACTCTAAAATAAGTCCCAGATAAATTAAAATTTTTAACATAAAAAAGAAACATAAAACTACTAGGAGAAAACAGGACGTTCTCTTATTCATGCACTTTTACTTTTTAAAAATAAAAACTGAGTAGGAAATGCATCTAAGTATATTTCAAAACAGAAGCTGTAAAGAGAAAAGATTGATAAATTAAATACATAAAAATATAAATAAATTTCTTTGTCCAAAACACTCTAAACAAAGAGATTAAAAGACAAACTGACTGAGAAAATTTTAGTGATTCATATCAAAGGTCAAAGTTTACTTTCTAGAATTAACAAAAAGTTCCTACAAATTAATAAGAAATAGTCTGTTAGCCTAATCAAAAAATAGCAGAAGATATGAACTGACATTACTCAGAAGAAAAAATGGTTCTTAGAAAATAAACGTGCTCAAGATCACCCATGACAAGAGATATAACAATTATAACTGCCAGATCATGTTTTATCCCTGAGCAATAAAATAATTGGATAATACTATGAGAGAGGATAAAGAAAAAAATCTTTCTCGCATGGGCAGCTGGGTAGAAAACTTTCCAGCTTGCTAAACAGCAAATTTGAGAATACCTATTAAAATTAAAAATGTAGATCTGCTGACCCAGCATAACACCCATGTCTTTCTTTTAATGTGTAACTGCATACATTCAAATGATGTGTATTCACTTAGTTTTGTTTATAATAACAAAAAACTGGAATCTATAAGTTTGTTATTTTATTACTAGTTATATAACATGGTACATATATAAAACAATATTGCACAGCTATTTAAAAAAACAGATATGCACTGACTCAAATGGCAGGACCGCCACAAAGAAAAGCAAAGAGCAATATAATGTACATAATATACATCATGTAACTGTATTACCAAATTTGGAGGGAGAAAAACTGGATCTGCTGATAACCATATATACATAAATGTGGACATATAAATGTAATAAATATCTATTTATATATAGTCTATATATTGTGTGCATATATACAATACGCACACACATGCACAGCATTGTTTCTAGAGTCTTTTCCTTTTTACTACTGCTGAATTCTATGAGGCACTCACTTTGTAGGGTGCTTGGAAGAAAAAAACTAGAATCAGAATTAGAAGCTCCATATTCAAGTCCCAGCTTTGACATTTATTAACCATATAATCTTGGGTGAGTACCCTAACCTCTCTTTGTCTCAGTTTACCTCAAGTATAAAAGTAAAGATAAAATCTTATTTTTATGAAAGTCAGTGTGTTATAGCAAATTAATCATAGGCTCTGGGGCCACAACCTAAGTCTAAGTATTTGCTCTGTTATTTCTTGTTTTTTAATTTGTTTGCTTGTTTGTTCTGTTTTGGTTTTTTTGTCCTTGATAAGTGACAACCCATCTACAATTAATTTTTATAACTTATAACATAATTTATAAAATAATAGTATGTATCTCCAAGCAGTGCCAATGAAGTTCAAAAAGGTGAAGTGATTTAGGCAGAGATATAAGATTATTAAAGACAGAAAAGACTAGATCTACTGTTTGATTAATTTTAATAACCTATTCACAACATCATGGAGTACATTTACAAACAGAATTTCCTTGATAGAATTATAAGTACACACATTAATTTTCTTAAATCATTCTTGATTAACATGAACTTTGTAGTTAATATTATATAACTTAAAGGTCTTAAATACTTTGGGGGTTTATAGTATGCTGACTTCAAAATTTTTTATTAACCTTTAATTGCTTTAAATCAGTGAAAGCTAAAACATCATGTCACTCATGTTTATGATACATTTTCTTTTTTAAAAAGGTATTACTTATTAAAATAATTTGAAAATAAAAACATGTGGGATTTAATTTTGGATTCTTGTGAGAGAGGGAGGTTTAGAGTTAAATTTCAGGATAATATGATAAATGGCACAACATGGACTGGAAATTAGTAACTTAAACATGTATATTAATTTGTTCAAGAGACTATGTCCCTTTCTATTCATTCTTTAATTTCAAATTGTTTTTGGAACATTTGAAATAACTATATTTATTTTCCTCAAATTAAAACAGTATAATAAATGCCATATAATAAACATAATCTTTAGAAATGACTCTGTCTGGAGAACATTGGCAATTCACAGTCAGTTTGGCTAGGAAACCATATACTAATTCATATAAATGGTTTTCTTGAAGAACTTATATTTAGAGCATCAACGTATAAGCCATCCAGCCAAATCCAATTCAAGGCTACCAAATAGTTTTGCTGTTTAAAATTTCCATTTGATTATCATACTTGTCCTTAAAACCATCACACTCGGTAAGTTTACTTTATCAGGATGAACTCAGGCCTCATTCTTACTATCCAAATGAAATATTTTCACATACATAAACATTGGTCTGACATCAAAGTTGGTTATGAAATGTCATTTGAATGCAGAGAAGAAACTAAAGAAATAAATGGCAGTGGCTTATGCTCATAATTACTAAATAAACAAATAAAAAAGTATTACAACCTCATTGATACATAGGAAAACATAAGTCAGTAGTATTATTAAAGATTAGAATAGAGGAAAAAGTCTTAGAAAGTATATTTGTAGTGAACTATAAAAGGAATTCTTTCTATTTATGTAAAAAATGACTTACATAAAAGACTATGAAATGAAATGAACAGCACTCCAGGATAGGCAATAGACAATTTCAAGAATAAAGTAAACTACTCAAATACATATATTTCTTCTAAAATTTACCCAGAATTTAAAAATATATTTCAAACTTATATTTGAAAAGGTTTTCAAGATCTACTGAGCATTCTTGGTCACTAAGTTAGAACATGTTACTAACTGCAGAACCTATGCAGTAATTGATGATGAAACATAGATCAAGAATATCTATTTAATGGATCAAAATTTTTCATGTTTACTGTTATTTGTGAAGCAAATTTAAATAAAATAAAGCCATAGATCACAGAGTTGTTCAGTAATGTGTTCCGGCTTTATGTAGGATTGCTGGCTAAAGAACTGAATTGGATGATGCCTGATAGCCCTGTCTACTCTCTATTACCTGTTCAATTCATAACACCTACAATAAGCATGTCTTAATATCCAAAGGGATTATGAAGTGCAGGAGTTACATAATTTTCAGAAATAACAAGGAAATATACATAGCATTCTGTAGTACTGGCAGAAGTACTCATAAATTTTTCCAAATGTAATGTAAGAGGCAATATAATTGTGATTTATAAAGATAATCTCTGTAGTATTTAGTTCCTTTGCCATAATTGTTGGGATTGTCATGTTTTTCAAAATTAGAATAACCTCAATGTAATTACTGGATGTTATGCTTTTCTGTACTAAAAAAGTTCGAATGTGGAAATTCAGTTCAACACTGAAAAAAGGGCATGTAAGAACCTCATAATTTGTTTTCAACACGAGTAAGCAATCAGATTTGAAGGCATTCATATTATTAAAATAGTCAAGCTACTAGAAGTTATCAACAGATATCCTAAAGCATTTTCTGAAGCTTTCTGCTATCAAAGTTTTCTTTTTCTTTTTTTTTAATCAAATGGAGAATTATTTTCATTTTTTAAAAGAGTGATAACTACTTTTCCTCAAAACATTAATATGTACCAAGTATTTCATTATTACAACTGTATAGAGACAAAACACATTCAAAGGTACACTTAAAATGTGTACATTTTATTGTATGTGTATTGTACTGTAAATAAAATTGAATTTTAAAAGTGTCAGGAGACTATAGAAGCACTATGAATAAAAAAATCTAAGACTCATCTATACTTGGTGGCCAGGGTCATGATTCAGCTGTGAACACTTTTACAAACATGTCCTCTCCAAGCTAGTCCATTATTAATGCTGTTACAGTGTTTGCCAAACTTGTGTGGTAATAAAAAGGCCTGTGCCATTGTTAAACACAAATTGTAGAGCCCACCTATGAGCTGCTAAACCTGCACGTTTAGCAACTACACCAGGTGATTTCTAAAATGAGCACGTTTGAGAAACAGGGATTTCGTTTCCCTAGTCCCTCTTAATAATCATTTTTCTACACAGTGTTCTAAGTGAAATTCTTCCAGCTCAAATTTCTATTCTATTTGAATTGTTCAGTATTTTATGTACCTCCGCTTTCTAGAATTCCAGATATGACAGTATGCATTGATGACATTCTACTCATAAAATTAAAATAAATAAATAAATAAATACATTGGAAAGACTATAGGTCTCCTACTTCGGACTGTTACATAAAGTAATGGAATGAGAGAAAAGAAAAATATGGTACTGGTACTTCCAGTGGCACCTTCCTAAGCATAACATAGCAATAATATTAGTATTCCTATCTCCCAACTTATGATGTACTTTTCTGAAAAAGAAAAGCTTCAAGCATTTTGATAGTGATTTCATATCTTTGAAGCAAAACTAAAAGAAATATGACCACCAAAGGAAAAGCACTGTATAATTTCACTAACTCATTGGGAAAAGCGAATTTACTAATTTACAAAAGGAATTTTAGCACGCAAAGCAGTTACTGATTTCTGAGTTCAAAAGAATACATTATAATGCCTACTTGTTTAGGTTACAAACACTTATTTAGGTTAAAAGTAAGTGGATATAGTTCTCATTGAATGATGCATCCTTAGTAATTTTAACTTATTGTTTTGTTATCTTCACAAATTCTACATTATTGAATCATTTCAATTATGGTTTCAGAAAGTTGTCCCAACTGTAATGTCTGAAATTCCTGATACCCAGAATAGGCATTACCACAGAAGCAGGATCCTGGCTTTTCATCAGTGTTTTTAGCATAACAAGGCTTTTTAATGTTTTGCTAAAAGATAGGTCCTTAAAGAAGCCACATAGGAATCACTTGGAATTTATATCGAAAACAGACTCCTGGACCCAGCTCCAGAAATAATGGATCCAAATCTTAAATACAAGCATCTGTATTTCAACAAGATTCTTAAGCAATTCATATTTAAGCAATTCATATACTTCAACAGTTTGGGGAATTCTTTATATTTTAATAACTCTAAAGCAGATTGAGCTGATTCTTCCATTTATCACTGTAGTCACAAGGGCTATGTCAATGCAGAAGCACAGATGGATCTGTGACAGTGATATGTTGACTGCCCATAAAAACATTTCTCCCAAAGTAAGCAAATAGTAAACCATTAGTAAACCTTTCTCAGAACCATTTGACATTGACTTTTCGCTACTCCATTGGAGGACTTAATAAGGTCACAAACTGAAAGAAGCGATATTTTTTTCCTCAAATGCCACATTGCTAAGCATAGTCACTTGCTTTAGTCAATTGCTAAAGAGTATGTGTGTGTGTGTGTGTGTGTTCGCGCGCACGTGTGTATTCCCATTTCCAAAAGCAGTTTTTCAAGAGTATTTCCTAGCTGGCAAAAATGAATTGCTAGTAAGAAGAGGTAAGGGAGAGAGGGTGCTACATACCTAAGAACAGTGATTTAAAATTTAAAAAATTCTAACATTGTCACAAATATTACCACAAATATTGAAGAAACTGGAAAAAGAGGCCAAATAACTAAGAAGTAACAATATGTTGTTTTGTTGAAATATATTATTCTCATCCGTTTATATATAATATTTTGTTTAATACCCACCATCCTTCTCTTTCTCTTTCTCCTTTCTTCCTGACTCCTAACTTTTTATTCTACCCTACACACTTTCCTCATTCTTGTATTTACTAATCTATATGTGACGTAACCACTTTATGGGGAACAGTTTACCATTGTGTACATTATGTACTTTGAATATTTTGGAGGACACCATTTCACATAAAATTGATTCCACTTGATAACAAACCACATTGTAACAGCATTTCCTGAGCTTGTTTTAAATTGATCTTTGTTCAGTACACAAATCTTATCAAAATCAGCCATAAAATGAGTAAATAGAACATATAATTACGGGTCAGCTTTTCACTGCATGGTGGGAAAACGTGCTTTTACAAGGCATGTGCATTAATTAAAACTCAGAGGCACGTGCATGAATTAAAACTATATTTGGTATATAAATATACATATATATCACATTTACCAAGGGAAAGATAAATATTTCATTCATTTCACTTATTCAACTTTTTCTGGTCTGTTTTTTTAAAAAAATACTTTTGAGAATGGATGATAAAGAGGAGCAATCATCACTAGTTTGCATAGAAATTGATGCCCTGTGAAGCATTTACTAAAGAGCCCCTTGACAGCCTGAAAGAATCAACGCATTTCATAAAGAGAGGTTTCGAGGAAGCAGAGAAAGGGACTAGCAGAATATTTATGTGATGTCATTTTAAAATAAGCTAAATAATTAATATGGCTCCCTTTCTTTCACAACATTTTGAAAACAGAAAGCTTTTAAAACTGAATAATAATTTTAGCAAGATAAATCCTTCAGAGATAACAGAAAAAAAAAAGCCTTGAAGAGATGCAATTAAAATGATGACAAAGCACTAATTAAAAATGTTCCAATATGAATGCTTCTACATAACTATGATACAATTCTGGAGAAATTTGTGAGTGGAAGCTGCCATTGCTTAAACAGCATCATTCGACAAAATTACATAAACTTTTTATCATGCTTATTTTTTATATTTTCATATCAATTCTGAATAAGGACTTTTAACTCCATGTTTATTCATATGCTATTAAAATCACAAAATTATTTTCCCATTCACAATAGTTTTATTCTTTATTTTATTCATATTTTAGAAATTTTCCTTAAATCTCAGAAAAAATATCTATATGTACATTATAAGAAGTAGATATGTATGTGTGTGTATGCAATAGGTATATAGGTATGTTAGTAGATATAGTAATTATATAGGTATGTGTATACATGTAGTGGGCATATAAGTATATGTATATGTACATGTAGGACAGGTGTTTTGTGTATGTATGTGTATGGGCGTGTGTATGTGTTGATAGGGACTTTGTTTTGACTCCATATCCTAGCATAATGTAGGTTCTCAATAAATAGGTTATGAGTGAATCATGTTCCAAAATTTAGGATTAAACTTTAACTGTAAACTATATATCTTTGAAAATATTCAACTCAATAGTATTGATGTTTATACCCGAATACAAATTTTTCCTCTGAATCTTGTACCATAGTCTTTATCATTTTCTTGGATAATTTTTTTGCATTTTTTAAACCTCTATATTGAAAATTTACTAGTGTTTAACAACCCCTAATAAATTTTACTCTCTAATAATGAAAACCGATACCTCTCTGTCATATATATTTTTATCCAAATCTTTGACTTGATATATTTTCTTTTAGCTCTAGTTTAAAATGATGTAAGTAATCTTTTTTAAAGAAGTAACATATCCACTAAAATCCAGCTTCCACACAACCTAAGTATATTTTCAATTCACTGCACAATAAGTACTATCTATTACTTACTACATAATCTAAATTAAAATACATTATAATAAGATTGTACTCTTTCTAACTTCAAGGCAATCTACCATAAACATCTTCCAACTGCCCTTCATATATTATTTTTTTACAGGACGTTATAAATAGACCATCAGATTGCAAATTCTCTCAGGTAAAACTTTTTTTTTTTCTTTTAGCATAATGGTAATGATACAGGACAACACTTGTAAAATTCTTAATCTTTTAGCAGGAAATGAAACAGGACATCTCTTGTAGAGTTTTTAATATTTTTAATAAACCTAGTTAGGTTTCTTCCCTCCTTTCTTTGGGAAAAAGACCCTCTCCCTCAAATCCCGATAATAGCTCTGAAACTGGTGACTCAGCTCCTCTGGCTATTGATAAGGGTCATTGGCTCGTTGTTAGCAGAAATGGCAGTAGGCCAGATAGAGCCCTTACAGTCTGAGAGGGGAGAGGACTTTAAGCCAAAGGTCTTTTTACTCTTTAAGAAATACATTAACCAAGCCTGTTACCCTTTACTCGCTTAATAGGTAAGTCAATAATAGAAATTAATAGATATATAATTTAAATAGCAAGTTTGTATCTTCTTTTCCTTGTCTAGGGACTGAAGCAGCATTTCAGCA
>NW_006433378.1:677020-709312 GCF_000325575.1 Pteropus alecto | reverse complement strand
GGAAGTAGATATAGAAGCAGAGACCTCCCATCCCTCAACATCCATACTAATAATAAGGGGTTCATGGCTCTTTGAAAAGAATTACGCAGGAAAGTTAGTTAGGGGTTTTCAGGTCGGCCTGCAAAGACACTGATGTCATCCAATCCTAGAAGGGGTCTGTCTGCCTTAGTCCACCCATAATTAAGCAAACCAGAAGGCTAAAAGTAACTCATAGAAAGAAAGACATGAGCAGGAAATTGAGTACTAGTTTCAGGCAGTCACTCATACCTGTGCAATAAAGACCCCAATTTACTTGAGCCTCATTATACCATCATTATAATATGATGAATATGCCCAGAAATTCATTAATATCATTATAACAGACTGAATTCTGGGAACCAACATGCACTGAGAGCAAATGATGAATCACTGAGTCCAGTCAATCTTAGTTGTCAATCAAGGAAGCCGCTCCTCTAAGAAAAGTAACCACCTACAGCAAATAGGGATAAAAACCCCAAAGGCTTTGTTACCAGGCCTTTGAGCCACGCTTCTCTTGCTCAGGCCCGCTTCCACGTCTGGAAGTGTACTTTCCTTTCTAATAAAACTTTTCTTTTCTTCTGTATTTCAGTGTCTTGCTCAATTTTTTGTTCAAGACGTTAAGAATCTGGACAATGCACAAGGAGAGGATTCCCACTCTCTAGTAACAGTAATATAATATGCAACAAATTTTATATAAGACTAATATGTTATTCATTTACTTAAAAAAATTAAAACCATGCTTCCAGAAAAACAAGTAAAACAGATATGACACATGTTCTAATGAAAATTAGTTTATTATATTAATAATAACACTTATTATTTATTATATTAATACAACACTCTTACCTACATTCTATCTTGAGATAGAAGTGTTTCAAATTAGCAAAACATTCACAGAGTTTCCGTGGAATGAAGCAGCTATAAAGATATTACAAAGTATATATTAAGTATACGCTAAGATATTATCGAGTTTTATACTAAGAGATCATCCGGCTTTATCATTTTATGTGTCAATGATTCTACATGATCTCACATTCCTGCCCTCAGGACATGGAGACAAGACTACTATCCATACTGACCTCACCATTTCCCCTCCCCGCCCAAGGATTTATCTTTGCTAAATACCAATATTATAATCCCTTGGAAAATTTCCTTTCTTACTTGCCTGTTCCACTTCCTCTTTCATTCTCACTTTGTTCCCAACCCTCACAAAGTCTCCTTTCATGCTAATAAACTTTAAATTCCTCAATCATGGTAAACTTTGGGGAAATAACCAATATCTGCCTTCTCTATGTCCAAACCTAAAATGCTGAAGGCAACTGGAGAAATTCACTTGCCCAGACTGGATCAGAGCTGACAATTGCACACCTTGTTCACAGATTCCAGAGTGCCCCAACTCATGACCACGCCCTCTCCCCAAGGCCATATTCAGGAGTCCTGGTAGCATGGGAATAACTCCATGGTCTCCAACCTTAACTGTGTCCTTAATGGTGCTTCATCATCCTGTTTCTCAAATGAGCTTTTTTATTCGGTCAACCTCTACATAATTCTAAATGCAATGGAAAAATATGAAATGATTTCAGACGAGAGTAATTATGTTTGCATTTAAGAAAAGTCCCTTTATATGCTGTAAGGGAATACACTGGAGAGTGTCAAGACTGAAAGATATTTGCTTGACTCTAGACAGTGACAGTGAACATGAACAAGAGCCAGCTCTGAAGTAGGACAAAAAGGTCTCTGCTGTGACCTAAAATCTTAAGCTGGTATGGCTAGAGATTTTTTTTCCTTGCCCTTGAGGTTACTTTCTACCAGTGTTACAGAAAATTAAAAATAATAATAATAAGCTAATAAAAACTAAAAATATCTACCTTAGAAAGCGAATGGCAGTTTGAACAAAGAAAAAAGTGAACAAGGAAAGAGGCATGGATCATAAGCATGGGGATAGGAGTTGTATAATGAAATATCTAGGTCAGATGACGCTTCCTTGAGAACGAGTGATTTGAGCAACATCTTCAAGGCAGTGAGGGAGTGAGCCACGTGAGTATCTTGGGGCAAAGACCCCAGGCGGAGGGCCAGGAGACAACAGAGAACCTCAGAACACACTTATCAAGTGTCGGAGAAACAACTCAGTTTTTTTGCTCTGCGGAGCAATCGCAAGCGGGCTGCTGGACTCCGCTGTCGGTGCTTGCTCCAGACCGCCTCTGACTGCCTCCCTACAGACCAGACCCCAGAAAGCCCCTCACGCCGGCATGCGCCTGTGACACTGGAGTTGCACCTACGTTTGACCTCCAACCGGCTTCGGGCCCCAAATTTTGCCCCCAGAGCCCAAGCTGCTTCCGGAGCTTCAGAGATGATTTGGCTCCAGCGGATATGGAGCTAAGGGGCTTTGGGTTGAAGGGTTGGAGGTGGGCCTGGCCTCCACGTGGGGTCCCTGCAGTGCAGACCCAGCTGAGGGTGGGAAAGGGAGACACGAGTTCTGGGTTTCTCGGGGCCTAGTGTCTCCTGTGGAGGAAGCAGGCTTGGCGACCCAAGCGGCACAAGGAAATGGATGGCCAGGTCTCGCCGTGCCTTGTAAGCTAATACAGAATTTAGATTCTTCATTGAGACAGATGGGAGCCACCGCAGTTTTGGGCAGAGAAGTAAAGCAATTGTTCTAACTTCTGTTTAGTAAGGCTCTCTGGCAATTGTGTAGAGAATAAACAGTAGGTATAGTTTATAGAAGTAGAGACATCTGTTGCAAGAATTGAGCGGCATAGTGGTGTTTTGGTCAGGAGAGTAATAAGAAGTGAGTTCTGGAGATAGGTAGATGATAGATTAGATAGATGATAGATGGATGGATTGATATATATATATCAATATGTATATCAATAAAATATATATATATAAAATATATATATATATTTTTTAATGGGAAAGGCAACAGGAAAGAAACGGCAATCTGTTCACATGCTTCGTTCTCTTGAAGCCCTCCTTTGCCATTATGTCTGCCTAGCACGCATTCTTATCAGAGTAGTGTTCCACATTCTCTTCTTGTGTGCTTTTATTGTTTTCCTTGTTGATGATATTACTGAAATCTAGTATAGCCAAGACTCAACCTTGAAGAGAGTGAAATATTTTCCCTTCCTTTAGACTGTTCTCAGTGACAGCATCCAATTCCAAGTCTCCTGAGAAATCAGCAGAGATCTGAACGGCATAAGGTCTAACATAACAGGAACTCTGGCTCAGATTAAAGGTAGTTTTTATATTTATATGTATGATTATTATATTTACGAAAAGAGTCACAGCTTTATAAAAGACAGGCAAGCATAGTATCAAAGGATTATGTATTATTTGGTGTTATCTGATTCTTTTCATTCTTCCATCTCATGTAAAGATTTATGATCATTTATGATCAATAAATACTGTGTTACAATTTTTTTTTTAACATAGCAGAAATAACTTTACTATTCCAATTGAAAGAAGAAACTTTCAGTGGTGGAGTGTCAAGGAAGGGAAAACATAGGGATTCGATTCTTTATACTTTTTATTTTTCATGTAGTTTTTGTAGATTCTAAAGTAGTTTTAAAAAATAATACAAAAATATCTCACATATCCTTTACCTAGTTTCCCTTGATGGTAACATCTTGAATAAAACTATAGTATCATATCACAACCAAGATGTTGATATTGATAGAGTCAAGATGTAGAACATTTCCATAGTCACAGGGATCCCTCTTGATGTCCTTTTATAGACACACCATCCTTTACTCCCAGCAACCACTCATCTGTTCCCCATTTCTATATTTTGTCATTTCAAGAATGTTATATAAATGGACTCATACAGTAAATTACCTTTTAGGATGGAATTACCAATCAGCTTATTTCTCTGGAGATTTATCCAAATTGTATGTACTAGCGCTTTGTTCCTTTGTATTTCTGAGTAGTTTTCCATGGTATAGATATACCACTGTTCATTTGACCATTCCCAGTTGGATATCTGAGTTGTTTCCAGTGTTGGACTATTACAAATAAAACAGGTAGAAATAGTCATATACAGGTTTTTGTGTGAACATAAATCTTTGTTTCTCTGGGGTAAATGCCCAAGAGTGCAATTTCTGAGTAGTATGGTAGTTGTATTTTAGTTTTAATTTTATAAAAAATGCAAAACTTTCCAGGTGTATCTGTACCATATTCCATTCCCACCAGCAATGTATGAGTGACCCAATTTCTCTTAATCCTTACCAGTATTTGGTCTCATGCATATATATGTGTGTATATATATACACATATATATATATGTGTGTGTGTATATATATATACATATATATATACACACACACACATATATATGCACACACACACACACACACACACATACACACATATATATATATATACACACACACACATATATACACAATATATATATTAGAGATTCTGGTACTATCACATTGTAGTGTTAATTTGTATTTCCCAAATAATGTTGAACATGCATGTGTTTATTTGTCATCAGTGAAATATCTCTTCTTGTCCTTTGCCCATTTTCTAATTGGATTGTCTGTTTTTTATCATTGAGTTTTGAGACTTCTCTATACATTCTGGATATTCATGCTTTGTTGGATATGTTATATGCAGATATTTTCTCTCACTCTGCAGCTTGTCTTTCCATCCTAACAGGATCTTTCACCAAGTAAAAGTTCTTAATGTTGATGTACAGCTCATTAGTTTTTCCATTTATGGATGGTGCTTTTAGTGTCAAATCTAAGAACAAATTGCCTAGCCATAGATCCTGAAGAATTTCTTCTATCTTTTCCTGAAAGTTTTAAATGTAAGCCTGTGATTCATTTTGAGTTATTTATTGTATAAGATGTGAGAATCTTTTCTTTTTCCTTCTGTATGTTTAATTGCTCCAGGACCACTTTTTAGGAAGGCTATGCAACCTCCATTGCATTGCTTTTCACTTTTTTCAAAAGTTAATTAGACATATTTATGTAGTTTTCAGCATACAAGTCAGTACATGTTTTGTTAGATTTCTATCTAAACATTTAATTTTTTGTGCAATTGTCATTTTATTTTTTGAAATTTTAGTCTGTATCTGGGTTCTCTATTCCAACCCATTGATCAATGTGTTTATTCTTCCACCAATATCATGCAGTCTTTATTATTATAGCTATATAATAAGTAGACTGATTGCTCCCACTTTATTCTGCTTTTTCAAAGTTATTTTGGTATTCTAGTTCCTTTTCCTTATTGTGTAATTTTTAGAATAATCTTGTCTATATCTACAAAAAACCTTGCTGGGATTTTAATGGGAATTACATTTAAACCTAACGTTATCAATTTAGGAAGATGACATGTTTACTATGTTGAGACTTTAAATACATGAATACATTATGTATATAATTATTTAGAAGATCTTTGATATCTTTCATCAGTTTTATGTAGTTTTCAGCATACTAGTCCAGTACATGTTTTGTATGATTTATAGCTAGCATTTAATTTTTTGTGCAATTGTTATCTTATTTTTAAAATTTTTGTGTCCATATGTTCATTGCTAATATGGACTATTGTATTTTATATTATATTTTTAACCTTGATGAGCTCACTTATTAGTTTTAGTTTTTGGTATTTTTTTTTTGTAGGTTCCTTGGATTTTGTAGGTAAGAAATCATGTCATGTGTAAATAGGGACAGTTTTCTTTCTTTCTGAACTATGTACATTTTATTTTCTTTCCTTGCCTTATTGCCCTGGAGAGCACTTACAGCACTATGTCGAATAAGACTGGTAAGAGTGAACATCCTTGTCTTATTCTCAGTCTGTGGGGGAAGCATTCAGTCTTTCACTACTAAATATAATGCTAGCTCTAATTTTTTGTTTGTTTTTATTTTTTGCAGATACTCTATCAAGTTCATTCCTGTTTTTATCATGTATGCTTGTATGAATGTTGAAATTTGTCAAAATCTTTTTCTCCATTTATTGATATGATCATATGACTTTTCTTCTTTACCCTGTTGATATGGCAGATTATACTGATTGATCTTCAAATATTGAATTAAGTTTGCATCTCTGGAATAAGCCACATTTGACATAGTATATAATTTTTTTAGTATATTACCAAATTCTACTTGCTAATATTTTGTTAAGAACTTTTGTGTCTGTGTTTATGAGGGATATTTATCTGTAGTTTTCCTTTTTTTGTGTAAAGGCTGTCTTTGTATGATTTTGATATTTGAGTAGTACTTGCTTCATCGAATGAATCGAAAGTTTTCCTTTCTCTTCTGTTTTCCAGAAGAGACTGTTTTGAATTGGTGTTAATTCTTCTTTAAATACTTGTTAGAATTCTCCAGTGAAACCATCTGGATCTGGATATTTCATTTTTGAATTTTCAAATTGTGATTTCAATTTCCTTAATAATTATGGAGTTGTTCAAATTACCTATTTCATATTGGACAAATTGTGATAGTTTGCATTTTCTTTTGAAGAGTTGATCCATTTCTTTTTGTGTCAATTCATGTGTGTAAAGTTTTTCACAGTGTTCTCTTATTATCCTTTTAATGTCTATAGGGTCTATAGTGATATTCTCCTTTCATTCCTAATATTGGTAATTTGCATCTTTTATTTTATTTATTTATTATTTTTGCTAGAGGTTTGTCAAATTTTATTGATCTTTACAAAAAAACTAATTCATTCTCCATCGATTTTACAGTATTGTTTTTCTGTTTTCAGTTAAATTTAAAGAACTGTGCTCTTTTGTCTGCTTGCTTTGGGTTTATATTGATCTTTAAGTACATTCTTGTGATGAAATTTTAGATTATTGATTTGTGACTTTTCCTTTCTAATATGTTAACTTATTAAACTTAGTGCTATAAGTTTTCCTATCAACATTGCTTCAGGCATGTCTCACAAATTCGATATGCTATATTTTCATTTTCATTCAGTTCAATGTATTTTTTTTATTTCCTTTCAGACTTTCTCCTTAACCCACAGATTTTTTAGAATTGTGTTTTATATTTTAGTTTCCAAGGACTTAGCAATTTTTCTGTTATCATTCTGTTATTGATTTCTAGATTTACTCCACTGTGGTCAGGGAATACACTCTATATGATTTCAGTTCTTCTAAAATTATTTTATTGTCCAGAATATGGTCTATCTGTGGAAAAGAATGTGTATCTGCTGCTATTGAGTTAAGTGTTCTATAAGTTTTAATTCGATCCTATTGGTGGATTTAAGATTGTCTATAGCCTAGATGATTTTCTCTCTAATTCTATCAATTTTTGAGAGAAGACCATTGAAATCTCTAAGTATAACTAGATTTGTCGATTTCTTCATTCAATTTTACCAATTTTTGCTTCACATATTTTGCAGCTTTGTTATTTGATGCATACTTATTTAAGATTTCTGTGTCTTGATTGATTGACTCTTTTATTATTATATAATGACCTTATGTGTCTCTGGTAATTTTCTCTGAAGTTTATTTTATTTGATATTTACATAGCTATTCCTGCTTTCCCTTGATTAATGATATATATGACATATATTTTCTATGCTTATACTTACAACTTACATGTATTATTATACATAAAATGAGTTTCTTGTAGAAGGCATATAGATGGGCCGTGGTTTTTAATTCAATCTGCCAATCTTTGTTTTTTAATTGATGTATTTAGATCACTTATGCCATTTACATTTAAAATAATTAATAATATATTAAGGCTTAAGTTTGCCTTTTTTTTCTTTTTTCTATTTGTGTTCTTTTTCTTTTCTTCATTTTTGAGTGTACCTTTTTCGTGTTTTTTGAATATATTTTTGTACTTTTTTGACTGGTTGCTACAGGTATTATATTATATATACATATTTTTTATCACAGTCAACTGGGGCCATATTTTGTTTGTCCCTCTGAAATATAGAAAACTCATTTCCCTTTATATCCCTTTGTCCTTTCCCATTTATATTATAATCAGTTTATTTCCTCTACACACTTTCGGAACCACATTAGACAGTCTTATAATTTTTGTTTTAACCATCAAGCATAATTAGAAAACAGGAGGAGAAGGAAAACTTGTTGCGTTTACCCATGTCATTGCTGATTATACATGTTCTTTCTTCCTACCTGTTGTTTCGGGTTCTTTCCTTTATCATTGTCTTTCTTTAACTAATTTTTTACGGGAGGTCTTGTGGTGACAACGTCTCTTAGTTTTTCTTCATCTGAGAATGTCTTGATTTTCCCTTCATTCCAGAAGGATATTTTCACTGGATATAAAATGCCAGAGACAGTTTCTTCCTATTATGCCTATTCTTCTGCTTGCTATGGTTTCTGATAAATCCTCTGTCCTTTCAATTGTTTTTCTTTTAGAGATAGAGTCATTTTTCTCTGACCGCTTTCAAGATATTTTCTTTGTCTTTGGTTTTCATCTTAGTTAGGCTGTGTACTGGTATGGGTTTCCATGGCTTTCTTCTGTTTGGGGTTCACTTATTTCTTAAATCTATAGGTTCATGTCTTATCACATTTGCAAAATTTTTAGCTATTATTTCTTCAAGTGTTTTTTTAGACCTACCCTCTCTCTCCTCTCCTTCAAGGACTCTGATGATAAAAATGTTAGGTCTTTTATTACAGTCCAGCAGGTTCATGAAGTTCTGTTTTATTTGTTAGTTTGTTTTTCCCCAGTCTATTTTCTTTCTATTCAGATTTGTTACTTTTCATTCTTCCATCTTCCATGTTACTGATTCTTTTGTATCTTCTATTCTATAATTATGGATATTCACTAAAATTTTTATTTGTATGATGATTTTGTTTTTTGGTTCTAAAATTTACATTAGGTGGTTCTTTATATCTTGTTTTTTGTTTTTTTTTTTAGTAAAAGTTTCTATTTGTTGACAATTTCTGTTTTTTTTCATTTTATTCAAGAATGATCATAAATATTGAAGTATTTTTATCATGACTGCTTAAAAATCTTTGCCAGTTAATTCTAACATCTCTGCCATCTCATCATTAACATCTATTGGTTACCCTTTTTCATTTAGTTGGACATCTTCCTGGTACTTGGTTGATGAGTGATTTGTGTTTGAAATCTGAATATTTTATATTATATTATGAGACTATGAATCTTACTTAAATCTTCTGTTTCGACTTTTTTTTTTTTTTGACACTGCTCACTTCAGAGGCAAAAAGAGTACCTTCTCATTACTACCAAATGCAGGTAGAAGTCCAAATTTCCCCTCTGACACATGAGGTGGGGGGGATTCTCATTTTACAGGGAGACAGTGGGATTTCTGGCTTCTCAAGTGGTCTCCACTGATACTGCAGTGCGGGGTGGGGGGGACAGGGAACCTCATTTCTGACAAGTGATGGTGAGCATCCTGACTCCATTAAGCCTCTATGCCAGAGGGGAAGGGGAGGGGCTTCTGGTTACTACCTAGTCAGCGTTCAAGTTCAGGTTCTCCATGTGGTCTCTACTGAGACATCCCAGTGGGATTGTAGAGGCACTTCATTACATATTTGTGGGGTAGAGGTCTGTGCTCCCCACTGAGCTTTTGCTAATGTGGATGGGCTTGTGACCCAGTGTTTACTGTGTTTTTTTCTTTTTTGTCTTCTTAGGCTTCCCCTTTCTAGGGGTGCCTTTCTGTCAACTAAAAAATTAATTATTTATGGCTGTGAGATATGAAGGAGCTGAATATCGATATGTAAAATTAAGTTAAATAGGATATCATATTGAGAGGAGAGAAAATGTGCACTAAAATGAATTGCAGTGGAAATTGAGACTCCATGGGAAACTCCATTAATCATAGCTACTGTCAACCTATACTTAGATTCCAGAGATAGAAGCACCATGGAAATTGCCAAGAGAATTAAGAAACCTAAGAACCTAATCATATAGCATAAGTCATATGGGACCAATCATTTAAGCTTTCTCATCTCATTTTGTTCATCTAAAATAAATGGTAGCATTGGTTAATCTCAATGATCTCTTCTAGCAATGTAATTAAACAATTCTATTATGTGATTCTATACACAAGACAGAATTAATAATCCTTTCCCATTGAGCCCAGAAAAATGAAACTCATTAACATTTAGTTGGGCAAAGAGTAATGTGATTCAGAAATTATTCAGTATTAGTTAGTGATAAAATTTGAAGATACATTTCTCAATCGATATATTTTAAATAAAATATAACATTGCCAAAAAAGTGATGAAATCTGTTAGAATCAATCAAAACTTGCTGTTCTGCATCTTTTATGTAAATAAAAACACTTTCATTACCAATTAGTAAATCATTACTAATCCAATGAATATTGGAGAACAAAGAACTAAAACATCAACTCTGTAGAAAGACCAAATTCTACAGATACTCTTCACGTGATAGAAAACACTCTTCAGTATCAGTAAGACATGATCCATTTAAATTACATGTAGCCAAGTACTAAGTCATTTATGTTGCCTTATTTACTCGCTAGTAGTATATCCTCAGACAACTCAAATTTTTCCAGTTCCTCAATTGGCAGTTCGGTAAGTCTAGTTTAGATAGTTTCAGTTTTAAAGCATTACGATTCAGATCAACTTGTTAGTTGTTATTTTTGGTAAAATGCCAAGGGTCAAACTCCATCACTAAAAGAATGTGTTAATCTCCTTTATCACCGCCATACCCAGTTATATTTACCGTACTGCTTTACCTTATGCCCTTTTCGCACTTTCACCTTAGAATCTTCTACCCTGAACATTTGCAACTCACATGCACAGTTGCTTCTTGGACCCGGTTATCACTTGAAACTGTTCTATTTCCATGATATTAAACTCCACAGTATTTCCCTGCTGTGCTCATATTTCCATAATTTCTTCTCTCTCGATTCCAATTTTTCTTTCTCATATTAAGTCCTGTGATTCTAAACACTACAGTAAAGTCACCTAATTGCTAATTGAATCCCCTAAAAAGTAAACAATTTCAGAGAAACCCTCAACTGTACCAATCAGTTCTTTTATTTATCCATAGTCAAATTTCAATTCATTATTAGATCTGTAAACATAGCCACATTTTTAACAATTAATGAAGAAAATATTTCTTCTGAGCTCCCATTTAAATTATCACTGTCTTTTGAGCTCCCATTTAAAATATCACTGTTTGTTGAACTTATTAGACTATCATTCAATGCTTCCATTACTTATATATTATCTTTAAGTTTTGTATTGAATATATGCTCACATCCCTTCTCTGAAATTGAAATCTCAGAGGTCAGGTGCTCAATGTCTCATAAATGCCAACTAAAATGACACTTTCTCTGTCATCATAAGACCTTTCAGAGGCCTTGTCATTATCAACCACCAAGTGCTTCTCAGTTTTGGGATTTCTGTTTTCTACCCAGCCATTACATTTTCATTCCCAGAGTTCTATCCTTTTCTTTTTTCTTTTTTTTTTCTTATTGCACTAAATATCTCTGGGGATGTTATTTATTTATTTGTTTATTTATTCATTCATTTTAATATATTTTTTTCTTTTTGTATTTTATTTATTTTTTTTAAAATGCCTACAGCACCTAGTATTCCTGCGTGGTCTCCCATCCAAGTACTAAACAGGCTCAACCCTGCTTAGCTTTCAAGATTGGATGAGATCGGGCACATTCAGGGTGGCATGGCCGTAGACTGGGAATGTCATTTAAAAAGCGACTTGAGTAACAGCCTCTGTGCTGATCAGTACCAGATTCTTCAATCAGTTTCCTAGAATTCTATATTTCAACCACTAATTTGATCTTCTCATTCAAATGTTTGATAGGCCTCTCAAACCCAATATACCGAAACTGAACTTTTTTTCTTAAGTTAACTCCTCCTATAATTCCTTTCTTCTGTAACTTCCATTCACTTAGTTATTCTTTACTTTTCCCATTCTTCACTACAAAGCATCCCCCCCACCAAAAGAAACACCTTGAATATATCATCTAAATATTTCAAATCCTATTCTATGTCTCTTGCCATCCAATAAAACAGAAGAAACAAACAAAAAAGGATAAGAAGCAAACAGCAAACTAAGCAGGGGTGTCCTTAGAGATACAAAAACAGTCATGATATAATGGTGATGGAGAAGATAAACAAGATGAATGAGGTTCAAATAGAAACTGTTAAATAGTCCAGTGCTGCAAAGGAGAAAAATAAATTAAAGATAATACATTTTCCTTTGTTTTTGAGGACTGGGATGTTAGTCACATTTAGATATGAATGGCAGATTAAGAAGTAAAGGCAATGTATGTTGACTCTTCTATTTAAGGCATTTGGCTAATGGTCACAGGGTTGAGGGAGCAGAAAGACATGGAATTAAGAATACACATGGTGTAATCAGTGCCAAACAGAAGGAGAAACCATCTACTAAGATAAACAAAAAAGAGATAAATACTTATGTCAACAATACTAAGTAATAATAACTAGTAGCATCAGTTTTTAATGTTTGTTTAGTCTGTCCTTTAATAATTTTTATAAGTCCTGTGTGGTAAGCTCTAGTATACTTTATCCATAATAACAGAAAAGAAAGATTGAAAAAGCCCGACTTAAAAGTAATGATACACACAGATGAACTCCAAATAGAAAATAATTATTTACGAAGAATGATTTCTAAATGTGAAATTAGAAGTTAGATTTTAGGAACAATATCCTGAATGCCATAATACATATCACACAGTATATTTTTTAAGATGCTGCAAAAATTTGAGATTAACACTTTCTCAGGCTAGGACCAAGGTGAGGCAAACAAGGAGTCTGGTATAAAATTTAAGGAAGCACCCACCCAGGTTCCTGCGAGTGCAGCGCAAGCATTTGCACTGAAGAGTGAGTACCTCCTTAAATTTTGTGCCTTAGGCACTTTGCTTGTCTCACCCTACTCCTGGTCCTATCGTTTGTCAAATTTAATAATATACTCTAAAAATCTTATAAAAAGTAATGCAGCATAGAAATTAGAAACTCCTATTAAAGTATAATAATGTTAGATGTTCATAAACTCTAAAACCACATTGCTTCATCATCAAATTGTATACAGTATAAATTTAATTTAAAATATTAAGTGGTCATTAGATAAATAAGAGTGCATATTGTATAGCCATTAAGATATATATGTGATTTTAATGATATTACAAAATTAACATGTATAACATGAACCAAATAAGACTTGAATGGAATTTATTATCTGATCCAAATTATATAATATACATCTATTTATGGGTATATTGGTACATGTGCATTTTTTAAAAGCCAGAAGAAAATATATCAAAATATAAGTATTTAACTTTGGTTTATAATCTTACTGGTTATTTAAATATGTCACTCTATATTTTTCTATATTTCTAATTTTTTTAATAATTCTGAATTAAAAACAAAAAATAATTTTAAAAGCATATATTTATTGAATCTACTATGTTCCAAATATAAAGTATTTAGGAATTAAAGATAAATAAAACATAGTCCTTGCCTTCTTCAAATGCCACTGAGTAGCAAAGGAGATAGGTCACACGCACATAAACACACACACACACATGCAGAGTTATGATGTAATGATAGATTACAGTTATAGTGGAAAAAAACTCTATGTGATAGCAAAATAATATATTCACTCCTTAATAAAATACAATTATGTGTGAAAACCAAATGAGTTGTATGGAACTGCTAAACCTAAAGCAAATTTTACCCTTTTTTCTTCTAAGCCAGTTTTCAATAGCAGCAACTAGAAGCAGTATTCACCTCTAGAAAGTGATCAGTTGATGCCTAAACTTTGATGTGTGCTTCTCCATGCAACAATGAATGGTTAATGAAAAAACAAAAGAAAGATTGAACATTTAGTTAATAATCATTTTAAAGTTATCTCTGCTCATTTAAAAGATGTAATCTTTATTCTCTTTCATTTCTATGCATGTTTTAAGAGAAATTATTGATACATTTTTTTGCTGAGCAAAAAGTCACATTTACATATGAATATTATATCTTTTAAGCTTTTCACATTACATATTTTGTTAATAAATTTAAATCTAAATATATGTTCCTTGCTAATGCAGCAAAAGAAAATAACATGTTTTCAGTTCCTATGAATTCCATTAATCCAGTTAATTTATCATTATTTCAAAAAGGTGATTAATCTGCTTTATTTGACTTGATTGTCCTGTTTTATAATTGACATGCTATTTTGTACTTAAGTTTTTATATTTTTCAGCAACACTTATTATTTTAGCATATTGCATATGCTGCCCCCCAAATTAAGGATTCTTTCGTCTAATAGTTCCTGTTATACTACTTAGTTCCCACATTTAATCATTCCTAAAACTTTCAGCAAACACCTGGATGTCACATTTGAAAGCCAAGATTTTTTCTTCTCTCCTTCTCTCTCCTTCTGTAGTTGCCCACAGTTATCCAAAGAGCCACCTAAGAATTGCATTTCACAAGCCAAACAATAGAGACATTAAAAATATCAATAGATGCCAAGGTCTCAGGTGGAGGGAGTGAAGGATGACTATGTGAAGCAGGAAACATTTTTAAGCAGTGAAACTATTCTGTATGATACTGTAATGGTAGATATATCTGTTTCTTAGAGCTGCTATGTAATAAATTACCAAAAACTGGGGAGCTTAGAACAATAGACATTTGTCGTTTTGCAGTTCAGGAGGCTAAAACTGAGATCAAAGTGTTGGCAGGGTTAGTTTCTTTAGAGGGCTATGAGGGAAAAACTTTTAGCTTCTTTCCCAGCTTCTGGTGGTTTGCTGGCAAATTTTGCATTCTCTGACTTGTAGATGCATTGCTCTGATCTCTGTCTCTTCTTCACATTGTGTCACCCTGAGTGTGTCTCTGTATCCAAACTTCCTCTTTTTATTAAGGATACTCCTCATATTGGATGAGGGTCCACACTAATGACTTTATTTTACTTATTATCTCTGTAAAGCTTCTATCTCAAATAAGGTCACCTTTTGAGATACAGGAGAGTTAGGACTCAAACATATATATTTTTGGAGTGGGACACAATTGAACCCATAGCAGTGGATATGATATTATGCATTCGTCAAAATCCATGGAACTTCACAGCACAAAGAGTGAAACTTAAGTATTCAAATTCTTTAAAAAAATCATTTAGGAAATCAGCAAGTTCTAAGAAAGAATGAAGACTGACAAGAGAATCTAACTATATTATAAATGTATGAAACAGCCTCATTGAAGGGGATGGGGAAAAGCGTCTTGAGCTAATAACTTTGGAAATGAATGGAGTCTCTAGGACTGAAGGCAAAAGGAATTGCATATAAGCACTATGCTCTAGTTGATAAAGTTCCCCCAACCTCATAGAGTAACAGGCTAGTGATCTGATAGTGCTATACGTATATACTGGAATTCAATAAGTAAATGCATAGTGGTTGGTGGGAGCCATGTTTGTTATCGTTGGAGTGGGAATTTATGAATTAGCAAGGGGAAAATACTAGGATTATTCATGGGGTAATGGGTTAGAGTCGGAGTCATCAGTAAAAATTCATGTTTCACTGAGTTAACTGATGGTTACATATAGAAATATTTGTAGATATATGTATATACTTGAGGTTAATATACAAAGATATGTTTTTTCCTCTATTAGTTAAGAGAGCTTAGAAGAAATATCCCAGTAACAATGAGCACAACTAGAACCCAGATCTCAGTTTCTAATACCATTTGCCACTAAAAGGAACCAGGCCTCCTTGTAGAAATGACTGATTCTCAGAGTAGGACTGTGGCAGAAAACACAAGATGAGCCACAACAAGCAGGATCATTTTTAAAAAAGTGCTAGAAAGTTAAGGAAGTGCTAAAAACAATCACATTAATAGGGGCATGTCAAAGGGGCACAGGAGCCAAGTAAAGATTTCAGCAACAAGATAAAGTAGTATTGGATTATAACCAAAAGTATAAAATAAACATCCATAATTTCATACTGATACAAATAAATAATCAAACAAATTAAGAAATGAGAGGAAAAAAGAAAAACTCCTGTGCAGGATTTCAAACAAATTATATAGAAACTTTAAAAGACTTAACTCCCCACTTTTTAAGGGTAGGCTGCACAAAGTGTACATACAGTTTGGAAACAGGGAAATAAAGTGTGACTTTACAGTGGGGAAACCTGACAATTACCTCAGCTAGGTGATCAAGATCAACAGCAACAGTTATAAATCATGTTGATTGTGTGTACCCTTGATATGATGAGATGAGCATAACACTTTATTTCTGTAATCTTCTTTCCAAAATCCCATTAAAAATTACATTTAACATTGAAAGTATAAGCAAATCTACTATTTCTCTAACTAATATGAGTATTAATAGCAATATTCGAAATGTAAAAAAGACAGAATGTGCCGCCTCTCCAAATCCGTATGTTGAAATCTACCCTTTAATGTGATGATTTTTAGAGGTGGAGGCTTTGGTAGATAATTAGTTTTAGATGAGGTCGTAAGGGTCAGGCTATCATGATGGAATTAGTGTCCTTATAAGCAAAGGGAAATCTGAGCTCTCTCTCTCTCTCCACCATATGAGGACATAGTGAGAAGGCAGCCATCTGCAAACCAGGAACAGGGTTCTCCCCAGGAAGTGAATCTGCTGGCACCTTGATCTTGGACTTCCTAGCCTCCAGAACTGTGAGAAGTAAATGTTTGTTGTTTAAGCTGTTCAGTCTATGGTATTTTGTTATAGCAGCCTGAGCTAAGACAGAATGATTACAATACTCCAAGTACTGTTCTAAGCATTTTATATATTTTTTATATTATAATAAAATGATTCATTTAATATTCACAGAATTCCTATGAGGTTGAGTTAATTATGATCTTGTTATAATCCCCTAACCAATGTCTCATAGAACTTGTAGAGCTGGCTTTCGAAACCAGGCAATCCGATCTCAGAGTCTGTGTGCTTAACTACTATACAATGCTGCTTCTCAGACTCCTTGATTTTATAATATGTCAGAAAAGAAATAGATAATTACACATTTATGTAGTTGTCTATGTATAGTGTGTGAATATGTGTGTGTGTGTGTGTGTGTGTGTGTGAGTGTGTATTTGAGTGCATTCTGAATCTAGGACTTAAGGATAGTGTACCTGAACAATCATCTTGATCAAACTTCTGCTGGTTTGTAGAAAACAATTATTGGTTACTCACTAGCAAGAACAAAAATGTTCCAGTAGCCTTCCAAACTCTGCTAAATCCAAAGATGGATGTCAAAGTGCTCATTCAGTGAATTTGTGCCACCTCCGTAGTAGGGGAAAACTAACTACATTATACCTTTTGAAGACAGAATTCAGTACATTCATGTACGGACAGATCCATATTCGTGAATTCACCTACTCATTACAATTTATTTGTAACCCCAAAATTAATACTTAAGGAACTTTCCAGGGTAATTGCTGGGCATATGCAGAACAACTAAAAATACACATATTCCCAGTAGAGGTCATATATGGCAACACCCTGTCTAGGTTCAGTTCTCATTCAGAGATGACCAGAGGATGGAGACATAGGGAGTTGTATAATGCAAGAAGCTCCAGTTGGCCTGGATTTGAATCCCAACTCTGGCACCTACCAATGGGGCAGCCTCAGGCAAGTCACTTAACATTTTTTAACTTTGTTTTCTCTTTTGTAAAATTGAAAAATGCCAGGATGAGTTGTTTTGAGGATTTAAGATTACAACCTATATGAGATATGTATGTGCATAGTGTGCATATATATACATATACATATGTATGTATTTCCCCTAGGAGCAGCAGTTCAATATTTACCAACTCAGTGTTCCCCTGACCTTTATAAAACAGAACTACCCAGAATAACGAGAACAGACTGTATATATGCCAGTACTAGATACTGCTACGTACTAAGATGTCACAGCCTCTGACCACAAAAAAGTTATAGTCAGGTGGAAAAAGCTAATATTTTAGTAGGAGAATATTTTTAATCTCAAGTCAAAGAAGAGAGAATTTAGGCCCTATCTAGGACTGCCGAACCACAAGGACTAGTTTCTTCTGACTCCACTGCTTCCCTATGAGAAAGTAATACCTAGAGGTAGAACATGTGTATCAATAATTCAATTTTTAGAATTCTCTATCCAGTTTCCAAAGAGAAGCTTTCGCATGTGTCCCTCTTCTCTGTTTTATGGCTTCCAAAATCATCCACAGTACATAGATCATGAGAGTGTGCCTTGTAATTTTACTGACGTTGGCACTAACTAAAAGAACTTATTTCTTTTTAAAAAAAATATTTATTTAAATTAGTTTCAATTATACAGTACATTGGTTAGACATCTATATAGTTCATAAAACAATTCTCCCAATTACTCCCTCCCTCTCCTGACCCTCCACCTAGCCATCATATTAATGCTAACTGCATTCCCTCTGCTGTGCTCCCCTTCCCCGTGACCATCTATCAACTACTAATTTTACTTCTTTAACCCTTCGCCCCATCCTCCCAACTCTCCAACCCTCCTCCCCTCTGTCCATCACCAAATTGTCAACTATATTTGTTTTTGATTAGTTTAAGAACTTATTTCTTTGTGGCTGGATGTCTACGATTTTTATATTAACCATACTCTTTCTTATCTAATATACTTGCAGTTTAGTTTTTAGGTACCAAATAACACTATTATAGCACCAATGTTACTCTTCCTATTATTTTTAATCTCAGGAGATACTACTAAAAATTCAGAGAGTTACTACTGACCTATTAGTGAGCTTAAATGGCTTTTAATTAAGTTTGGTGTTACTTTTTAAATGAATTGGCACTTTATGACTGCTCAAAACTTAAAAATATGTTTTTACTCCTTGAAACTGAAACAAGTACATTAAATTCAGATAACATGTTTTCTGATAAGGCATCTAACCTGTTGCATTCTGACACAGATATATGGTACAGCACAGGTTTACAGAATATTAATCCGCTATGAGTATAGGTTAAAATGTTTAACTTGAAATGGATAAAAAGCATGATATAGAATACTCTAATCCTTCTTTTATTCACCCTAATTACTAATATTTAAGCATCAATTTATGGAAATAATTTACTAAAAAAAAAAAAAAAAATTCAACTACCCCAAAAATTCTGTCTCATTTCAGTATGTCTCCTTTGAGACTCCCAGTTATGTCATTTCATTCAGACTAAATTTTAAACACCTTCGCAATTCCAATTTTCATTGTAGTCTGACCTCAATTGTGTAATCTGTATTGTGCATTCTGGGAAAGTTCTTACTGTTCCTAGTCCAGCAAAGCTTATAGTCCTATCCCAGCACCTTCCAAAACGTACTCCAGTCTATCCAAACCTGGGGAATCTTAGCCAACTGAAACAAAACCATGTCAGTGTTGCCAGCTAGTTTAGGAAATTTTGCTACTGTACTTCTCCTCAGTCTCCCTCGTCCCACCTCCCTGCCTTGCCCAGCACCATCTCTTAAATTGTTTTGTTATTCAGACTCTTACCAGAAATACTTACCAGATGGCTTTTAAAATGAGAGATAGGCAACTATTGGAACAAGGGCCATTTGTTCCAGTGTTACTATCAGCAGAAGCAGTGATACAGGCCTTAAAGTTTCTACTGTGGAACTCCTATTTATTCTCCAGGGTCCAGGAACAGCTTGAGTAAACTGATTAATTTATTAAAGACCTTAAACTGTCCCTGATAACATTTACTTCTCACAGGTTTCTCTAGATATCTGTTACACTCACGAAAGCCACTAACACCAGGTATTTATATATGGTCATAGGATTGGTCCTGTGTATATTCTTTTATAGTACTTTTAGTTATGGCTCGTTACAGCACTAAATTGTCTTCAGACCTTCTTTATAAATTTTCTTAAGTCTACATCCTCAACATATACTCCTAAGAAAACAAAATTTATGTTATTTTTCACTTGTGCCCCACCCTTCATGTGACCTTGAAAAAAAAACATTTTATAATCATACTCTCATATTCTTTGTAGTGGTAAAAGTAACATACATTTTATAGCCAACGGAGGTAAACTAGCCCACTAAAATATAAATTTTAGGAATATTATTCAAGTCTATAATCTTTTTAATTATTCCTACCTATGTAAGTTCTGAAACTTACAAGCACACAGTAACAAAAAAAGCAAGAGATGGAAAGACACAAATAGACTTTTTTTTTTAGAAAAACCTTTGGTCTGTTAAGACTTACATATACAATCCTGTATCGCCTAATACCAATTTTTTATCTTCTCTCTTGAACTTGCTTCTCATTCCTGAGGCCTGGTTTAAGCAGAAATCATTAATCCATTGTTTAATAGAATGGTATAAAATCTGCATTTTTCCATGTCAACACCTAGCCATTCTGCCATAGTTCATTTGAGTTCCCATAAAAAAATCTTATAGACTGGGTAGCTTATAAACACCAGAAATTTATTTCTCACAGTTCTGGAGACTGAGAGGTCCAAGATCCAGGCATCAGCAGGTTTGATGTCCTGTAAGATCCCGCTTCCTAATGCGGGTTGTAGACTGCAGCTTCCCCTCCTCATGTGGAGAGGTTGAGAGTGCTCTCTGGGATCCCCAGGGCACCAATCCCATTCGCGAGGGCTTCACCCTCATGACCTAATCACCTCCCAAAGGACTCACCTCTTAATATCATCACACTGGGTGTTAGGATTTAACATATATGTTTTGGGGCGGCATGAACATTCAGTCTGTAGTATATCCATAAAAACAAGGCCACCCCACCTAGTTGATGTATTCTCAGCCTTAACATAGAGACCCTAACAATATGGACTCTTAAGACCAAGCCTTCCACAGGTGTACTACCTTCTTTTAGAGAACAAATTTAGACTGAATCACTTTTATAAATTGTTGCACTCTTTAGTTATCCTAAGTAGTAGTGGTTCATATATTTTTTTCATTTAGATTCTTCTAAGAAATAAGCACGTGCTGATTTAAAATTTTTTTGTATACCCAGACTATTCATTGTTAGCAAATTTCCTGAATAAATATTTGGCACTTACGTAAAAATAGAGGTTTCTCCTTTAAATTCATGAATAACATACTAACAAGTTTAATAACAAACTATAAAATACAAAGGGCAACTGAAAATACTTTCTCACTAACATTTCTCCCCATTTAGGAGAACTATCATATAGTTGCAAATAAATATCTATTACCTTATACTTTAAAATGTTCCCTTATAGAATTGATTTTTAATAATCTCATATGTATTTTAATCTTAAAACAAGTGAAACATTTAAAAATCCATGATTTCATCTCATCCTTTCTAACACAAAACATAATATTTCATAAATGGCTAGTTAGGATGATAAAACACTGCTTTAAAAAGCCATTGCACTGAAGCTCTGCTCTGTTAATGCTGAATAAGTGATGTGGGCGCCTTAAAAACCCTGATTTTGAAAAGAAAATTCTGTATTATGTAGAAGATTAATTGTTTAACTAGAATTTGTATTTTTGCCTCCAGTGGGACGTTGGTGAGCTTATATACTAAGGGGCAGCTTTTGCCCTCCCTTGAACCTCTGAGCCCCATTTTAAATAAGACTAACAGATTACTGTAAAGCTGAATACTGAATATGACCCTCTGAACATGGGATTTTACGTATATAATATATTATATATTTTTTTGAGGAAAGCAAGATCATTACTTGTTGTTGTCTCATTGTAATGGGGAAAGGACCTCAGTATGTTCTGGTATCAGTTTTTATGCAATATCCTAATTTTTTTTTCCAGTACCTAATTTTGCCATAGACTTTTCTATGAAGAGAAAATTTATTGCTACTTTGTTTGTGTTTGGGGTAAATAGAATTTTTTGTCATTATTCATTTGAAATGAAAGTTTAAAGACAAGCTACATTAAAAACAAACAAAATAAAATTTTACAGAGGCATCAATTCAACTTGGAATATCAAACTAATAAATTGAAATTTTAAATTGTAACAATTCAGTATTGAGAAAGCTGTAGAACACAGATGTCTATTGCCTGGAAGGTATAACCTGATGATAAAATGTACTATAATGATCCACAAATATAAATTATTAAGCAGAATACGTACTTTTGACAAAAAGACATATTAATGTGAACCTTTAGAAAAATTCAAGGCAGAATATTTATGTGGAATTCAAATATTATAGTTTTAATTTAGTATCTGTATTTTCTCACACTCACACAAACACCCATCAGTTAAACAGAGTTCATTATTACCATTAACGACCTTTAGAAAGGTCCTTCTGGTTTTAGTGACACAGGAGCCAGTCCTAGTTTCAGTTGTGCTGAGGGTGGAGTCTTTCCAAGAATTTTCTTTCTCTAGGCTTCTACATATAGGTTCAAGGACCTTGCTTGGACTTCTTAACATCTTGATCAAAACACTTTAATGACTTGCACCATTTAGACATTAATACTTGTTTGGCATTTCTTTAATCATAAATTTCTTAAATTTGCCTCTAGGTCTGTTTAGTTTTGTTGAATTTAAATTTAGCTTATTCTCTGAGTCTTAGATTTTGGTAAGTGAGAGATCTCTGGTCTATTATCTGCAGCAGTTTCAGGAGGAGGGAAATTTTTATAACACTTGCAAGGTCATTTTATGTGGTCAACTGATGTTCTTTACAACTTTTTTTTTTTTTGTCTATCATTGCTTTCTTCATATTAGTTAGTTGAATTTTCAGCCTATTGTTTTTAGTCAAATATATTTTTACACACACACACACACACACACACACACACACACACACACAGACACGCATACCTGCCATATCTACAGGCACACTCTTTTATAGCTCACTCATTCCTTCTTTTCAGTCCCATTCTAATCTAATCACCAATATTGTTTCAGCCAAAAACTCAAAACCAATGTTTGGCTTGGTTATGTAATAGCTTTTTACTGCACTGACTTACAGTTTTCATTACTGGTAACACTTGTTTTTCCAATATGCTTTAAACTGCTCAAGATGGCTTCTTGTTACCAAATTACTATTTTGCGCTTTATTGTAAAATATTGACTTGATAGCCTTTCTCTTTTAATTTACTATTTCTACAGCTACTGGTATAGTTTGTCCCAAATGGCTACCCACCTGCCTAGAATATATGTGTAAGAGTGTATGTGAATTGAACCATCCTCTTATTTCCATCATAATTTTCCTTCTCTTTCCTCTGATGCAGTTTCTATTTTTGAAATCTTAACTTTATCCATTACATAAACATTTTGAAATATTGCTCAGAATCTTTCAAAAGAAGTGAGCATAATTCAGTTATTGTACAATTTAATACAGTAGTAAGTCCAAAAACACAAATCACTTTTATTTGTGTGAGCTTTTGCATTAACTTCATTTTAATATGAGATATCTCTGTTTCAACAAGAATTTTACTTTTTATGTCTCTAAGTCACTATGCCAACTGTCTTTTAGTAAGGTTTTATTAATTCCATTTACAAAAATAATTTTAAAAGGTTAAATTAATTACCCATGTCCTAACAAGTTAATCTCTACTTCTTTTTTCCTCCTTCTTGTATATCTAAGTCTATCTGCTAAAAGAATTGGTCTTGTACAAACAGTGACAATATAGACTCTTGATTTTTTTAAATCAGAAAATCTGTCTTATTAAATCATAAATATCTATATGATAGGAATTCAGTCTCATTTATCTCCAATTTTCTCTTCCTTCATTCCCATCTTACTTCTTCCTGTGAATGCTTATTACAGTGCTTTGAACATAGTAGGTTGTTATATTTAAGGCATTATTTCAATTACAGGGCATTATTTTGTGCCATGAACTACAATAAACAGCAGCGTATACATAATCTTCCTATCTAATTTTCATAAGTTGATACTATTATTCCAATTTTACAGAAAGAGGAACTAATACTTACAAATGTAAAGTCACTTGTCTAAGGTCACGGAGCTATCAAATGGAGTGCCAGGATTCAACCAGGCGTTCCAACTCTAGAGTCCGTCTCTTCACACCCTGCAACTCCATATTCTCCTGCCTCCCTAGAAAGGTTGACCAGTTTCTAACTGGCATTACTTTTACATTTGCTGTGATGCATTTGTGCCCAGTCCTTAGTGTCTCTGATGCATCTCGTGCTTTAAATGCTGCTGACCCATCTACCACAATGTGCTACTTCTGATATTCACCACGATGAACAACGGTTTTCCCAGACCACTGTCCAGTTGTACTCAACCTCTTCTCATTTCATTGTTTTGGCTGTTAAATTTCTAACTCAATATCCTGCATTCGATACTATTTTTTTCTGTCCTATATACTTGAAATCTCTTCTAGACATTATTTTTCTAAAATCTTACTAGGATCTAGATACTTACTTATGTTAGATTGTATTCATACCTTTATTTAAGGTTCATTGCAACTCTGAGTGGGCTTGCATTCTTCAAAATCCTGTCTTCTGAGCTAGTCCCCATTCTGTCCTCCAGGGAAGAGGTATTTATATTGTGAGAGGGACTCTTAGTAACCTATATAACAAGAGATTGATGTATAAACTAGAGTATCGATATCTATAGTGAGAACTATGTCAGAGATCAAGATAGTTACATCTATGTCACAGTTGATTTTCTTTCTGAAAAAAATAAAGGAATAAAAAATTCAAAAGAATATTATTTGGTAAAAACACCACATTAATAATATACACATGGTTTCTGTCCCCATTCAACTTATAGTTCAGTGATAGAGTCAGTTATTAAAGAGGTATTCACACAAATAATTAATTACAACTGCCTTCATTACTTTGAAAAAAAATTAAGTGGTGTTATGAGACTGTAAAACAAAGGATCTATTTTTCTATGGGAAGCCAGAGAAGGCGTCTCCGCAATAGTGATTTTTAGGCTTAAACTTAAAGGACTAATAGAATGGACCCAACAAAGTAGTAAATGAAGAAACTGTTAGGCAGTAGAGACATAGAACAGGTTCTACAGGTGGGAATTAACTTGGATATTTTAAGCAATTGGTAGAAAGTAGATGTAGCCAGAGCTTAGTGAATGAGGGGTTAAGTGATTAATGATGAGGGAGTGGAGATAAGGATTTGGGAGGTGGAGACCATGCAGGACATTCTTAAATACATTGCAGATTTTGGACTTTCTAAGAAGAACCATGGGAGTAGTTAAAGGGTTTTTAAGAAGGAAAAAACTAATTAGAATTACATTTTAGAATGATAAATTTTGCTGCTGTTCAAAAGGTAGGGATGGGGGTAGGATCAAGAGTTAATATGGTAGAATAATTAGGTACTGCTGTAGTTCAGAGATAAATTATGACGGTTTGAAGAATGATTTCTTAGAGATGGAGAGAAATAATTCCAGAAATATTTGGGATATAAAATCAATAGGTTATCCTTATCTTATTCCTGTCATGGATTCCTGAGGCTACACCTAAATCATTCTGGCCAAATGTGATTCTATTAAAACAACAACAACAATGAAAAGAACTGCACAGGTTATTCTGCAGATGGCTAATATTTTCCATTATAAACTAGTTTTGTGTGCTTGATTTTTACTTTAAGAATCTCCTTCTAAGTTCTAAGGAGCAGAATATTGCTGACTCCTATAGATTTACTACGGAGACATATAATTATTTTTTGAAATTAGTAGAATATTATAGAGTAGTGAAAGCAGTGATAGCAACCTGGAAGATTCTGGAGAAACTTGATCCCCTACTGTACAACCACTATAACCTCAACTATCATCTCATATCATTTTAAATGGGTTGTTTCCTACCGTTCATAAAACACTACATGGAAACGATGATTATAAATCAGTCCAGAGGTGAAGACGGCAGTACAACCAAATTCCAGAAGCTGGAGTTTATTTCCATAAAATAGGCTTAAAATTGAATGAATATTTTAAACCATGATGATATGAGCTTCTTTTTTTTCTTTGCAAAAGCTGTGCTTAATGATTTCAGATGCAGTTGTTTGAACAAGTCAGCATTTTTCCAAATCCAGAACCCCTTTTTAAAAATTGCAATAGTTTGAATAGTTATAACTGTGTCATTAAGTGATTCTGCAGTTAAGGACTTTTCAGTGTAGAATTGTGGTTAGACTTTTCCTTCAAATAATTTCCAGACTCTGCTATTCTACGTACTTAGTAGTTGGTTTGAGTCTTTACAGATTTAGACAGAAATGAGGCTCTGGCTATGTTCTTCAGCATTTAAAAGATTCTTCCTTAGTGCTGACCTGGGTGTTGATATCGGATTAGACCACAGGCCTTTCTGTCAAGCAGTAATTTAACTACTTAATTCCTATTGTGTGTTCCATCTATACCAATAGTTTTTAAGACTTTGAAATAATTTTTCATGTATAAGTCACAAATTTCCTCAAACTAGTGTATCATTTCCTTGAGATCATATAGAATTGCATTCACAATGGCTTACCTCGAAGAAGTAGATGTTCAATAACTCTATGCAAAATATGGTATTATATATTCTCGTCAATAGTTCACCAATCTCTTGATAAGAAACTTGGAACACACCTAAAAGTTACATTTTAAACATAATTTAGGAGGTATAGTATAATATCATTTTGTTCATAAAATACCTGCCCATCTGTTGCCTATTTTATAGCAAGTTTCAGATTTAAAGTAATAGAATTAAATTCTTCACTTGAACAAGAAAAGATAAAAATAGGAAAATTGCTGCTGAAGAAACAGGGCCAGTGTGACTGAGAACAATCAAACAGCACTCTCATGACAATGTTAAAGTCATTCAAAATTAAGCCTTTAGAAATTGCATCTCTTACTTTAAGGAAGAAGCCGGTAGGAGCTATGCACAGAACTTCCAAAATTATTTTTAATAGCACACATATTGAAGGATCTTCTATTTCTATTTTAACAATATTTAAATTGTGAAAACAATAGATTCTCCACTCAGCACTGTGGTGGCTGTCTCTGCATAGGAAAAGCAAATCAGAAGGTCGAGATCATTGTTTCAGATAACACCAGCGAGATTAAATAACCTTGTATATTAGGACGAAGTAGCAACGTTTTTAAACATCATGGTTTTATCCTTTATGGAGTCAGTCTTTATTGGCATTTTTGTCTGTTGCTATAAGCTGCATTTAAAGAACAAAATCTATTAATGGGATTCATGGCCTAGATTCTGCCATGCTAGTTCTGAATGAAAACATTCATTTTCTTAATAACATTCCCTTGTTATTGCTTTAAACCTTATTTATTATTCCCTACTGCTTCGCATGTACATGTGCTCAGAGAATAAAATAAAAAAGGTCTAATAAGTAAAATATATACATAAGGCCCCAAAGAAGAGAGTAAATATTAGACCATAAACAGAAAGGTAAGTGAAGTCACTCCAGTACATTTCTGTACCATTCACACTAAAAAGCCTCAGGATCTGTGTCAACAAAATCAAATAATTCTTGGTAATGTGTATAATGCCCAACAATGCAAGCACCAAGAAAATATGAATTGATGCTGAAAGATTATTTATAATTATGAGGAATCTTTGTTCTTTTGTATAATATCCTTCTACCAACTTACTTGCACCCATCTTCTATCTAATGAATGGTAGAGTAACTCTTAATTTTTAGTGCTTAGTATGTATACAACTCATTTCTGATTTTCACATCCAGCAGCACACTGAAGCTGCACTTTTGTTCCTCCTTGAAGTTTAAGGCATATGTAGAATGAACCCACCACAAAATTAAATATAAGATATATGATTCCAATCAGAATAGCTTATCATTGGTGTAGAGGCTAGATACATGCTGATATTTGCAAAATCAAGTAATTGACAAAGTCTGGGTAATTTGGCTATGTACAGCACAAAGAAAGGGTCCCATAGCATCATTCCTTACCCTGCAGATGCCTCACTTTTTTGGCTCACCCAGAATCAATTTCTATTATTTTTCTCTGGATAAAACTTATAGTAGGATCTAAAATATTTTGCCATCCTGCACAGGAAATTAAGGATAACTTCTCACTGTTGGCACATTAGTCTTCTTGCTCTCTCTGACCTGAAGGGAATGGTTTAAGATGGATAGAAGTAAGTCATATTATAATTCAATCTTTACAGCATCCCTGAGCCTTTCCAGCATAGGAATCTACTAAATATTTCTATGAAAAGCAAAAGTGACTTTTTTTGCTAAATTCACCATTCTTATCCTCAAGATACTCTTAATACTCTGAAGAGCACTATAGTTAAGAATGGACTGAAAACAGGAAATCACGTTGCTTATAAGGATTTTTAACATTAGGATTCCATTATTACACTGATGTAGTTTTCCCACTGGTAAGGATGTTGCTATTACAAAATTATATAATCTCTTCTCTACTGAGATAAATTCCAAACTCTTTAGTATTCATTTAAGCCCTTCTCACTGTGGACCCCATTTGCTTTACTAATCTTGTCTTTAACAATTCCCCCCAATCCACCAAACCTCTTCCGTTTTCTTAACATTTCACGTCTTTCATACCCTGTGCTTTTGCCAACTTGGCATCTTATGGGAGAGCCCTTGTATCATAGGGTCCCTTGTTAGGGCTCCAATTCAGGATAGATAAGAATGGGAATGTTACATGCATACTGTTCTGCGGCCCAAAACAAGTCCTGGCATATGTAGTTTATATTCACATTGTTTAGGTCTTTGAAAACACTTCACAGACAAAAGCATAGCACCAGACAGGAATGTCTCTCTCACAGCTACCTTAATAGAAAGTTTCTTTACAACCTGAATCAATATTGAAATTTCTTCCTGATGATAATGATGGTGATGATGATGATGATGATGATTATAAATATCTCACAGTGGCCACCATTTATTGAACATTTACTACATGGCAGCCATTGATTTAAATGTTTTATTTACGTTAACAAGTCTAAAATGAAACACATGTTTTTCCTTCTAAACACATTCCTATCCCACCCTCTGATCGTCCTGTCTTAATAAAAGTCACCACCATCCATTCATTCCTTCAAGCCAAAACTGCAAATCATCCTTGATTCTTTTCTTTGCTTTATGACTCGTATCTATTCAGTAATGTTGTTTCTAGCTTTAGCATATATTTCATATCTACTTCCTTCTGTCTTCACTGATGCTGGCTAGTCTAGGGCACCAGAATCTTTAGACTGGAATATGTGGAAAATTAAATAAAAAACAAAAGTGATGCTATTAAATACATTGTGATATCCTGGGTTGTATCTTGGAACAGAAAAAGGAAATTTGTGAAAAAAAAAAATAATAAAACCTGCTGAAATCTAATTAAATCTATAGCTTAACCAAGAGTATTATACCATTGTTAATTTTTTAGTTTTGACACATGTGCCATCATTATAGGAGATATTAACATTAGGGGAACTTGATTGATAGGATATACAGAGAACTCTTTTTACTATCTTTGTAACTTTTTTGTACAGCTAAAATTATTGCAAACACAAATTATGAAAAAATAAAAAACCTGTTTTCTCAGCTGACATTCTAGTCACCTTCAGTTCATTCTTCACAGCAGCAAGAATGATCTAATATAAATCTGACCATGTAACTTAGAGAATTCAAGTAACTTAGAAAGATTAAAACAACCTGTCCAAGATTTGTAGGCATAATAGCTGAACAAGGATTCTCACCCAGATCTGACAGGATTTATTGTCTCTTAAGCCTTATACTACTGGTTCTCTATGTGAATCCAGCACTTACAAGGGATAATTCAATGTCTCCCAGCTTTGCATGTATCACATTTATGGTTTAAATTCAATCCGATTAAAAATTCTAAGAAATCCTTATCAATACCAACTCAACTAATAGGCCAGGAGTGTGAGGAAGAGACCTTTCTGCTTTTCAGCCACAATTAACTTTAAATTTTTGAGATAAAACATGATTGAAGATTTTCTCAAGGTATGAGAAAAGGTCTTCCTGTGAGGTTATTGCAGTTGTCACAGTTACCTTCACCATGGTGTCTTGGAAGTTCTAAAGGATACACTGGCACAATGGTCATTAACAGAGGTCTCACATTCTGTGTATGGAACTTCATTCTCCTCTTTCTTATGAAGCAATAGCTGGATCATGAAGACAGTCTTTTAAAGTTTAGCCTCATCCCACATTCTAGAGCGTAGTGGAGAAATAAAACTATATTCAAAAAAAAAAAAAACTTCAAAGATTTTCAAGCTATAATATAGCCTATCATTTTAGTATTAAGACAAAAAGGAGCCCTAGTATCTCAAGTCCTGTTTTCATACGGGAAAGGCACTTAGCAATGAGACCTGTTATCTCTGATTGTCTGTGGGATCCTCTTTAGACTTAACTTTCTAATAAACCGTAGGAGCTTTATTAGTAGAACTTGAACAAAAGGATGAGATTTCAAGGTTTAGTAGTCTTTTATTATCCAGTCATCACTTCCCTTGATAATAGTAGGAAGCAGAGGTGATCTAAATCCCTACGGTATTCGTTAAACAAAGATTTGTAGTTGTTGGGACTTTTAAAAAAAAAATTGTTATTTTTTCACTAGTCTTTTAAGATAAGAGCATAATTAATAATGAAATATTATTGACTCAGAGCAAATCTACCTACCCCATTGATAGGAGATCCTATATGTTTTAAAACAAACCTGATTATATCACAGTTTCAGAACTATAAATAATCAAACAAAAAAGTACATTTTAATAGGCTTTACAAAGGCTCGCTGTTTCTTAGATATCAGCACTCCGTAAAGCTCCAACAAAACATACACTTTGTGAGGAATTTTAAGGCATGGGATAACTTTCCTTGGGAGTTATTCATTATTACCAAATCTGCCCTCTGTACATCATGTTTTTACACAGCTGTTTTTTTGTAAAAATTCTAGTTGAAATATTTACTAACTTTAACAATGGGCCAGGATATAAAACTCAGTTCACGTCTCATGTTCATAACTTTTATAAACTGTATATTAACTTTTTAATATATTATCATAGCATTTTTATTAATGGAAATAGTAATAAAAATATGTGGGATATTAGTACACATATCTAAACCTATGAATATTTTATTTTAAAATCTCAACATATTAAATAGTCCTAAACTAAAATGTTTTTAAATTTTGATTTTATTTCCTTTCCTCTCCCTCCTCCATAAGCCTTATTTATGTGTGAAAAGTAATTATCTCTACATCTCTGGTTCTACTGACTACAAGATATTCTTATGTTACATCTTCTAAGATATACCGGGCTACCTGCAATATATTTGCTTTGACAACAGTTTGAAATTCTGTGATTCTTTTTCATGACAACTTCTAAAATATTTGAATTTTATACTCTAGATGCATTAAAAGATATAAATGTACAGTTTCAGATCTTTTTTCCTAATAAGATTAAAATTCATACACAGAGACATACTCATACTACTGTTTTCTCCATCTTACTTCCTTGAGGTCAATGTGTATATCACTAATAAAGAAATCCAAGAAAAGTAAAATAAATTATTACATTCCCCATACTGTCACAGTTCTTACCACCCCTCTCACTCCAAACTCTTCCATCACTTTTCATCATTTCTCTGGATTACATACCAAAGAACTATCAATTTTTGTAAGAAATCATAGGGCTTACATATTTTAAAACTCAGTTCACTCATTTAGTCAGCCAATATTTGTCTAGTGTCTGTTGGTAAGGCTGGGTGTTAGAAATGATAGGAACAGGATAGGAGCCATGGAACTCAGAAGTTTCATCAATATCTATTTCCCATAGCTGTGCAAAATATGGCCCTAGACACCAGGCTACAAAAGTCCTTATAGACAGTCTGTGTTCTCAAGTGCTTACAACATAATTCAAAAGCCAGAATTCTTAACACAGACAGGAAAAGTGATTGAAGGACACAAAAGGTAAGATATCCCAACATATGCAAATCAGCATAGAGTATTGTACATAACTACTTGAAAGAATATTCAGAATTTAGTTTACTGTGTCATTAAAGGCCTACTGGATGAAGGAAATTTGAGACTAAATTTTGATGTCCATAGGAACTCTGTATTTTCAGAAAATAAAATAATAATCATAGTGATTTGTACAAATATAGAAATTAGCAAACTACATATACTGAAAAATAAAGTATTTCCTTGGTTTCCACTACAGATATTTGCTGAGAACAGTATTTCTCAAAGTGGGGATTGATGTGTGCTTATCAGAATTATTTCAGTAGCTTTTTCCAACTGACTATATATTGTCTTCTCTCTCTCTCTTAATTTTCCATTCACAATATTTCTTTCCATTATCCCCTTGTAGTGAAAATGTGTGGATCTGTGCATGTTGCAGTTAGGATAGGCAGAGAGTAGTTGGAAGAAAAGTTCTCTCAAATCAATACCTCTATGCCTTTCTAAGACAAAAAGATTTCTAGAAATGTTAACAGTATTATTATTATTAATTAT
>NW_006433378.1:664202-676939 GCF_000325575.1 Pteropus alecto | reverse complement strand
AGTAGTGAATGTAATATCTCAGAACTGAGTAGCCACATTTGAATTATTGCCAAACTCAAGCCTGATTCCTTTAACAAATAAAACATGAGCAGCTAGATTTTATATATTGTCCATCATTCCACACTATATCTTACCCCATTTTGAAACTTAAAACCTTTTTAAAAATTATATCTTTGTAATAATGCATTATACAAACTCACTTATTTCATAAAGATTTTAGTAAAGATTTTAGTAAGTAAAATATATATCCAGAATTCATTTGAGCAATGTTCAGCTATCAGTTATCCACATTTATAAAGAGAAAAGAGTGAATGATCCAAATTAAGGAACAATTTCAGTATCATCTATATAGTTAAAATTCAATTCATAAATACAAATAGAGGAAAACAATGTTGCAGGTAATAAAAATTGTTTTAAGCTACATATGTTTGGCTCTGGAATAGTAATATCTGGGATATAGTATGTGATATAGGGCTCAGGAGAAAGTTTTATTAAAGTGGTCCCCAAATTAACTAAGGGGTAATAAAGAGTTCTTATTTGTACAGGAAAAACTACTAATTTTAAAAAAGATATCTCTATATCGAGATTTAAGATAAATGTTTTAATATATATTGTTACCTCAGCTTATCCTTGTGGTTCCTTTTGCACCAGAATTTACTTTTAATTGCACTTGGTTTAATTAATGCTAAGGTTTGATTTCAGGTCCAATGACTACATTAACAGGTGGTAATTGAAGTGGCATAAAATCACATTAAAAGGTAATAGTGAACCAATATTAGATTTAAACTCTTCCAAAGATAGAACACCAAAAGATTAATATGTAAATCTAGTTTAGACTTTCTCCATTAAACCTTTATCAAATGGTCTTCAGAAAGGGAGAGCGTTTTCATTCTTTCACCTTCTCTTTCCATTGTCCTTCTCGTTGAGGAAAGTATCCCAAAGGGAACATGAGAGATTCATGAGCCTAATTATTTCACAGACAGATTATACCTGTGAACATTTTCTATACCCACCTCCTTTTTATTGCCAGCTAGGAAAGTAAATCATCTCGTGAACTGTTTTTAGAAATAGAAAAACAGATTTCACTTTTGAATCTAATTTAGGTGAAGAAGAGCACAAGTATGGAAAAAATCCCAACTCAATTTAATACATATAAAATGTCCAGTTTAGATAGACTTTAAGGTTTCTTTTTTATCCAATGACAGTATATCATTAATGGTTTACATATTGACAGACTTGTTTTAATTATAAAGTTACCACAGGCCCCCCAAAAAAGAAAAAAAAAAGACATGTTAAGATCATTGTTTTACCAGAATTCTGTGAAAATACTCACAAGTACACAAAGCAAAAAGAAAAACTTCAAATTCCAAGCAATAATATAACAGCTGAATATTCAGAAAGTTTACACTGTAAGTAAGGAAAAACTACTGAAAATGTGTGGATTCCAGTGAGAGGAGATGGTCTTAATACAAATATTTTATATTTGTATTTTAATTTTAATTACACCAATATTTTGGATGCCACAGCAAAGACAAAAGACATTTTAAAGGAGGAAAAGCAAGGCTTTGAGATTGTAAAGTAAGGTTCCATATTTTTAAAGCATTTGATGATTTTCTCTTGATTTCCAGAAGTAGTTCTAGTTTTATTATTATAGGTTCTAATTTTTTTCACCGGACTTCTAAATGATTTTGCAGTGAAGAGAGATATATTGAATTCTTTTCTCAGGCTAGTACAGAGATAAATTAATTGGACATTTTATTGTCGGGGGCAAGGACTCTCATCAATCCCTGATCTTGCCTTGGCACCTACTTTGAGCTCAGTAGATGTGCTCTTAGTCACAAGATTATCTGGTACTGATCAGAAACAGAAGTAGAAACAGGGCTGTCAGGAATAGTGAAAGGAATAAGGCCAGGAGAGAGAAGGTGGCTTCTTTTATCTCTCCCCACAATCAGATGATCTCTTTATTTCAACATCTTTTTTCAGTGCTAACTTTGCCACCCCCAGGTTAAGAAAGTTACGCTCTTTTTAAACACTACCGAACATGATTGTACAGTCTTCAATTATCCAAATAAACTCTAAACTTAAAAAATTTGTAGTAAAATGTGTCAAAAGCATAAGAGCTCTGTATACACTTATAATACAGTATTAATAATGTGGTGTCTTCCACTATCAAGAGAGCAACCTGCTAATTATTACAGTTGAATTAAATAAAGTATTAAGGTTTCTTTTTACTGATTATTAGCACATTCTTTTTTAAATGAAATGTGTCTGATTTTGATATAATTTAACGCAGTGCAACCTCTGTCAATTCCTTGTACTACTCATCTTATAAACAAGTGGATGAACTAAATATACTAAAAAACATTTAGTTATGCTGGGTCTTTTTGTCACTGGATAGTAATGAAGAGAGCCTTCTTTCTGCTAATGTCCATCCATATTTTAATATTTAAAGATATTATAAAGGTTGGATTAACCACAAATTTATTGTTATGCTCTTGGGTGATGTATATCTTTGAAGTTCACCACAATTACTTTTTTTATTAGAGTTTTAAAATCATATGAAAAATCCTCTATATCAATGAAATAGAGAAGAAAACAATCACATTCTCAAAAATATGTATATTATTTTCAGAAGCAAATATTATAATTAAAGAAGCTAGTCAAAACATTACCTCTTCACAATTAGCAACCTCTGGTCTACAACTGCTTTCTTGAATTAAAAAAATTTCCCCTTCAATTTAGATTCTGTAAAAGCATACTAAAAATGGTCATCTCTGTTTATTATTATTACTGCTTATTATTATACATTTTAAATGAAAGGTGATATTAAAAGAAGTAAAATGGGATGATGAATATCTTAAACGTTTCCTTTACCACTTATATTTACCTTCGAGATTTCACTTTTTCATCATAGCTGGATAAATTATAAAGATCTTGTCAAATTAACAATTCTACTGGAATCGTTTTCACCTGTAACATTTATTCTAGAAATAGAAAAATGAAAAAAGGAGCACTTGTTTTCCATTTGACTAATGTTGTGTATTTGTAAGAGATTAGTTTCTTCATGGTAAGGACTTAAAATAAATCACAATTTGACTGAAATTTGTCTCCTATGTCTTAAATAATAAAGTGAAACAAATTAGAGGATAAAAGAACTTTTAAATTCAGAAATATTAATTACATTGTTACTTTTTACATGTAAATATTTCCAAAGCGAAGACTCGTAATTTCATCTAGCTTCACTTGGACAGTAAATAGACAGAAGCAAAGAAAATAAATGCATAAAACTGAAGTTGTTGTACATGTGAGAAGAAAATGTCTAATTTACATGTAAGTATAATCAAGCATATATAAATTATATACATGTATATACAGTGTATATACATATATAATAATACTATATATATGTATATATACACACATACACGATTACCCAATTACAATTAATGTGTTATTGCTCCTATTACTTTTAAAAGGCCTGTAGTATATTAAACAGAAAACATATGGTGAAATTAGTGATAGCTGTTTATACTCTGTTCACCTGAATTTTCACAGTTTGGGATTTTAAGTTAAGTATAAGTTATAAATATCTAAGCACAAATAAACTAGCTCAAATAATTTAAGAGGGAGTGTTCTTTTATTACCATTTCCTCTCATATTACCTTGACTAGGTATAGTCATATGTCTCACATTTTGTGAAGCATTTCGTTAATGTATCCTTTGTCATAGCCATTTTACAAAAATGCAACATTTATTGGCTAAGTCAATATAATTGCAAAAGGATAAGATTGTATGAACAATGAATTTGCACCAAGTGAATCTAAATAATGCGTTTCAGTAATTAAAGTCCTTATGTTCTGCAATTGCATTATCAATTTTCATAATGTTAAACATATTCTTTTTAGATATCAAAGATTTGAAACTAACAGTCATTAAACTTTTATTGTAATCTTTCTCTCTTTGAACTTTTATTTAAAATATGGTTGTCATCTTTAATATTATTTTAGTATTTTGCAATTAGATGAAATAATATAACTTTTTAAATAAAAACATAAAATCATCCACATAAATAATACTGAATATGATAAATATGTTAAAACTATTACTGAATCAAATTAATATTTCACTTTCAATTATGTTCCACTCACCATCTCATAGTTAAAGGAACATTACAATACATTTTATTATTTTCAAATATTATTACTATAATCTGTAATAAAATAGCAATGAATAATAGCAAATATCTGGCAGATCTGGGTCTGTTTCAGTCGAATTGACCATCACTATGAACTGAATTAGTAGTCTACCTTTTTTTTCAAAAATAATCATTTTACTGCAGCAAAAACATGAAACAAATCCTAATCACAACACCTACATTAATACCCATGGTACTTTAAGAAAACATATCTAGTATTATAAATTAAAGTTAAGTAATTTTAATGTGCAGCGAAAATAAGTGGTCTAGCCAAGGGGGTAGAAAACTCCATGGAAGCAAAATAATTATCTCCTTTAATACAAAATTCCATTCTCATATAAATTTATTTTCACTAAATAAATTTATTCCTCATTCGAAGGTAAAATTACTACCTATATTTAAGACAGTCTTACTTTCTGTATTTAATAAATAAAATATAAACATTATAATTATCAAGTTCTTATAATTTGATATGATTTATGGATACTCATTTTTCAAATGTGGAAAGCACCAGGATCATTAGGGATTTGCACTTTAACCTGATTCGTGTAATATGCCATGTTATGAATATGTGCACACTTATTGAGGAAATGATAATTACTGTCAGAAGAATCTAGCTTTGTACTTTGAGTCGTTATTATGCACATGCTTTCTAGTACTCACCAAAATATTTAATTGATAGGAATGGGAACGTGATAAATCGCTAGTTTAGAGGGACTCCGTAGATCAGGTTTTAAAACACTTAAAGTTCAGTACTGACTTAAAAAGTGAAGTAAGTGAAGGATGGAAAGATGCTTAAAAAGAATAAGGAAAATGAGACAACTATGAAAAAGACGATTTACAGGAAAGTGTATAAAAAGGAGAAAAATTAAAAAAGAACAATGACACCTATCTAATAGTGGGTCTGATTTGCTTGCATAAGAAGAGTTGCATTTCAGTGTCGCATGTAGAGAAATAGTGAATCATGCTATGGGCTTTTCTTCATCTGAAGTAATTCCAAAATATTCAAATAATGGAGGACAAAAGTTTTAGGTTCAATGTGCCAAATGCAAGGTAGCCCTAAAAGGTTGCATTTTTATATTAATATACTTGTGTTTTTCATTGAATGCATACCTATATTGATACTCATATATAATTAATCAAGAGATACATAAATAAGTTCTAGACATTCATGGGCTTTTTTTTTTTTTTTTCAAGTACAATGCCTTAGTTTTGTACCAGTTACATAGCTTTAGAAGCTACTAGTCTTTTTTTATGGAAAAAAAAAATGTGATGTAAGGCATCAGTGACTTGTGGTGAATTACATTCAACACATAATGATAATTTCTACTAAGGGCAGCTTGAGGAAACACTGGAAGAGAATACGGCTCACTGCACAATTCTGCAGCTACAGGATCTGTGAATCTCTGGAGCTCTGCTGCCCTCTAATGGCCTAAAATGATTGGTGCCTGCCCAAAGCGCTCTGCATCAGTTTAGCTTCACAAACAAGATACTGGCACCTTAAAAATATGATTTTCTTTGGTTTCACTCACATGTAAATGGGTCATAACTTGGATTATTGTCAGATTAATTTTGAAACATAATTTTAATATCATACAGAAAGAAAAACTTATTCAACATCCTCTCTCTTACTTCAAGCATGACTGTGGCCAATTGCAGTAAGTGGTTGGAAAAAACAGTAGCTAAATATAACAGTGACAACTTTCACAGATAACAGGATTCTGACAGTCAAAATGGCTCCAAGGCCTCAGATTTTGATTGGTTAGTGTGTGTATAAGTGTCCGTGTGTGAGTGTGTGTGTGTGTGTGTGTGAGAGGGAGAGAGAGAGAAATTTTGGTGCACATTTTCTAAAAGAATAGCAAATTTTCTTTCTCTTTATGTCATTTACTGTCTTAAGATGCATGGATCCTTGATTACCCTCTCTTAATTAATCCTGTATTTCTTAGCAATCTAGTTACTTTATTTTATTTCTAATTGCATCCTGCCTAGGAAAAATGGTACATCACTGGAGTACTAAGTTTGAAACACATAATCCAAGATAAAAGAAGTAAACTATATAAATCAGATTTTTTGAGTCCCAGTCATATCCTGGTATGGGATGAGGTGGTGATTTATAAGACTTATCAACATCACAGTGCATCAAACTTGTTAATAAACTAGCTTTCTGTATAACAAGTAAAAGAAAGATTTTTTTTTTTAATGGGAGCACGAAAGGCATGGCATAGCTGGAGTTAAAGGTTCAAGCTTTGTATCCTCTATATATAATGTATTATGTTTTTCAAAAACTTTTTATTAGGAAAGCTATACCAGACGCATAATCACTATACAATGATTAAACATTACCTTTACAATTTATAATCACTGAAATTACAGAATAAATATATGCACATTTCTTTTGAATCTTTGTGTGTGAGAGAAAACATTAAAAGTGCTTCCTACAAAGCTGTTAGTGATATATACCCAGTTGCTTTTTTATTTTTTTTGTAATATATATATATATAAGAAAGTGCAGATGTTTTCTCAAAAATCTTGGCATCAGGATGAAGTGTCACAAAGAGGATGCTCATCCCTAGATGTGTGCCTCCAACTGTTAAACCACCAGGCCTCCACTTCAGTAGGATCCAGCCTAGAACATGACTTTTCCCAGGTGGTAGGAAAGATGTTGTGAGCTGTACACTAGGGGTGAAGGGAAGGTGGAGTTATGGAGAGGAGACAGATGGATCAAACCCGAACTAATTAGATAGGGTTGAATGGGAGTGGCATGTGTGGGTGTGGATGCTTGTGTGTGTGTGTGTGTGTGTGTGTTTGTGTGTGCGTGCGCGTGTGTCGGTGTGTGTGTCGGTATGTATACCTGCACCAGAAGCAAGAGGCTGCAGGTTTAGGGACCTAACTGTCTGCAGGGATTTGTTATTTGTGGGTATGTGTGTGAGAGAAAAAAGAGTGGGTGAGAACATTCGAGCAAGACCCGCCCCCTCCCTCCCCGTCTTGCAGTTTCCAGGCATGCAGCAAACTGCATTGTTAATACATGTACAGAATCTGTGCCATGATGGGAAGAGGAAAGAAAGCCACAAATGTCAACTTGTTTCTCCCCTCCCTGTCAAACAAAACTACAACTGAAAAGAAAAAGTTACTGAAAATAAAGACACATTGAATTTTACTTAATTAGGATCAATACAACGATCCCCAATATACCTTATACATGGCACAGTCAAGTCTCAAGTTTCAGTATAAAAAAATAATGGTAACATTTGCTGGCAAAAGTCTGCGAAGGCACTTCATTGATTAATTATCTGAGTATGGCCCTTCCTCCAAATCACATCTGAGAGGGGAGCACATACATCTGTATTTTCTAGTTATCATGCGGTTTCAGTTCTGTTCAGGGCAGGGAAGTTTTTGAGAATGGAGTTATTGGGACAAGTGTAAAAGGAGCAAGGGATATATTTATTTTATTTTCCTTTTCTTTTGAAAAAAAAAAAAAACCCACTAATTTATTTTTCTGTTTCTGTTAGAACCTATATGCTGTCTTCTCCAGGACTTCGAGGTAATCCGGCTTGGTTTGAAGTTTGGCCCTTAACTCGAGGTAATCACTTTTTTGGGTTTGGTGGTCTGTGAAGCCCTTTCCAGCCGAGAAGAGAAGGGTTTCTTTGAGCCTGGCATCCTGCTGTAAGTCAGGGTATTGCATGCCAGGAGGGTGGACGTGCAGTTCCTTTAATTTGGGCACTGTGCCATAGAGACAGTCCACGAATCCCACTGTGCAGGGGGCTGGCTGTGGCCTCTCTCGGTCTAGTAGCATACTGCCACCCCCACAGCCTCCCCCAGGGGGAAACAGCACCACCCCACCATTCTTCTCATGGTGGCGGAACCCAGCCAAGTCTCCCCCAGTTCCTGCAACTACCCCTGAAACCCCACCAGCTGCTGGGTGGTGAGGGTGGGAGTGATGATGATTCACCGTCACTATGGTGTTGAGCTGGGAGCTGGACACTGCCAGGGCCCACTCCTTTTCTTTTTCCAGCAAGGTCCGGTAGTTGCTGTGATTCTCCTTGGGCGTCTCAGCAAACTGCTCACTTCCTAGGAGAACCTCACCCGTTCCTGGCGGTTGTGTCCCAGGACCCCCATGTTCTGCACTCCCTGCCTCCTGGCCTGATGAAACAGCCACTTCCTCCTCTTCACGTGGCTTGTAGATGGGGTTGTTGCACATCTGGGTAACTGGGTGCGGGATGTACTCATATACATGACCTACAGGAGGGGCCTTCTCTGGGGAGGAAAGAGTTGGTCGACCCCCACCTCCACTTCCACCCCCACCACCTCCACCGTCTTCAAAAAGCCGGTGGCACTGCATCTGGATGCCAGTGAGGTCCACACCTTCTTGCCGCTTGCTTCTGAAGGGCAGCTTCTTCCGGCGCCGGCGCAGCACGTAGGCAAAGAGGCCTGCAGCAACAAAGATTGCTGAAAACAACAGAACCAGCAGGCTGAGAATCAACACAGAAAGTGGCACAGGGCCCCCAGGGGGAGAGAACTCATAAGGTGATGCACTCGTTGGCCCCCCAGCAAGGTGAGAATCTCCAGGCTGGGCTGGAGATGCTCCAGCTGGTGCGGTGTGCAGCATCTCTGGGCAGAGAACTTCCAGCTCAATAGTGCGCACATCACGGTGGGTGAGGTTTTCTGGGCTCCTGCAAAGCACATCACCTACTACACTGACCGAGCTGATGGTTTCGATCCACTGTTTGAAGGGAACCAGGTCACAGGTACAGTCCCAAGGGTTCTCATTGAGGTCTATCTGGACAATGGCATTCAAGTGTTCTAGGACACCAGCCACAGGAAGGTAGAGGAAGTAGTTTTTCCTCAGATTGAGCCGGGCCAGGGATGTGCCTGCAAAGGCGTCCGTTGGCAGGGTCCTCAGTAAGTTATTGTTGAGGAACAGTAGCTTCAAGTTGGGCATGAGGCTGAAGGCTGCAGGCTGGATTTCCCGGATGACATTGAACTCAAAGTACAAGTAGTGCAAACTCTGTAGGCCTCGAAACATGCCTGGTGTCAGCTTCTCGATATCATTGCCATTGAGAAAGAGGCTCTTTAGGTTGGGCAGGTTGATGAAGGCCCCATCCTGGACGTAAGAAATACGATTGTTCCCGAGATGCAAGAGATCCAATGAAGAGAAATTCCAAAAATCAGAACGGTATATTTTCTGAATCAGATTGCTACTCAGGTACAGTTTCTTGGCATTCAGTGGCCTTGGAAGGAGTTCAGAAATGTTATTAAATCCTCGCTCTTTGCAGTTGACAGTCAAGCCAAGGTCATTGATGTGCAAATTACAGGTACACCCAGTAGGGCATATGATAGGAATGGGTGGTCTTGTCTGATAAGGAGCAATGGGAGGTTGGTTTGGACCAGGGTATAAAGCTTGGGATGTGGAAGGTGGCCTTGGTGTCCGGGGCTGTTTGGTGGGCTTGGGCTGTTTGTTTGAGGACTTGTATTCAACAGAAGAAGCAGTAAAATGGACAGAGGACAACATTGAAGAAGGCTTGGTTGGCCATGCATTCTCCTTGTTTGATGACAAGTGGGGAATCCCCAAACTAGCCTCCACCTCAGAGTCAGACAGCAAGGGACAGAGTTCTGTCTTCCTGATTTCTCGCAGGTCCTTCCCATGGAAATGGAAAGGGGTTTCACAGGTGATGTCTCCCACCAGAGCAGTATAAGGAATGCGTTCCAGCCAACTCTTCAGTTGCACAATCTCACATGTACAATTCCAGGGATTTTCTTCCAGCTGGAGCTCCATCAGGCTTCTGCCAATGTGGTCTAGCATTCCTCGATAAAAAAGAACCTTTAACCTGTTTCCACGTAAGTCCAAATGGGTTAAGGAGACAGCCTTAAATAAATTGGTTGGAAGCATAGGGATGAGATTATCATTTAAAATCAGAACTCTCAGTTTACTTAGGTTCCGAAATGCCCCACTCTCAATACGTTTAATGACATTGTAATCTGCCTGCAGATATTCGAGACTTTCTAAGCCCAGGAAGGTGTCATTTCTGAAGACATCTAGTTTGTTCTCATGTAGATATAGCCTCTTTAAAATCTTAAGACCATTGAAAGCTCCTGTTTGAATGTCCTGCAATGCGTTGTTCCCAAGGTTAATGGACACAGCGTTATTTAAATGAAGAAAACTGTTGGTGTACAATTTCCTCATTGAATTCCTCTGCAGATACAGTTTAAAAGGTCTTGACCAGAACTCAGTAATTTGACTAATATTTGTAAATCCTTTGCTGTCACAATGTATATGAAAGAGGCTTTCTTTAACTTCACAGTAGCATGGATCAAAACAGGGCTCATCTATTTCCTCCGAGTCCTCTATCAGGGGAATTGGGGTAGTCCATCCTAGAGCAATTGTGCTTAGAAGAATAATCCACAACATCCTCCCTCTGTGAAGCATCTCAGCTATGGAAGGTTTCATTGTTCGTGGTTGATTACAAAACTGAAACAGAAATAAAGATGCAGATTTTTAGTTGTTAGTCATATGCACTATTCTAATTGACTCCTACGTGTGAGACTTTTTAAGAATGACATAAAAACTTTTGCAGTTGTTGAACTGACACCCAGAGCAACCTATCAACATGTCTAATTTGCCCTATATTTTAAATTTAGGAGACTCTGAAATACTGTAACATATGATGATGCTTTCCTGCCATACTTGGCAAAGGGCATATTATACAAATAAAAGCAGCCTTCCTTGCTGCTTATAGCAAGCAAAGAAACTGGTATACAGTGATGCCTTTTAGATATAGGCAGATTTAATAATAATGGCATTAATTTGGCCATTACACCTGTTTGCCTGTTAAAACTCACGTTGATATCAGAGATGCCTATTATAGATCTAATTGAAACTCTGAGGGGAAAAAAAATTCTTTAAACTATAGGTTTCTACTCATAAAAACACATAATTAAAAGTTGTTAGCTTAAAGAATATAAAGTACGAGCCCATTGCCCAATATCAACTGTTGAGATGTATGACACTATTAGTATCTCTGGAAAACTTAAGATATCTCTTAAGAAGTGATCGCATCATGCTTAATTACAGTTAATGCTCAGTAATACACTATACCCCCGCCCTATTTTGCCCAAACACAGATTATTAACATCTCATTTAATTAAATAATTTCTATATATGTGTATCATTTGACTCTGTGAACCTTTTAGGAATGATTAGTCTTTCTAAAGAATAAGCTCTTACAATTGTAGAGCTAAAGATAGTGACAGTTAAAGGATGCTGGACCTGGGAGTGTCCGTATTAACAGCTTAGTTTAGAATGTCTGTGCCTTCGAGATCAACTGAGGAACCCTGTAAAAAGCTGGAATTAAAACGGCAGGTGGCTGGTTAGAGGACAGTTGGGTAGTTAAAGGCAAGAAAGTGAGGAAACCTTGATACTTATCTGCTGATAAATGATCTATCACATGAAATACATTTCAGGAAAGACATCATTCTTTTTTAATCTGAAGAAACAAATGCAGTGTACTATTGTTATAATACAGAGCCTTCTCCTATGGCTCTCTTTTCTTGCCTAATATCAGTATATGAAAATGCGTACATAAATAAATTATAATAATGCAGTTTTCTTACACTGCCCTTTCTGAGTCACTGAAATGTCAATCAAAATTGAATGGTTGTTTTTAATCAATAAAAATAAACCGGAGTTTTTAGCATATATTTTCTCTCCACACTGAGATACATACATTAAGAAATATTTAGTTAACCCTCTAACTTAAAAAAAAAAAAGATATAATTTATAGGGAGAGTGAAAAGAAGAAATTTTCACATTTAACTTGCATATAATGTACACAGCTGTAAGGAAAGAAGAACCAGTGAGAAAGCAAAGAGAAATCTGCCTCAGGCATGCAATACTCAATTTTTAGAAACAATTAAATGGAAAAAAGAGAGAGAGAGAGAGAGCTAGAGAGACAGAAGGCAGATGAGACTACATTGCAGTATCAATCTTCCTTATAAAATATTAAAATTTAAGTTCTTTCTTCATTATTTTATTTAAATATTTTTCTTGTTTTTGAGGTCCCTGAGATTTAGGCAAGAAAGGCTCCAGATGTCTTTGACTTACCTATTTTGCAGGAGATTTTTTTTTTAGCATTGAACATTGGGGGAAAAAAAGAAAGGCTTGAGTTTATAGATTCTCTCCCTCTCCATCCCTTCCTTTTGCTGAAACTGAAGCAAAGGGGGATAAAGGAGGGTGGGAGAGACTAAGAGGAAAAAAAAATAAATAAAATAAAAGGCAGTAAGCTTGAGACGTGCTGGGAATGCAATGGGCCTTTCAATGGGCTTCTTTTGGACGCAGAACTGCCGCTTGGCACACTCAATATAGGAGGGAGGAATAGGGGCTGCTGCAGGCTCCCAGCTTCGCTGTCGCTGCTGCCGCCGCCTCCGAAGCTGCTTTCTCTGGGTACCGGCAGCACATCTTTGGGTACTGGGAGGAAGGGCGGGAGGAAGGCAAGGAGGAAGGCAGGCTCAGTCACAGTGCAGAATCTCGGACTTCTCTTGCGCCGGC
>NW_006433378.1:659365-664176 GCF_000325575.1 Pteropus alecto | reverse complement strand
TGTACTGTAACCCTGGAACCGGCTTTCCACGTCACGAAAATGAGCTCCAAGAAGGGGGACGCGCTTAGCATGGGGTCGGGCGAGAGCACTAGGAAGCCCTGACGAGAGAGAGAGAGAGAGAGAGAGAGAGAGAGAGAGAGAGAGAGAGAGAGAGCGAGAGAGAGAGAGAGAGAGAGGTGGCGGGGGCGGGGGAGTGTTTAAGGGGAGAGAAAAGAAGTGGAGGGATAGAGATGATAGGAAGGTGGAGATGGCAGGGGGAGGGGTGTAGGCATTTCTTTTCCTTTTCTTAACTCTCAAGGAAACTATCGTCTGACTGGTTTGCTTCTCTAGTTCCCAAAGCTCCTTTCTCTGGTGTAAACGTGTCCAAAAGTATGCCCATCTTTCAGAATTATCCTTTACACAGCACAGACACTTCTCTCTGAAGAACGAGATAAAGGGAAATTCAGGTCCCCAAAACAGAAGAGCTGAAACTAGCTAATTCTTCTTGGATGTCCTGAATAAGAGCTCGGGCAGCGAGAGACTTGGGTAGAGTTTATCCTGCATTTTGCTTTGATCTCTTTGCACCAGGAATCCTTTTGTTGTGCTGCAGCTCAAAACCTTTGATTTCCTCTGGATTCAACAACCCTGTGTTTGCTCCCACCCTTTTAAACACAGAGACAAGCTAATACTCTGGAAGGAGATATAGAACACTTGGGTAACAATGATACATTTTACTTTTTTCTACCAGGAAAGACCTGGCAGTGGTGGTGGTTGGGGGCAGTTTGGATTTTTTTTTTTTAATATTTTAATTTTGTCCTGCTATTTCTCCATGATATTTTGGGGAAGGGGATGGTAGTAAGTTGCGAGGTGGGGTGATTGAGGGAAGAAGATGTTGCAGTATATGGGCGCTACCAGATCATAGTTCACACAAACCTTCTAAGAAGAATTTTTAAAGTCTCAATTGATGGTTCTACAGCCCTATCTGCTAGGGGGAAAGAAATGCATCTTAGTGGAGAAACTGCAGCAAGGGAGTCCTGTTAGCAGACACTGTGAGTTGTCAATGCACCCCCTCTCTCCCCTCCCCCGCCCTCCACACACCAGTCCTCTCACCAGCTCATGGAGAAAGGAGGGACTTTGTGGTCCCAAAAAGACTGGACTGAACCTCCATTGCCCAAGGGCTCAAAGTTAGCCAGGAGAGATGGCTTTCCCTTAAAGTACTTTTTACAAAACCAAATTTTAAAGAAAACAGTTTGTGTATCAATTTCTTATCATTCTAAATAGATATATATGTATATATATAATGACCTAAGTCAACAAAATGTTCCTTTAAGTTGTGAGAGATTTGCGTGATATTTTGCATTTAATATGACCGCACAAGTGTTGGCCACACCACGGTAGCTAAGATTGGAAACAAGGATCAGAGACTAAGCAGGCGGGCAGGATTCTCTAACATATTACACCCTTAATATTCCAGACCCACCCTATTTCTCAGATAGGTCTCAACCTAGAAGCAGACCAACAGCGACAGCCTGAGCTCAGAACCAGAGCAATCCCATCTCCATTACCAGCTGCCAGTACTCCCCACGGCTACACCCCGCCTTCTGCACCCGATGTGGACCTTATCGCAACCCATGATGCGATGGAATCGATGGATAACCGGGAGGCTTCCCTAAGCTTCCCAGTAACTGTAAATGGTCCTCTCCACAATCATTCTCCGTTCTCTCGAACTACAACCCCCTAAATTCTCGATTTGGGCCACGTCCTGAAGGCTAGTTTACCCATGTCCTTTCCTTTATCTCAGTATAGCTTGTCTAAGCGATAGGAAGATCTCCAAAAGTTGGTGTGAAGGGCCCTGGAGCTTCGAGTTCATCTGCTTCCTGCTGGGAACGTCCAGTATCATTTGTTCACCAGGAGGACAAGAAACCCTTTCTCCCCAATGTGCCCGTTTCCCACCTCCGCCCCTTCGCCTGATCTCCGAGCTCACTAATCTCACATATCTAAGATTAAATACTCCAATATGGAAGCAAAAACGATCTCCCCTAGAACAAATAATTAAAATGCTGCATCATTCATTTTCTGAACAGCTCTGAGTTTTCTACAGATCCTTTCCCAATCTGCTGTCGCCAGATGAAACGCACAATGGGAAATGATTAAAAGCTCATGCCGTTTCCTTTCTATCTTTTACAACACGAGCGAGCGATCCACTGGGGGAGGGGCCCTTCGCTCCACCACCTGGCCTATTTGTTGGAGTTACTTACGATTTCCAACCCCAGAAAAGGGGTCCGAGGTTATGTTAGTCTCCAGTACCACGCCTTATACCATCGTCCTTACAGCCAAATGATCCAGTTCAAAAATGCAACAAACCCCTAGCACCTGTGAGCGTGCAGAAGCCACTGCGGCCAAACTCTATTGCTCTACAATGCACATCCTACATGCAAGAAATACTGGTTTCAATTAGGCAAAGTAGCAAAGGATGGCGGCGGGTACCTATCCGTGCAGAGCACTCACGATCTCCCAGGTTTACTCCGAGAGTCTTCCCAGCGGGAGCTGCAAACTCTCTGGAAGGCTCAATTGTATCCATCATGCCGTAGCCCTGCAGTTCTTCCTCCTCCGGCTACCAACTTTTAGAAAGGCCACCAAATCACGCTTGTAATCCTTCTAAGTGTTTCCACCTTTGAGATTTGCAGAGAAATGGTCGCTGCATACCAATGGGAGAGCCGGGCGCGCACGGAGCGTGGCGATGCCAGTGACAGGGAGCTCACGACCACAGCTCTATATGCCCTCGAATGCAGGCAGGCAGCGTGAGTGTCCCCAGGATTTCTTTTCTTTTCTTTTTTTTTTTAAGCTCGGTGCTCTCGATTCAGGGGTGAGCTTCGCGGTCCCGGAGAGCCCTGGCTTGGTGTCTGGGTCTCTCTCTCTCTCTCTTTCTCGCTTCCTGAAAGGTTGTCACTCACAGCGCAATCCCTGCCCGAGGCCTCCTCCGAGCTGAGATGGGACTAGCCCTTGCCTTCTCCGGATGTCTTTGCTCTTGATCCTTTGGGTACGTGCGAGTGGGGCTGGGTGATGTGTAGATGAGAGAAGAGGGTGGAGAGAGGAGGGTAGGAGGCAGGAAGGGGGCAACTAGATCCCAGAACCCAGCATTGGCCAGACGGTGAAGGGGGTGGGGGGTGGGGAGGAAAGAGAAAAAAAGAGAGGATACAAATACAACGGCATGGCTGTGCACACCAAATGCGACTTGGATTTGGGGACCTCAGGCAAAGCACGAAGGTATAGCGATACTCGTGGCAGAGAGTGAGCCCCCTGACAGCTCACCATTCAAACATCCTCACTTCTCGAGCCAGAGCGGGGGGCGGAGGGGGAGGGGGGACCGCGGAACGTTTCAGGCCAAGGAGACGCTCGCGGCGGCAGCATCTTTTAAGACTGACCTGCTTTAAAAGTACTACTTTAATGGTCTAGGAAATAACTAAAATCGGATTGCACATTACTTACCAACGTCTGCACCCAAACTGAGAGCGCGCCAGGTCGGGTATTAGGAGGCAATATACGAAACGCTGGGCTGGAACCCGAATGCAAATCTATCATCCACCCCCAAATCGCACACGGAGGGAGAGGCGCTCGGGAGCCCCCAGATCAGCCCATCGCCGGAGCCTCCGCCAGCTTGTCCCCCCCGCACCCCCGGCCCCTCCTCCGCGCCAACTGTGTAAATCAGCAGCCGCAGTCCTCTGGCCGCGCATCGCAGGCAAATCCCTGCTTAGGAAGGAAGGAAGGAAGCAAGTGATATTCTGGTTCTCTCTGATTCTCATTCTCTCTCTCTCTCTCTCTCTCTCTCTCTCTCATCGGTCACAATTGGGCAGCTCTACAAAGAGAAACCCTATGAAATCGAGTGACAGAAAGTCAGCATTCTGTGGATTGATTTTAACTTTGTTTGCAATTGAGATATGGCTGTTTGGAAAATTACAGTCTAGGCCCGGGGTGGGGTGGAGGGTGGCGGATCAAATTAAGAGCATTTGAGCTGTATTGGTGGGCGGTATCGCTAAATGTCTCCTAGAAGCTGTTTCCAAGTAATTTGCAGTAGCCCTCTAAATTCATGATACATGGGTGACAATTCGAAAGTACATATATTTCCTCATCTGTTTACACTCGCTAAGAGGGAGGAAAATAAAATCGTGTGGGGGCATTTGTTGGAGAGATGTCGGATACCATTTCGTGACGAATTAAATAAGGACACTTGAACAATTATTGTGCCTATGTAAAAGTACTATTACAACATTATAAACCCACTGGAGGCGACCATTACCCCCACTGCAGTCATACTAATGCAGTCATTTAATGCTCCATTCAATCTGCAGTGTAAACCAACGCAGTTCTTTTTAATGGATCCCTTCCATCAGCGACTGTGTTGGAGAAAGGGCAGTCTTCTACTAACTCCCAAACTGAATAGGAGGTAGTGCGGGAGGAATCGTCTCCATATCTCTTGTCATTCCTTTCTGAAGTGTATGCAATAAATTGTCATAGACAAGGCAAGTTGTGTAGCTATCATAATTGTAGACATAAAATGAACTCGACCCTGTTTTCAGAAGCTTTCAAAGGAACTCTTACTCAGCCCTTGCAAAGAGACAGTACTCTCTTTTAATTTATATGTGAGAACCTTTGAGAAACAGGCCCGGAGGTATGATTCTAACGTTTATTTAATGGATTTTCTATTGTTAATTTATATTATATACATAGAATACCACAGATCTAATTCCATATTACCTTGATTAAAAGAGGAAAGGATGGAACTGGTGGTTATAGTGAAAACTAGGGGTCTGTGGAATTTTTTAGAACTTTTT
>NW_006433378.1:497444-659008 GCF_000325575.1 Pteropus alecto | reverse complement strand
AGATATAGATATAGATAGATATAGATATATAGATAGATACACACACATACAAATTCAGTATGACAAATGTGTTGGTTATGCCTAAAGTGTGAGTTTAGAGTTTAGATTGTTTTTTTTTTTAATAAATACCATATTTATAATGTTTTGATTTGTTCTCTAAAATACTCAGTGTTCTTTAAGATTATTTAGATTAGCAAGATAACTACAGAGACCCAGAAAGTTATAAAAGTACCATGATATCAAAACTTATTCTATTAAATACATCTTTTCAGACCTACTGGTATGAATTCCAAATCTCTCTTCAGTATTTTCTTGGGTAATAAATGCTCGCATGTAAATTTTACATGTGTGAAGACACGGATATGAAAAGAATATTTGTCTTGGGTTTTTCACTTACCTGGTCTCCAAACTGAATTTTAAAGAGGTATATCTAAGAAAGGTTGTGAAAAAAGTCCATTCTGACAGCAAATCAGTCTGGTTAAGGAGAAACCAAGCAAGCTACATCATTAGGCTGATGAGTCATAGAGATGTTTCTGGCCTTTTCAGGTGGTTGCTCCATTCCAGGAGAATCACTCCCAAGTACACCAGATTCTATGTGGGCAAGTGTGAAATCACACACATGCCCCTGAACTTCAGGACTGGAGGATATTAGGGTAACTTTGAAAGAAACAAAGCAACATTATTCCTAAAATAGCTGAATCTTTTTAACTTTCTGGAACTTTCTTCATTTTATTTCATTTTCAAAGTTATTTGTGGATGAGAGAACTCTGAATGTGTTAATATATTTACTCTGAGCACATATTGGTATGGCCTGATGGTACTGGGAAGCTATGGAAGATTAAAGAGCTAGAATGGGTTGTCAGTGTTAAAAGTGAGTACATCCAGCACAAATAGTTCAAGCTAGAAAAAAATGTTGTGAGGTAAGTAAATGTGATGACCTTTGAGTGATTCTGTGTTGTGACTTATGACTGCATTCTGCAAAAATATTCACATGTCCATAGTTTTATTTTAATCAAACATAATTTACATTGTGAAAAAGAAAAACGCTCATGAAAAAGAATCCTGATCTTTATTGATGATGCATAATGGATAAAAGGAAATCAGAACAACATACAGAATGTACTCTACAGTTCAACAAAAAAATAAATGTTTATACTGCCGATTGACATATGTATTTTTAGTTACAAAGACATTACAGTATTTCACAGTTTTCTTTTAACTACTCTGTCATTTTCCAGACAGGAACGGTGGTATTAAAGTGAACAAGTAGGCATATTTTTCTTGTCTAGCATATATTTTACTCTGATTTAAATAAATACATCTTTTGAAAGATTTAATACTAATTTAAGTAGTACTAGAGAGTTTGTTGAATAATAAAGCATTCACCCCAGAAAATTCCACACTCTGTAGCAATTTATGACTATATACAGAATAACTAAGTTATCTTTACAGTCTATTCATCTGTTTTTAACTATTTTACAAAAATTTATTAAGTCTACCTTTTTCTTTGTCCATTTCAAGTAATTTTTAGGCCAATAAACTACATGTTTGATAATTATTTAAAAAACTGGTTGTATCCTCATTTAATTAACTTTGATACCGCTGTTGAAATAATTGAAAATATAGTTAACACATGTAATTTTATGAATGGGGATTTAGCCTGCAAAAAATTAAGCAATTAAAAATATGAAAAAACAAATTAAATGATTTTAGTTTTGTTGTGTTTGGGGACTTCTTAGTATTTACTGAAAGAATTCAAAGGATTGAATGATTCAGAGTGAAGGTTACTTGGGTATAAGTTTATTTGTATAGATCTTCCTATGCCTCCTTAGAAGAAACATGTTTGAAACATTTTATATCATGTAGTATAAGTTCCAAAGTAATTGATACAACTTTATTTTCACAAAAGCCTCTTGTAAAGTGTAGTCAATATAGGTTTGTTAGGTGATAGCTACATTATTGTTATAATAAGCTATAAGTGTGGAGAAGTTACAAGATATTTAATTATACATTGATCTTTTATATCCTGTTTTACTAAAATGTTTAAAAGCACCTTATAGGCATCCACTAAATGAAAACCTCAGCTCGTTTTCAAAGTAAAGGCATGTTTTAATCTTAAAAGTAAAGTGAACTATATATTAGGTCTTCCAGAGTTAATCTATTCAATATGAACAAAGTTTTTAAATTTGTATTTGTCTTCTGTATTAAGCAGAGAAAGTTATTGTTTCCTTTATAAAAGCTTTTATAAAATTATTTGAAATTAATAGGTTGTAGATGTTAAGATTAAAACAATTGAGAGGGAGGAAAAAGCCTTAAAAGCCCAAGATAAGGAGCAATTAATCAACTACATTTGTTGAAATAAATTAAACTGCTGAATAATACATCAGGAAATAAAGAATAAGTGTTGTATGTCATGGGGAGATGTAAATCACGTAAGTTTTAGCAGTGAAGGAATTTTTTAAAAGTATGTAATACAAGAAGGGAATGAGAATATATAACATCATAGACTCTCAGCATTAAGAGGGACTTGAAAAGTTATCTAGTCTGATTGATTATGTGATATTCAAATTTCTATTTCGCCTATCCATTGCCAAGTTGTTATCCAGACTATGCTTTAATTGCTTATGACGTGGAGCTTAGTACATTTTGGGGAAGCCCATTTCATTTTTGAATGAATTTAATTTATAGAAAAAGAAATAAGTGAACTGAAAAAAAGTGTTTTTCTACTTCCATTAATTCATTTTAGTTACTCCTTGAAGATGTGTTTTAAAATCTAAGGTATTGAACTTTCTACTTATTTGAGTTAGGTTTATATTCATTTAGAGAAACTCACCTGGAAAATAGAGATGCAGAACAACCTTCAAGAGATGAGTTAGGGCTAGAGGAGTCATTTAAATTGATCAGATAATTGAAGCCATGAAACTACAGACTTTGTGGTAACTACTAAAGTGACAAAATGTTAGAGGGCATTATAATGCTGGAAAGTTATTTCTGAGATATTCAAAATATTTTACCCGGTTTTTATGGAAATCCCTTTGGGACCACATTTGAAGTTCTATGTGTTATTTTAATCTACTCTATTTATTTATTTTATTATATTTTTATTTAAATATAGTAAGTATACAATCTTATATTGGTTATATTACTTTCTGATGTACAATATAGTGATTCAACATTTTTATACCTTATAATGTGATCATCCTACTAATTCTAGTAATCATCTGTCACCGTGAAATCTTATCACAATATTATTGACTATCTTCCTTTTCTCCTTTTCACCCACATACTTGCTCCCTCCCTTCTGGTAACCATCTCTTTTTCATGAGTCTGTTTTTGTTTGTTTGTTTGTTTCATTTTATTTTAGATTCTACATATAAGTAAAACCATATGGTATTTGTCTTTTTCTGCCTGACTTATTTCACTTACACAATATCCTCTAGATCCATCCATGTTGTCATAAATGGCAAGATTTCATTTTTTATTGCTGTGTAATATTCCATCATTTTATCCATTCATCTGTTGATGAACACTTAGGTTGCTTCTTTATCCATTCATCTGTTGATGAACATTCAGATTGCTTCCATATCTTGACATAATCTACTAATTTAAAATCAACTACAGTGTCATAGAGGAAGAGTATTTGTATCAGCTAAACGACCCGGAAAGCCTAAACAATACATAAGGATGTTTATAAGTCAAATAAAATTTCCCCTGGTCTTTGAATTTTTAAAAGCTATTTGAGAACATGAATATGAAATGAATATTTTCAAATGAGACTGATTTCAGTATAAAGCCTAATGAAAAATTCTTTCCCCATGAACTATGGGACAAGATAAAAGTTTTAATATTGATCATGTACTGGAATTTATAGATCATGGAAATCTTATGTACAGCCTTGCATTTTAAGGATAGAACAAGAATGTTATGAAACACTAAATATATATCTGAAAATAGCAATTCCTAAAATGACTAACAGTAAAAAAAAAGTAAAGTTTCCTTGAATTTGGCTGCCTTTCCTATATCGCTCTGTTGAGATACTTAGGCATATTCTTTTGGCTTTTATGTTCTGTCTAAATCACTCTCCACATTTCTATGTTATTTAACAATTAACGTTTAGTGATTCTTATATCTGTAATTCTCTTGAATAGTGAAGTCAATATTTTGTGGTTTTCTTTTTTTCACATTTGGGCATCTAAAGGTAAATCTTTGTTTCCATAGGTGCAATTTTTTTCTCATATTATCCAAAAAAATAAACTTATGAATGGTCTGAATTTTATTTCCTCTGCTAATAGTGATTTTAAGAATTTGGTGAGTAGGAAAATGTTTATTACAAATGTTATTTTTAGCAAATATTTTAATAACAGGAAGAAAAATTAATAAACATGTGACATAGCTAATATATCGATCACTGTATTTTAGTGATGGCAGACTTATTAAACAAAGTGGAATTTATGATGCTATAAATTTACTCCTTTTAAAAAATATCATAAAATATCTTCTAGAAAGTTTCACTAAAGATTTAAATAAAAGATGAAGACATTTGCATATTTGAGCAAGTGTTTTAATGTTGCACCCTTAATATTTTCAAAAGATAATTATCTAATTTTAACCTAAATCTAATCTTATTTATTATTTTAGTTGGATATTACCATTGAAAGGGTAGTGGTGAAATGTTTCATGTGACTAAGACAGGGACAGTGATTGCTAACTCCCTCCCACTCCTCATCTTGAAACATTTTATGGTTGGTTTTATAATATTTCATTTGAAATACCATGAAAAGTAGCCCAAATATACCTACATATATACCAATGATGCACAGGTATGTCTCTGATGTGTGTGGGTTAGGAGGATATAAAATTTGAAATTAATGGATTCCTTATAAAATATTTAAATTGTTTTGTCTCTGATATTGTTTCATCTCTAAACAGAGAGACATACCTAGTTTCAAAGATTCTATAGTATAACTAATAAAATAGTTATCTCTAAGATATTAAAATTGAACTACATAAATACCCTTTTATCGATATTAGATGATAATCATTGAATTAAAAACTTTTGAAACACTTATTTCACAAAAGATTAGATAAGTAATCTTCTAAAAAGGAACTGACCTTTTTCCATGGGCTTAAGTAAATACCCTGGAAAAATAACTGGTCAACACCTTAATAGGCTGACATCAATTCTCCCTATGCAAGCACTTACTGTCATGTATAAAAATATAACATGTTTTTAAAATTCTACTACCTTTTAGTTCTTATGTCAAAATATGTAAAAATCCAAAATATTCAAGTATTGAATACTTTTAACATTTCTTAGAATCTTTGGAAATCTAGTTTAAGAACAGATTGTTGTTGTTGTTTTTAAATATTTACAGTGTTATCTCACAGAAATTGAAGGGCCGAGACAAGTACAGCCAGACTTCATGGGAAACATAATTGGAAATTAGGCCACACTTTGTCTCTCTCTGGGTCCACGTGGTATCCCTATCAACTCCCTCACTTCCCATCTGTTCTCTACAGCAGCAAGAATGATTCTTAAAACTTTATAACTCTGATATTATCTTCTAGTATCCATCTAGTATCCATCTTTTTAAGTAAAAGCTAACCTCTGGTAGAGGTTCACAGGCATTGTATGATCTTGCTCACTCCATATCTGATTTCACACGCTATCACTTGCTCTCCTGCTCCCACTATCCCAGGCGTATTTCTCCTTGCTATTCCTTTGATTGGACGAACACATATCTATCTCAGAGCCTTTGCACCTACTGCATGCACACTCTGCCCAGAACACCCTTTCCACAAATATCACCATGGCTGGTGCCTTCACTGCATTCAGATTTCTATTCAAAATACACATGATTGTAGAGGCATCCCTGACCATGCTCCCCAAGTAGCAATTCCCACATTACTTTTAAACTCCATAACCTGCTTTGTTTTTATTCCTACAGTTTCTCACCTAATGAAATATAGTTTCTATGATTGTGCATATTTACCATCTGTCTTCCATTACAAGAATAAGCATGAGAATGAGGTCTTCATTTTATTCATTGTGGTGTTGCTGGCACCTAGAACAGTACCCAGCACACAATAGGAATGCCATATGAATGTGTCGAAGAAATTAAATGAGTGAATGTCCTCTCTAATCTCTACTCCTTTTTAAGTCTGTACCATTTTTTTCTTCTTGCTGCTCAGCTTCTTTCTCTGCATCAACTAGCCCAGAGCTCATAATTGCTACATGGCCTTTTAGCTGCAGTATTCTCCACCGACTGGCAACTTCTCTCTTTTACTTTAGTTCAAATTCCTGAAAATCTAACTGGACAAGCTTATTTTTTCAATAAGGCCACACACACACACACAAAACACAAAAACAAAAACAAAACATAAGTTTCTGGCTAGTCTCTGGATGTATTCTTTTTGGTCAGGTGTATACTCTTCCTCTAATAAACCTGAGCCACTTCAGAGCATGGATGATTAGATGTGAGAGGCTGTGGGCAGGCAGCCAGGCAACACAGATATGTCTAGTACAGAAAGCCATCGCAGCCGCATTGACATCAGTGCTCTCTGTTGTCCTAATTCTTGCTCATCAGTCCTCAGTTAGATGTAGCTGCCTTCTGCCTCCACATTCCTTCCTGATCAAATGACTTCTCTATTTCTCTTTGTTATGCATAACTTTCTTTGTTATATATAACTATGCATCTACAAAACTTCTATGATAAATATCCACCTCTCTGCCTTGATCCTAAAGGCAACAAAATGCCCCTGCAGGGCCATCTCCCTGCCTCCCGCCTCAGCTGTTCCACTTAAGCTTTTGAATGGCAAGCAAGAAATTCCATGTGTCTTTACAGAGACCTTGTTGTAGATACACCCTAAGATGACCCCTAATGGGTCACACCTTTGCGTAATCCCCTCTTCTTAAGTGTGGGTCAAACCTATGACTCGCTTCTGCCCAATAGAAAATAGCAAAGTATTTTGCAGATATAATCAAAGCCTCAGATCAGTTGATTTTTAATTAATTGAAAGGATTATTCTGGGTCAGCCTGACTTAAATCAGTTAAAAGTCCTTAAAAGAGAGACCACTGCCCTCCCTGATATGCAGACACATTCTCCTGATGGCCTTGAAGAAACCAAGCACATGGATTCTGCCAAGAACCTAACTAAATTTAGAAACACATTCTTCCTCAATTAAGTCTCCAGATAAGAACACAGCCCAATCGATACCTAGATTGCACCCCTTGAGACTCTGAGCAGAGGACTCACAAGCCATGCATAGACTGCTAACCTACAGAAACGGTGAGATAATAAATGTGATTTGTTTTAATCCACTAAGGTGTGGTAATTTGTAATGCAGCAATAGAATATGAACACAAATTCTTCATCTTAGTTTATTATAAAAGACAGATATTTAGAGTCCTTATGTTTTTTTTTTAGTTTTTTAGACCCCACTCTGTGACTTTGACTTGGACTTATTTTCTTTCCTTAAGTTTTACATGCAAAATTGTAAAAATAAAACTTACTTCACTTCTTTAATATACTCCTCTTTAAAGATTTATTTTTTCCTGTACTTTCTGTTGTCCCAGTGTCTTTAAACTAAGTTTAGATCTTCTTTCAGGGGAAACACATGACCACGTACTTCTCTTTCACCCCTCACCACATAATCATCTCTTTATCATGTAGCGTCAACTCCTCTCATTTTCATCTTTTGGCTCTGAAATTTGTATATTTACCCCTTTCATTAGGTCTATTTTTTTCAGTTTATGCATGTGAATATTTACTTTATTTTTTAATACAACCATTCTTAAAATTCTGAATGTTTACTTAAAGAATGATTTTGTAAGGCCAAAGCATTTATGGTGAGAAATTTTATTCCATAATTTATCTTTTGTTACTTCTAAATGTTCATGTATTGGATTTTACTTGGTAAAAGTTGGATATACCTGTTTTTGGTCAGTGTTTATTGCTTCATTATTTATAAATTTCCAAATGCACTTTATTCTGCTTAGAATCTTAAACTGTATATTGAATGTCTTGCCTTTCTTTCTAAGAAGTTCTATATAACACTAATCATAGTATAGAATATAAGTCATATAATTTAGGAGTCAGTTAACTAAAATGTTTTCATATTCCACAGAGCTAGGAATTGAGGGTATAGAGACATAAAGAATTAACATTCTTTTTAAACTTACGAATGCATAAATTTTCAGAGATTTCGCAAAGTCACAAAAATTATGGTTTGACTATTTGGTACATACTCTATTTAAAAGAAAAATCTTACTGTAGAATGTTTTTAATGGTATGTGTTTGAAAAGCCAATATGTTCATTTATCAAACATGTAGAAATGAAAAATTGAGATGAAATACTAATGAAACAAATTTCTTCTGTGTTTATCTGCCAGAAATTCTCAAACAGTGATTCGAAATTGATGTGATGCTATTTCCCAAAGGGATCCCACAGAGTACATAATCAAGCTCTTGTCCACATTTACCTGGAAAAATGTGCAATCCCTGCAGATGGGTCCCTTATTCAATAGTTTCAAAATTGGATTTTTAATTTTAAAGGAAAAGTGAAATCTCAAATCTTGATGTCTGGTGAAAATAGGAAAAGGGATGGGAGATAGGAATAGTGATGCATGTTCATTTTGATCTGTTTTTTCATCCAATAATCACATTTCTAAATGCATATCACAGCAGATAATCCTTTAAGTGCTGTATTCAATTAATTAATTAAGCTTATATCTCATTCAGGTATACAAATTATCCTCTTTAAGGGAAAGAAGCTTGGGAAGATATTTAGAGGGAAATTAACTCAAGGAGCTTCTGTTGAAATATTAAAGTCCTATGAACACCTTATCACATGAACTTTAACAGAAAGTGTTTTGTGTTGTTATCATACTCAAGTCAGTATAATGCATTGATAAGGAACATACTAAACATTTCCAGAGGTAAGGAAGATTTGTAATTTTTTAAAGTAGCAGAGCATGTTTAAGACATTTGCATTGTATTAGTTTTGAGACGTATATTTCTCGTTTGGAAAGCTGCCTTTAAGTTAAATACCAAAATCCTGAAAACTTCTGATACTAACCAGTGTTAATTATTTTCCTTTGGGATGAGTCAAAAAGAATAGATAATTAATTTGCCTTCTCATTACTTGTACAGATATGAAATCGCGGTTTTTACTTTATTTTGAAGTATAAAAGAAATAGAACATTCATAGGCAACAGAACGAAGCTGTCTTGTGTTTTCTGTGCGTGCGTGCGTGCGCGCGCGTGTGTGTGTGTGTGTGTGTGTGTGTGTGTGTGTGTGTGAGAGTGTGTGTTTTAATGTGCCCAGGAGAATGCAAAAAAGAGTATGCTTATTTAACAAAGAATGTGCTGACATTCTTGTTCTACCTAGTTATTCCAAGTTTACTGTAGCTGCCACTAGGCGTCTCCAGATGGCGCGCTGGTGCCCGCTCTCTCCGCCCAGTGGCCGACGAGTTGCCAGCTGCTGGGGAGAGGATCTTGGAACGAGCGGCAGGGTTTAACCCCGCGCGGCTGAGAGATGGATTGCTGAAGGACTTGGAGGGGCAGCTGCAACAGGGCATCATTCACTGTCTAAGTATATCCATTTCCGAGCGCAAAAGGAAGAACTTAAGCAGGAGGCAGTTGGAGTGTAAATTGCTTTGTAGTATTTAAAAGCAGCATGGATCATGGGCAGCTGAGCTGGTTCGTGCAAGAGAAACTACTGAATGGAATTATGCTGGGTAGGAACCCGTCTGATCATTCTTTGTGTCCTGAATCGTGCTTATGTGTATACCATCATTTCATTTTCGCCTGGATCGTGGGGGCTTGGGATTAAATCTTTCATTTTTCCAATATGATATAATAAAAGCTTTACAGAACATTGTTTATTAATAGAAATGTGACCCAAGTAATGGTCTAAAGAAACATAATAGCACCAAAATACTTTTTTAAATGTTTCTTTGTTAGAAGAAGAAAGAAGAAAGTAAACCTAAATCATATTACCTTGTAGTTTTACCAGATAGGACTTTTAAAAAAGAATAGCCAAATATTTATATATGTTTAACTACTGTGAACTAGATAGTAAATCACTTTTACCAGTGAGTACAGACCTAAACACACCTGTAAAATAGAAATGATTTTCACATCTGTGTGCCAGAAAGAACGTTGTGTAGCTATGCAAACACTATGATAAAAAATATCTTGTGTGTATACATTTTGTATGGTCTAATATTCCATGTGAATGTGTGTTGTGTTTATATAGACAATAATATGTATATGTGACTTAGATGCAGAATCATTGCATAGTTGTAAAAGTGATTATGTTCGATATGGAAGGATTTTTGCACCTTTACACAAAATATGTCTATCTGGAAAACTTAGTATGAACATCATCCATTGCCAAAAAATGAAATCTGAATTTAAAGAATTTACTTTCACTGTTATATTTTAAATGTCTCTAGTTTTATTTAGCACTTAGTTTTCCTGTGCTTTTAAATTGTGGGAAAAGTTGATTTTTTAAAAATATATATTTGAACATAAAATATTGTCTGAAGTGATTGTATGGAAATAGGATGCATAGATATAAAAATACATGTTCTCTGGACTTGAGGTTACTAATAACTGCAATCTCCAAGAGCTCTGAAAACTTGAGAGTTCTGACTGAAAGTTTACATTATAAACTAGCCAGAAATTTCAAAGATTCAAAAGTTCAGAAGTAAATTTGAAATGACGGAGGCTAAGGTTTTACTCTTCATACTATTACTCTAAAACTAATGTTAGACTGCTTATAAACTTGTATGTATTCCTTTCTAACAAATGTGTGCATGAAGCAGATACTGAATTTTATGTTCTGCCATTCCACACAAGCAAATGAAACAATTCAACATAAAAACTGTGAGTTGGATCTAACTATGTAAGACAGTCTGCTAAACAAAGCCTGAAATACCGAGAAAACTTAAAAACAGTCTCTGCCCTCAAAAAGTTGCCAAATGACTAGGATGGACATATTTGTGAATATGAATATACAGTAAAATATAAATCAAAATTAGTGCTATTAGAGAAGGACATGCACCAGGGCTATAGCATTTAAACTGAAGGAGAAATCTGACCTAAGGGTTTTAGTAAGGACTTTATATTGGAAGGCACTCCTCTCGGAATGAGTGGAAAGGATGCTTTTGTTGGGTGAAGATGATAATGTTCAATTAAACATTTCGTTTGTGTTGGGTACAGCCTTCTTCATTGATCTCAGATGTGAGCAGTAAGAGATGATATCATATAGGTAGGTGGAGCAGTATTGAAGACGGCCTTGAACATCAGGCTGAAATTTTTGGATTTTATTGTTACTTCATACCCAGTGCTACTAACAATATAGGTACTCAGTACTCTTTTAGAAACATTGAGCCCTGTGCATAATAGTGAAAGTCAGTATTATAATAATTTTATAATTTATTTATTATTTATCTACTATATTAGAATATAGGTTCCAAGACATGGAAGCCTTTTTCAATATTATATCTACAGAACCAAGAAATTTCTTGAAAAATATTTATCTACCATATGGGTGAGCGAATGAATGATAAAATGAGGATAAGACCAGGATGCTGTTTTATTTACATTCAGTTTTCCTAATAGTCATCAGTGATTAACATTCCCAAAATTCACCAAGTTTTAGAATTATCATTTCAGCAGATTCACTTTGTGGTGCAGGTAATGCAAAGCAAATTTCCTAGAATAGCCTCTGTTGATGTTTAACCTTACTCTATTTTTAACTTCTTTCATGAATAGTCTTGCCTTTACATTTTAAAAAGGTTATCAAGATAATTATAAACTGCAATAATTATTTAGGCATAATTCACTAGTTTGTCTTTATAGCTGCATGGTAGACATATAGTACGTATATAACACATGTTAAGCAAATAAATTCAGGGACACATTTGAGGAGTTTGAGCAGTGACTTTGCACCCTATAATATATATTTACTTCCTCACATGAATGCTCCAAATGTTCAGTTGTTTGCAACTTAGTTTAGGGCAAACTCTCCAGAACCTCTTTATAATCCTGGAAGTGCAAAGTGATCACTTGAGAGATCCTTAACAATTTGTTCCCATAGTTCTATGGGTCTCTGAGGTAGCATGCGTGGGGTCCCAGCCCCATACACAGAGGTTGTCTTTTTCTCTGTTCCTGTGTGATGATATCTATACTTTTTATGGATAGTGACAGGCATATGCAAAGAAAGTAGTGAAGGAAAAATATTTTTTCATTTGAAAGGATGATATTAAATGAAAATAAACAGACATTTTAAAGGAACTTATAAATGTGGTTCACTTGACTAGTTATAAATGCACATGTACTGACATACGAGTAAAAAGGCCAAATAAACAATGCCATTGAACCAATGACATTAAAATATAAACACCTGGCATTTTCCCTTCTGCCCAGGAGAGCTCTTCTGTGGTAATGATTTATATATCTTAATTTACTTTTCTATGATTCATCTAAAAAATACAAAGGTGGGATTTCTCAGTTTAAAAATATACGTTGATTGATCAGAGACTCATAGACATGGACAGCAGACCAGTGGTTACCAGAGGGAAGGCGGAGAGGGGAAAGGTAGGTGGGGTAAAACGGTCAAATATGTGGTGATGGAAAGAAATCTAACTATGGGTGGTGAACACACATTGCAATATATATATGATATACTGTTGAATTGTACACTCAAAACTTGTTGGATTTTGTTGATTAATGTCCCCCCAATATTTTTAATAATAAAAAAAAGAAAAAATATGGATGTCGCTGGGGTTTACCTGTCAGTTAAACTGAGGATGCAAGATATTTTTCACTTTGAGCTAATCTATGCAGAGTCGGACTTTTCCCTCATCATTGTCAGTAGGACAAATTTCCATACCAGTTCTGGTCTCTATTCTGCTGGACCTGCTATTTATGCTTTACTTCCAGCCCCTGTGAGAGGAGATTAGTAAGACATAGTGACCCAAGACTTTGACCTATTCCAAGCCCTGGGGCATGGCTTGACCTGGAGACTAATGGATTAGGGAAAACATATCTTAATCAAATAAAGCTGGATATTCAATTTGAGAGAAATATACTGCAGTGTGTACTGCAGGTTTTCCCCCCTAGTGGTTGACTTAAAGCTATTGTATTTCTTATAACAATTGAAATAGACTTTTCCTCATATACTGGAGCTGGTTTGGTCAAGATGCTCTAACTTACATTTTTAAAAACATGTTTCAGGAGAGCATATGACTTTCTTTAAATAATTATTTCGAGAGATACAAATACAATGCCTGAGAAAATACACTGGGACTTTTCTTTATTCTTTAGAAGGCTAGACCTTCAAAAATATGCAAATACAAAATATATGCAAATATCAGAAATTTTCTACTCCTGGATCCCATATTGTGCTCCTCTTAGTGTAGAGAAAAATTCTCTTCTTCCTCTGGTGTCCTGATGTCACTATTTTCTTTAGTCAGTGTCACAGAATCAGTTTAACATGATTTTTAGCCTTTCCAACCATACTGTAAAGTCTTTAAAGGAAGAAAATGAATTCCATGCTTCCTTTGAATCTTCCTATTACACTAAACATTCTGCCAGCCACAAACAGAACTGAAGTTTCTTTTTTGACAAGTAAATAAAGATTGACTTCTTATTTTTTCACACAAATTCAAATAAGTAGACATAGTCACAGAGAGTGACTTCTAAGAGTCGAAATGGAAGTCTTTCTAGAAGCTCTGTATACCGGGAATATTACTCCTGACACACCATGTCAGAAAAAGAAATTTCCTTCTCTTCAAATCAACTGTTTGAAAAGAGACATCTTTTTAAAAATAATACTTGAAATATGGAGGTGTCTGTAAAGGCACAAATTTTGCCTTCACTTGGTAAAGCTATTTCCATCTGGAATAGATACCTTCTGGCATACCTGTGTTTCTGGGGTATTGTGTAACTACAGGTAGAATATTGTGAAGTCAGAACTGCTGAAAGTTAGGGTAAACCAGAAGAGTTCCTAGCAGCAAGAATTAACCTTAAGGAATCTTAGGGGCATTGACATTTTTTAGAGTTGTTCATGGAAAAAAAAAAATCATATATTTTTTATAATGAGTATATTTATGAGCACACAACGATCTGCCACCAAGATATATAAAAATGTGAGTTAATAGCAGCACACTTCTATTTTAGCAAGTTCTAGGGGAGAATAACAAAGGATTTGTGCCTGTATTGTTAACAAGAGTGAAGAACTTCTATCTCTAATCCAAAGGCTAACAGTAGAGCCCTTGGTTCCTAAAATGTATTATTTTCTGGTCTCGGGCTCATTAATGACGGAAGTAGGAGGGAGAGGGTATAAAGCGGCAGCTGCAGCTGTGGGCACTCAGATCATTTGTCACCTGGCATGAAGTTAGTTTTGGCAGTTCTGGAGTTCCAGCACAGAACACCAGGGACCAAATGCCAACTGACTGCTGTTCCTCACCAGCTTGCTGGCTAACTGACTCATTCTTCAGATCTCTGCTGAAGTGTTGCTTCCTCTAGGTAGCTTTGTCCGACCTCTCTAGCACACACTTAACACTTTTCTCTCTGCTATTATGGCCTCATATTCTCATCCTTGCCATCGCACTTGCCCCTTGAAGACGTGCCTTCCTTCTCTCTAGACTCACGGCAAGAGCTGAGTCTTGTCCAATATCGCTCAGTGTCTGTGTCTAGCTTACAATAGATGTGTGAATATTTGTGAACGTTGTCCATTGCATGATGGTTTAATGACTGTGTATGGGCTTCGATGTCAGTGAAAGCTGTGTTTGATCCTTAATGTCACATACAAGATGAGAAGTAGTTAAACTCTTCATCTCAGTGTCTTTGTCTACTATCTAAGACAATTGTATACCTGCCTCTTAAAGGTAGTTGTTAAGGTTAAAAATACTACCTGTTATCATCATCATCATCATCATCATCATCATCATCATCATCATCATACTATGATTATTTTCTCATGGGCTTTCTAAACATTAACTGAGTTAGTCCTCAAAACTGCCTGTTATTCTATTTTATATAAGAAATAGAGACACAGGGAGATTAAGTTACTTGCCCAAGGTCACAGGGAGAAGAATAATAAAAGTAAAAGACCTAGAATAGTGCCCAGGAGAGAGTAGACTTGTACTAAATTCTGGGTTGGGGTGTACTGCAATTTTATTTTGGGTAGGCCAACTCCCATCAAATGAGAAATTACCCTACACAGTTGAGAACTCTTTGTTCTCTGACTTCAGAGCCTTCTGTTGTGGATAATTTATTTGTAGAATTCCTATGGGAGCCAAATATGGTCAGAGAAAAACTTCTAATGTGTGTAATCTGAGAGGATTTTTATCCTTCATTGAGCATTTTACAGTGTTGGCTATAACAGAAACCAAAGAAACCCTTTTAAGAAATATATTCTTGTTAGGGATCTCAGGGTGAAAAAAGAAGCAAATGATAGCGAGGGCATTTTAATACTTTGCAGCATTCTTTATTTGTTTCATTTTACTTATAAATTTGATTTTAAATTTATACAATGTTTACTTTTTCTCAATATAAGATGCACACATAAGTTTGCAAAAACTGTGTGAAATACAAACTACAAAGAAGAAAACAAAAGTAATACATAATTATTCCACCTAGAGATAACTACTATTAATACTTTGTCATATTTCCTTTTTACCTTTTGACACAATTGCATATACATGTGTTCATATACACACATGCATTTGCACATACATATTTTAATATGAAATTGCGTAATAAATATACTTTCATGCCCTATTTTGTACTCAAAATTTTATTATGTCATTAACAGTTCTTTAAAAATTATAATTTTTAGTGCCTGCATATTATTACACTGTGTGGCTGTGTTATAATTTTATTTAATAATTTTCCTTTTGGTTAATATTAAATATTCTTTTAATTTTTGAAATTCTATTGCTTCCAAGTTTAGCCTATTTAAACAGGCTTGATATGGTGCTTTACATAACAGATGTACCTCCTAAATAATCATATTTAGATGATTAATCAACATCTAATAATAAGGTTGTTAAAAGGGGAGTATGCATTTCTACTCAGAAGTAAACAAGCCAAAAGATGCATTTTAAAATGAGTTTATGCTTAAGAAAATAACAAGGAAAATATAATTGTAGATGGAAATGGATTAATATTTCTTGAGTGACCATGACATGGTATGACCTACAAAGGTCAGCGTTATAATTATCATTTTACTGTCTGGGGTTCAAAGTCATTGAATGACCAGATCAGGCTGCTTTAGTGGCACTGCCAGGATTCAAATATAAATCTCACTTCTGAGCCTTTTATCTTTTCCATCCCATCATGTGGTCCATACAGCATGCTGGCAGTGCTCATAGCTCCACATCATCCTTAATTTCTTTGAGCCTCAGTTTCCCCTTGTGTATAATAGAAACAGTAAATCTCAGTGCATGGTGTTTTTGTGACCATTTGAATGCTGTATGGAGAATGAGATCCTAAGGAATATTTCTTAGGGCTAAATGTTAGCTTTGAGATTGATAAATGTGTTGTAAAGTACTCTCTCAAATGGACAAAGCTCAGGAATCCCCTAGGAGTTGAGAGAGTGGCAGAAAGCTTGTTAACAATTAAAGTGGTTCAGAACAAGCCTCAAAAATTGTGCCATTTTAGCATGCAGACTATTTTGAGCTTGAAGGCAATCAAAACCAAACAGATTCAAGAAAAACTTTTACCCTCCTTTAATTGTCTAAAGAATTTAGATAGGAGATGTGGACCAGAAAGAAAGATAACTTTTATCTGAATGATCTGTGTGGCAGGACAAACATATAATTACCAACATCTGCTCTTCTTGACATTTTGCTTATTATTCTCCTCTCCTTTGAAACCGCAGTCCCCATCCCATTTCTTAGCTCAGGGTGGCATATAAGCCTCAACTGCCTGACCTGTCCTTGAGTCTCATTGTCTTTGTAGGGCCCCTGTATGTGTGTAATTATATTTGTTTTTCTACTGTTAATCTGTCTCCTCTTAATGTTATTATTAGGCCAACCAGAAGAACCTGGAAGGAAAGAGGAAACAATTTTCCTTCCCAGCACAATCTATATTCCTAGATATGAATCTAGGAGATTCAGATTCAGAACCTCAGTGGGTCACTCTCTTTGTTTATAACAATTTCCCTTGGTGATTTTGATGATATACTACTTGGCAACCAGAGATATAGTCAGATAGACAGATGAAGCTGAAAGGAGGATGAAAAGTTTAAGATGAGACATAGAAATTTGGTAGTCATTAAATATTGGTTGAAAATAGACTGCATCCCTCCAGCCCCATCACCGACTATGGACAGCATGGATGGAAACTGTAAGGATGAAAAAATAACTCAGGAACTGAAGGCTTTATTTTCCCAGGCTGTTTGAAATAAAAAAACACATTAAAGGCATTTGAAATCAAGAGCAAAAATATACTAAATTGAAAGAGCTCTTTATCTGTCCTTTGACTCTAAATTATAGCTTTGCTGGATAAAGTATACTTGTTTGTAGATCCTGCGTTTTCATCACATAGAATATTTTGTGTCAAGCCCTTTCATCCTGTATAGTTTCTTTTGAGAAATCAGCTGCCAGTTTTATGAGCGCTTCCTTACAGGTAACTAACTGCTTTTCCTTTGCTGTTTTTTAGATTCTCTCTTTGTATTTAGCCTTTGGCATTTTAATTATAATGTATCTTGGCGTGGGCCTCTTTGGATTCCTGGTTTTTGGGCCTCTCTGAGCTACCTGTGGTTGTATGTCTTTCCTTCACCAGGTGAGGGAAGTTTTCCATCATTATTTCTTCAAATAGCTCTTTAACATCTTATTTTCCTTCAGGTGCCCTATGACATGAATATTTTTACATTTTATTGGGTCCCATAGGCTCCTTCAATTATTATTGTAGTCTCGGCTTCTTTTACTTGCTGTTCTGATTGAGGGACCTTGGCTTCCCCATCCTCTATATCAGTGGTTCGATCCTCTTCTTTATCCACTCTGCTCATTCCCTCTAATATACTCTTCCTCTCAAATAATGTGTTCTTCATTATGGCTGGGTTCCCTTTTATAATTTCATTTTCATTTTTATGTTTTTTTATCTCTTTGTTAAAGTTCTCACTGAGTTCACCTATTCTTCCCCTCAGTTCATTGAGCATCTTTATAACCGGTGTTTTGAACTCCACATCTGTTAGATTGCTTGACTCCATTATTCTGCTTCATTGTCTTCCCATTTTGGCTGCCTTTCTATGTCTGTTTCTATGTACTAAGCAATGCTCCTAAGTCTCTCAGTCTTATTACTGTGGCTTTGTGTGGTAGGTGTCCAGTGGCACAGTCCTGAGAGGGGTTTAGCCCCTATCTGTGCTCCTCTGGGGCCACTTGTTAAGATTCAGCAAGCAATCCACAGATGCTGTGCTTATAGTTGCCTCAAGAAATCACACTAGTAACTGAGGCCCGTTGCCACCAGTGTGAGTCTTGGCACTGCTCAGCAAGGAGCACCATACTTGCCAAGGACACAACTGGATGTGGTTCGGGTGGGGCCATGAGTTAGGGAAGATGGAGTTTCAGGGAATCCTCTGGGCAGAGCGACATCTGTTATACAGTTTGATGACTTCTCAGCTATGGTAGCACTGAGTCTGCACACTGAGATGGGGAAGGGCTCAGCAGGGGAACAATGGATACCGCCGGCACTTCAGTCCTGGAGAAAGCCTGGCCTCTGGCCCTCTCTCCGACAACTCAGCATCTCCCTGTAAGTCCCTGGTTCCCTCCATGCAGCCTACCTGGCTCTGGTGGTCAGAGCAAGCAGGTTTGTCATCGCAAAAGTCCAGTAGCGAACATGGCCCCTTTAAGATATGTCTGCAGCTGCCGGCTGCCGCTGCCTCTGTCACACTCATCCACTCGGGACTGGGCAGCCTTCTCCTGTTGCAGGGTGATTTCTTATTTCTCTCCCTAGTTGTGGGGCTTGTTCATCTAGATTCCAGGTGACTTTCCTTGCTGTTTGCTCTGTGTTTCTGTCACAACTTTGATGTGTTCACAAGAGGGATGAACAAAGCCTCTACCATCTATGCTATTTTTCCCCTCTTTCATGATTTGACTTTTTTAAGTGTGATATGTTAGGATTAGTTCCTACTTTCTGTGCATTTCTATTGGATTTTTTTCAGCCTTTCATACTGAATAGCTGTTGATGAAATTGATCTTCTCTACTACATAAGGAACTTCTGGAGGACAGGGGTCCTGCCTCATTCAATAAGAATTCTCAAGAAACAATTTTTGAGTGAATTACTTTTCAACATATATTTTCATTATTTTTAATACTTGACAGAAACATTTTGCAACTTTAAAAAGGTTGTCTATTGGAAGCATTTACTTTTAACTCTTCAAAATGATATTAAAGGTCTTAGGATTTTTTTTTTTTTCTATTGTGGGTATTAGATGTGACTTTCTGAAGAGTACATTGAAGAAAACATTTCTAATATTTAACGTCAGTGTTCTCTAAAACTGTATATTTTTCAGGAATTGGTAAACTTCCTGTCATTAGTGTCTTTAAAATGATTATTGAAGGTATTAAATCCCTTGCTGTACCACCAGCAACAGAAAAATTTTCAGTTATACTGACTAATTTTATGGATCTGTTACTGAATAAGAAACTTAATGGAAGCTAGATATTTCACTGATAGAAAAGTGACATTCTTAGTTTATTAATAGACTTTTTCTGGTTAACTATAAGTTCTGTAACCTATAAGTTATAATTTTGAATTGGCCTTTAACATACACTCTCAAACTTAGAGGGCTAAAGAAGAGCTTGAGGAGTGATTTTCAGGATGAGATGACATCTCCCCAATTTCAAAGCACTTTCAAAGAAGCTATATCATAACTTCCCTTGTTAATCCATCACCACGTGCAGTTACTGGCATTGTTGTGAAATTCTTAGTTAAATCCTTTCCGAAATCTCTCCTGCTGCTGTATAAGCCCATATCTTTCTGCTTGATCTTTGTTGAGGCTGAGATAAGCTAGTCACTGTCCTTTTAATACGTGCCATTTAGATATTAGAAGTTACTATAGAAATCTTCTTTTGCAAATAATGTAGACAAGTTACCAATGTAGCCTGGGCTTTGCTGATGATGTCCTTCTACAGAGGGTCTGGAGCAAGACGTTGCTTGCTTCACATTTCAGAGAGCTACGAGAGTGGCTTTTCTAGGCCTCCTTGCCTTCTTATTTCTAACTTTTAAAATAATTTTCCCTGGTTTGGGTTTTATCTAATTTTTTTAGCTGTCATTTATTGACCTTCTCCAGTTGCCTCCACTCTTGACCAGCCACAATCAGAAACAAACAAACAAAAAATGGTGGCCGAATCCTTAAAAAGCACTGTATGGTATGATTTCATATATTTATTATTTTGTATGTAAATTTCAGAGGCAACTATCATCATTGTCCTTTAGGCATGTAGTAGTCACATGCAGAGCTTTGTGCCAAACATTAAGTGGGTTTGTAAATAATGCAAAAGAGTGAACCTTGCCCTTGAGGTATGTATTTGACAAGAATTACAATATCACCCACTTGCTGTCTGTTGAATCCTCATAACAATCCTGATGGTAGGTAATAGTATGAATACGCTGAGGGGAAAAAGAAATAAAAAACAAGATTGTCTGACTAGATGGCCATGCTGATCATTTTACCAGGTTCCTTAAACACTCTGTGTCAAAGTAAAGACCTCGTCTTTTCTTTAGCTTAGAAATTTAACCTGTTATCACTGTTCTTTTACTGTGTCATCTTAAGTAATATCACTATAGTTTTGCACTACCCAGTTCTATTTACCAAAATTTTCATGTTTTTCTCATTCTCCTCATTTTGTAAAGTACCTTCTATTCTGGCATGTTTATTCTGCTACATGTTTATGATTTCATAAGTCAGTATCAGAGACTATTCATAGCTACCATTACATTTGTTTAGAATATATCTTTTTTCAGCTTTGCAGATATTTTTTTTTAACTTGTTCACTGTTCTGTGGAGATATTTTTGGAAAATTAAAATGGAGAGTCACCTAGCCTTTGTCAGTACTGCAACATTGGGAAATCACAAAAAGCCAAAGAGATAATGTGTATTGAATGTGTGATACATGAAAAATTTCATCAGTAAGAAAAAGATACTGTTTGTCTGATTTGATGATCTACATAACATTGAGAAGAATATAAAAAAAATCTAAGTTTGTATAATAACTGGGCTAGATATCAGAAAATGATGCTTTGCAAATTACTCTGCTATCTTTTTAACTTATATTTACTGCTGATAAGCAAACTGCAGAGCTTGAGAAATTGCTGTGTTTAATTTTGCCTAAAATGCTACTTAAAACAGATCAATTACTGATTTGGATTTTATAATAAACAGTATTGTTGAAGAGGAAATTCTCTGTATGGAAATTTCCTGTAGGGAATGAAGTGTTCCAAATTGTTGCAATGGTTTCTTAAGACCTGTTAACAACTTATATCCGAACTTATTTATTACTAAGATAAATGTGAAATGCAGGAAACTAACAGAAATAAAATAATTTCAGTCAATAAAACTTCAGGAAATATGCTTTCTTTTAAAAACTACAGTGATGACACATGGCTTGATGTTCTATGACTTCATTTTGATAAAGTATATTTAATTACTACTCAAAATATCAGCAATGTATGCATGAAGGCTCACTTTCAGGTATTAAATTTGAATAGAATACTTCAAATTATATTGCTAAAGACAAGAATAAGGCTTGAGAAATAGCAGAAGGACCTTTATTCCCTGCCTCATTTTTATTTTATTTATTTATTTAATTTTTCAGTCCAATGCCCTCCCCTGTCTTCTGTCTTTTCTGCTCTATCCTACACCAGAACAGTTTGTAGTAAAGAGATCTCTGAATGAGGAATTTCAGTAAGATTAGGACACGAAAAATAAGTTTTGAGTAGTGGGACAGAGAAAGCCTCTGAAAGGGTTTATTTTCATTCCAAAATACATGCATCTATACCTGCAAGACTTTTGCCATCACAGTCAACTCTTTATTATTTAGAGAACTCTCTTCTTTGTGGAGATTTGACTGTAACCCCAGACTTACTTCTCTGGAACACCTAACTTTGTTCTTGGCTGCCAGCAGCATGGTCTCCTTAGGAAGGATTCAATTTCGACATGGTGAAAGGGACTGTTAGAGTACATGTGTATGACTATATAAATGAGTCCAAATTCCTAAGGCAAATATAAAGGGTTTGGGTGCACTGTTTTGTGCACCCAACAACATGCCTTTTTTTCTACATTATTAAAAGAGATTTTGAGATTTGTGTACCATGAATACATTTCAATGCAGTGAGTACTCAAATGTATTTCATGAGGTCTCCCTTTGCTTTGTGCTTAACCATTTGTATGTTCAATGATTTCACCCTGGCTACATGCATTAGATAGTCAAATATTTGTTTTCCTTTCAGTGCTACCCTCAAAGGACTATTCTGTTTTTAATCTTCACTGAAGAAGTTTTAATACTTCATAAAAATAAAATGTAACATACACAATTTTCCTCTCACTCCTCCAGTGGGAGAATGAAACATGTACTGGCATTTAGGATTCCCAATCTGTGAAAGTATTCATCTGTAACATTCAAATAGCTAAAAAAAAAAAAAAAAAAAAATCACACAGCCAATCATAAAAAGTTACTGGTGTCTTTTGTTTGGATATCAGACAAATAAAATAGCTATAATCACTATGGTAAGGAAGAGATCATTCTTCATTTCCTTTTCTTGACATACTGTCTCTAGGAATGTCTACTCAAAATCAAAGTCTCATCAGAAACAAGCTTATAGATGTTTATATAATGATAGTAATATAATTAGGCATATTTAATATGAGCACTTCTGTCTCTTTCATTAATAAGAAAAATATTAGAGCTATGGAATCTCCATATTTAAAAGGATATTAAAAAGTATTACAATCTAGCATTCAAGAGGAAGAGGTAGTGGTATAGGATGAAACTGTTGAGAGAACTTAGGACCAGATGGTTTATCACCTTCCATGTCAATTCAAAGTTTGAACTTTTATTCCTTGGGCACTGGAGGCTTACCTGTGGTTTCTGCATGGGATAATATTACTTTTATGTTTTAGAAAGATAATCTAACAATGTGAAGGATGAATTAGAAAAAAATCTTGTTGGGAGAAAATATGTGACTGAACTAAGTCAATGGCAGTAGTGATGGAAAGGAGGGGGAAGATGTAGAAAGACATTTTAGTAGTAGATCAATAGGCAAGGGAAAGTGAGGAGTTAATGATGGCTCAGATTTCTAGCTCATGTGATTGGGCAACTAATGATGCCATTAATTATAACAGAGAGTAGCAAATTTTATTAAGAGAAGACTTTTGATTTTAAGGGGAAAGTGGGATAGTAGAGTAGAGATAATGAGTTTGGAGTTGGTCATGCTTAGTTTGTTGCCTGTTAGACATACATGCAGAACAGCGTTTCTTAACCTTGGTGCAATTGAATTTGGGGGCTGGATAATTCTTTTTTGTGAGAGCTGCCTCCTGCACTGAAGGATGTTTGGCAATATCTCTGGCCTCTACCCACTAGATGTAAATAATACCCCTCTGAGCTGTACCAACTAAAAATGTCTCTAGACTTTTCCAAGTGTATTCTGAGTCAGGAATAAAATTGCCTCTAGCTGAAAACCTTATATAGAGACAGCAAAGAGGGTGGTACAATTGTGTGACTAGAATTTAGGATACAGATAAAACATGAAATCAATATTTAGAATAATCAATAGTGGCAATTTAAACAACGTGAGTAGATGAGATTGTGCAGAGTAAATACGTAGGTGATTATACATTTGACCCTTGAACAATGCAGGTTTGAGCTGCACGGGTTCACTTATACGTAGATTTTTTTCAGTAAATACCTGTACCGTATTCTATCTGCATATGAGAGTCCACAGAGTGGACGGCCAAGTGTATGCATTGATCTATTCCTTTTTATATGGAGGACTTGAGCATCCACAAATTTTGGCATCCATGGGGGTTCCTGGAACAAATGCTCTGAAGATACCAAAGGACAATTAAATTTTGGGGAGTTAGAAGTTTACATGACTTTTTGACTCTGGGGAGTCAGAGCCCCAAATCCCCGAGTTGTTCAAAAGTCAACCATATAGTTATCTAATTTTTGCTCGAACAGCTCCAGAGACTGAAAATTCCTAAACTCACGAGGTAGATTGAGATAACTCATTTTATTTTTGGATACTTTCAAATGTTTTATATTGTTATTATTGTTATATGTTAGTACACATTGAGTCCTTATATTGAGTCAAAATTAATCTTCCTGTAACTATTATTCTTTAATCTTGTGATATCGTGATTTGTAAGAAGTATATATATGGCCATTCAGATGGCCAAAATATATTTCTTATATATATTTGGTCTTTATCCATGGTTTCTAGCACACAGTTTCCAAAACCTTTAGAATTTCCTGAGCAATAAGATGAATAGGAGCATCTTTTGTAATACTTGTGTTTTCATCTTCAGTTCCTGAAAATGCTTTAGATTTTTAAGGTGAAATGAGTGTCCTGTTATTCATTATAAGCCTTTTCTACCAAACTGGGTTTGGATTAATGAATGTGTCTTTTGGAAAGCACCTAAAGATGGGGGCTGTTTGTGGGGGGCACCGACCATGATTCAAGGGTTGGAACTTTCAACCCTACCCCCTGATTTCCAGGGAAGGGGAGAAGGGCTAGAGATTAAATCGATCACCAGTGGCCAATGAGTTAGTCAATCATGCCTACCTACTTAATGAAACCTCCATAAAAACCCAAAAGAAGGGAGTTTGGAGAACTTCCAGATTGGAGAACCAGAATGTTTCCATGTGCCATCATGTCAGGCCCCAAGCTCCACGAGGATAGAGAATTTCCTTTGTTTGGGACTTTACCCTACTTATCTCTTCATCTGGATGTTGATTCATATCTTTTAATATCCTTTGTAGTAAATTGGTAATCTAGTGAGTAAATAACTGGAGTTTCTGAGTTCTGTGAGCTGTCTAGCACATTAAATCAAACCCAAGGTAGGGTTTGTGAGAACCTCTGATTTATTGTCAGTCTATCAGGAGTGCAGGCAACAACCTGGACTTGTGATTGGCATCCTAAATTGGAGAGGATCGTTGGAAGCTCCAGTCTGTAACTGGTTGGGTCAGAAGCACAGGTAATCTGGGTTTGCAGTTGGTGTCTGAAGTGGAGAGTGGTCTTATGGGACTGAGCCCCTAACCTGTGGAATTGGATGATCTCTCCAATTAGATAGTGTCAGAATTGAGTTGGATTGTAAGACACCCAGATGATATCCCAAGAATTGTTTGTTCGTGTGGAAATCCTGCCTCTCAACATTGGAATTCTTATCAGAACCTATTTAGGTCCTAATTTTGCTTTCATGGGATACAAAATAAGTCTATTAGGACAAGATAAATTATTTTTTCCTAAATCCGTCCACGTATTTTAATATAGCTATTGAATTAAGTTTAGAAGTCACTATTATTGTCTCCTGGCTAAATAGTCTTAATATTTTTAACTTTATATGTAAAATTTTGAGACTTTTTGCAATGCGAGCACTCTTAATTAGATGGCGACCATTTGAAATATCCTTCTTAAGGTATAGAGCAGGGAAATGAACAAATTCCATGTTTGACCTGCTCAGTTTAAAGGAAAAGAAGCCTGCGTTTTGTCAGGCTTCAGTTTCCTGGGTTTTGTCATAATAGTTTTATTAAAACATCACAAAATTTCATTTAGCATTTTGCCAGCCACATTGTACTACTGTCTTTTCGTTATTTTTATTTTGCATGAACTTTATGTTAAATCACATTCCATATCATCTACCACCGATGTTTTCTTATTTCTAACTCAAGCATGGAAATTTATTTTCATCCCTTTAAAATGCACTCATATTTCATTTAGCCCATCATTTCAACCTGCCTGATCTTTTTGGATCATGATTTCATCATCCAACATGTTTATTATTTTTCCCATTTTCATGCCATTTGCATGATTGATCAGCATACCCTACAGACACGTTCATTTAAGTTATTAATGAACATGTGAGTAGGTTAAGTCTAGAGTTAATGGTGTTACATAGTACTATATAGATTTTATTTTCAGTGTTCTACCAGCTATTTTTTTTTTTTTTTTTACTTAAAGGCCTATTTATTTTTATGGAGTACTATAGAAATGAGACTCGCATGATAAACATTATGCTCGACTTTTCCCAATCAAAACTTTCAAACATAATCCTCCTATGAGAGATGATAAGGTAAATTATATTCCATTTATAGAATGAAATGGAGTATTGACATTTGGAAAAATGATTTTATTAAATGATAAAAGGAGGATACAAATTTAAATACAAAATATGACATCACTATATATATATTTATGTATATAAATATAGACCCAGTTCTAGCTATAGCTATAGAGAACATCAGAATCTTAATCATAGTTACCTTTAAAGTAATTATTATTGAGTTTTGTATTACTATTTCTCTAGCCCATGCCCACTATTGTTGAATGAAGAGGTAACTTGGCTTCAACATTTAAGTAATATCAGGTTATCTTTTGAATGGTATCAAATGGCTGCAAGCCTTGGCTCCTTTGTCTGTGGTCCTGTTCAAGGAAAGCCAATTGAATCTGCCTTACATTTATTTTACTTTCTTACTGCCTTTGCTTAACTTTCATTAAAAGGAAATGTGGAACAAAGTGAGATGAGGTTAGAAATATTTAATGGAATAAGAGAGTCTTTAAGAGAGCTAGAAAGAAGGAAAAGATGGTATACAGAGAAATATAGCAGGAAACTTCTGTTCAGAGAAAGCATTATTGGGTAGCTCTATAGCCAGAAATGGTGGTTCAGGTTGATTAGAGAAGACTTAAACTGGTCTAAATGGGATGAAAAGACTTAATGCCAAGTTACAAAGAAAGTTCTGTAGCAGCAGATTAGCAGAAAAATAATTTTGCAGTTGATTTAAAGACATTAATTTCATGACATGGGTCACATATCATTTTTAAAAGAGAAAAAGCAATTTGTGCATGTAAAAAAATTTTTCCATTATTAAGTATATCCAAAGAAAATACTGGCAAAAAAGACAAAAAAAAAAGATGTTTTGTTTGCGTTTTTCATAATGACACATGCAGACCTTCAGATAGAATCCAGGGACTAACATTTATGTTATTTTTTTAAATACCAGTTTATTTATTATTTTTTTCATACTATATGTACATAATTTTTTTAACATTTTATTTTTTTATTTTCCACCTCCTCCTCCCCGCTCCCTTCTGATAAGTACTAGTCCTTTGTCCATGTCCATGAGTCTCTGTTTGTTTGTCCCGTTCATTTGTTGCTTTTAGGTTTATACCCCACATATGTGATATCATGTGATTTTCAACCTTTTCTGTCTGGCTTATTTCGCTTAGCATGATTATTTCAAGGTCCATCCATGGTGTCGCAAATGGGAGTATTTCATCTCTTCTTATGGCTGAGTAATATTCCATTGTATATATGTACCACAGATTCTTTAGCTAATTATCTATTGTAAGACACTTCGGTTGCTTCCATGTCCTGGCCACTATGAATAATGCTGCTATGAACATCGATGCGCAAATATCTTTTCAAATATGAGTTTTCAAGTCTTTGGGGTAAATACCCAGTAGAGGGATTGCTGTCATATGGTAAGTCAATTCTTAGTTTTTTGAGGAACCTCCATACCGCTTTCCATAGTGGCCATACTAATTTGCAGTCCCACCAGCAGTATATGAGTGTTCCTATTTCTCCATATCCTCTCCAACATTTGTTATTACTTGTCCTGTTGATTATAGCCAGGGATTAACATTTAAATCCAAATTACTGTCTTTAAAAACCCATGTGCTAATGATGCAGGACGAGATGAATTCCCCTGAACGTACTCAAGTCCTACACCAAGAAAGGGGATCCTTGACTACCCAGGAAAGAGTTCAAGTGCACGCCAGAGTTAGAGACACACACACAAAAAAATGTTTATTAGAGGAGAAAAATACTCCATAGACAGAGTGTGGTCTTGCAGAGACAGAATGAGAGTGACCCCGAGTGTTTGAAGAATTCAGTTTATATGTGATTCTTAGTTTCTGTGAATTAAATTTAAGGACTTTGTTCCCCTATTTTCCTTTGATGGTATAGGTATGCAGCGTGAAAGGTATGTCAGTAAATCTCAGTCTTTGTTCTGTAGATTCCTTGTGGTCTGGCTTTAGGGAATGAATGATTGAGTTTATTTTGTATAGGATATCAAAGACTCGGTTTTTCTGCTTTTTCTTTCAATGTATGAGTATGCAGCATTAATGATATAGGTAAACAGTTGTTAGTAATCTCTGCAGGAATCTTCCTTTGTTATGTAGGTTCTTGTGTTCTGGCCATAGAGTTGACAGCATGTTGTAGGTTCTGAATACAACCTGGTTTAACATTTGGTCACTTTGTGTAGTTCTCATGCCTTTCCCTATATAATGACTATTATTATTTATCTATGCATTTCTAATTATTTTAAAGAAAAAATAGGCTGAATCTCACATTAAATGTAAAGGAATATTTTCTTCTTAAAAAGTAAATGGAAAATTACCAAAGATATTTTCTTTATAGCTTGGGAGATGAAAGAAATAGATAATGCTAACATTTAGGTATATTATTGCTATAAATGATAAGCTGTTTCATAATGTTTATCCAAAGCAGATATTAATGTGGTAGATGATTTTAGGTTTTTCATTTAGGAGTCATTGGGATTTTTCTAGACTTTTACTCCATTTAGTGGAAAAATAAGATTCTGAGAATCAAATTTTGGTCCACAATATTCTGGTCATCCAGGGCCTTGATCTCAATTTTCTTGAGTAATGCAGAGAATTAAAGTGCCTACCAGTATCTGTACACAGAGTTAGAGTTTAAAATGATTACTCTTTGTTACCCCACCCCTTAAATCTTTCATGGTATTTTTTCACTATTCAAGGACTAATCCCTATCAAGATGTGATCTGAAAATGGTTTAGCTATAAACACTTCAAGATGTAATCTGCACATTTAAGGAAGACTGTAGATTTAAGGCCATTCCAACTAATAGTTTACCTTAGAAAATGAACTCTCATTCTCCCTGAGGCCATTTCTTCAGAAGGAGTCAGTCTCTGGTATGAAACAAACAGAAAATTCCAGTCAGAATACATATGGAAAGAGTTTCTGTAACCTTGACATGAAGTTGGCAACCAAGGAATTCTCTGTGCTCTGTGTAGGGACAAGGGTTGAAGAGAAGCCTAAGTGATTTAGTTGTCTTAGTTGTCCCAAAGCCCATTTATGAAATTCAATAAATCAAAATTCACCTAAAGAATATGGAAGCAACCTAAGTGTCCATCGATAGATGATTGAATAAAGAAGTGATACATAATATACAATGGAATATTACTTAGCCATAAAAAAAATGAAGTCTTACCATTTGCAACAACATGGATGGACCAGAGGGTGTTATGCTAACTTAAATAAGTCAGACAGCGAAAGACAAAGACCATATGATTTCACTTATATGTAGAATCTAAAGAACAAAATAAATGAACAAAAGAAACAGAAACAGACTCATAGATACAGAGAACAAACTGGTGATTGCCAGATAGGAGGAGGTGTTGGGAGACTGTGTGAAAAAGGTGAAGGGATTAAGTACAAATAGGTAGTTACAAAATAGTCACGGGAATGTAAAGTACAGCATATGTCAATAACGTGGTCATAACTATGTGTAGTGCCAGGTGTATATGAGACTAACCCGGGGTGGTGGTGGGGATAGCTTTGTAAATTACATAAATGTCTAACCACTATGCTGTATACCTGAAACTAATATAAAGTAATATTGAATATTAACTCTAATTGAAATATAACAATTTAAAAAATTAAATTAAGCTGAAACAGAGGTCATTTATTTGGCATTTATTAATTTTGTCTTATTTTAATATCCTTGAAGTGTTGACAGAAAATGCTAGAAGAGAATCACACTTTTATAGTGGAGACTAATAACCTTTCAGTTGATAAGTATTAGAGGAAAGGGTGAGCCTTTTAGGTATAAATCTAACAAAATATGTACAATATCTATGAGAAAAAACTACAGAACTCTGATTCATAAAGTGAAATAAATAAATAAATGGAGAGATATCTCATGTTCATGGACAGGAAGACAATATAGTCAAGATGTCAGTTTCTTCCAACTTAATCTATATATTTAAGATAATCCAAATCAAAATCCCAACAAGTGATTTGTAGTTATCAAACTAATTCAGAGGTTCATATGAAGAGAGAAAAGATTGAGAAAAGTCAACACAAGTGAGCAAGAATAGCCAGGATAAAAAGTAGATGGCTTTATAGAAATACCTGAGGTCTCCTGAGTAGAGACCACAAGAGCCTGCTACACATTGCTAAAAATATTAGATGACTTCAATAGTTTTTTTTCTCCTCTCCTTTTTCTTTTCTTTCTTCATTTTATCCTTCCTCTTTCCACTTTATTTAATTTTTTAAAAGAATTTTTAGATGAATTCTAGGTTCACAGCAAAATTGAGCAGAAGGTACACAGAGTTTTCACATATACCCAGCTCCCGTACATACATAGCCTCTGCCATGATCAATATTTCCTATTAAGGTTATACATTTGTTACAACTAATAGACCAACATTGACACACCATAATCACCCTAAGTCCATAGTTTATCTTAAAGCTCACTCTTGGTGTTGTACATTCTGTGGGTTTGGGCAAATGTGTAATGCCATATATCCATCTTTATGGTACCACACTCTCTTGATTTCTATAGCTTTATTGTTAAGTATTGATGTCTTATAGTGTTAGTCCTCCAATTTTGTTCTTCAACATTGTGTTGACTGTTCTCGGTCTTTTGCCTCTCCATATGAACCTTTGAATTAGTTTGATATCTACAAATCACTTGTTGGGATTTTGATTGGGATTGTGTCGAATATATAGATCAAGTTGGAAGAAACTGACATCTTGACTATATTAAGTCTTCCTGTCCATGAACATGAGATATCTCTCCATTTATTTAGTTCATTCACTGTATGAATCAGAATTCTATAGTTTTTTCTCATAGATATTGTACATATTTTGTTAGATTTATAGCTAAATATTTCATTTTAGAGGGATACTAAAAAGAAAATTTCAAATTCCACCTGTTTATTGTTGGTATATGGGAAAGTGATTAACTTTCATTTATTTACTTTGTATCCTGCAACCTTTTAATAATTATTTATTAGTTCTAGGGTTTTTTTTTCCTCATTCTTTTGGATTTTCTATGTAGACAATTTTGCCCTTTGTGAACAAAAACAGTTTTATTTCTTCTTTTCCATTATGTATACTTTTTTAATTTACTTTTTTGTTTGTTTTATTGCATTAGCTAGAACTTACAGTACATTGTTGAAAAGGAGTGATGAGAAGAGACATCCTTGCCTTGTACTTGATTTCGTAAGAAAGCTTCAAGTTTCTAACCTTGAGTATAATGCTAGCTATAGGATTTTTGTAGATATTCTTTTACAAGGTGAGGAAATTCTCTATTCCTACTTTTCTAAAAGTTTTTAATAAGAATGGTGGATGTTAGGTTTTGTCAAATGATTTTTCTACATCTATTAATATGATCATGTGATTGTTTTTAACCTGTTGATGTGATGGATTACATTAATTGATTTCAAAAGTTAAACTATCCTTGCATACTTAGGTTAAAGTATATCTGGTTGTGTTTATAATTTTTTATTATTGTTGTGTATTATTTGCTAATGTTTTGTTGAGGATTTTTGCATCTCTATTCATGAGAGATATTGGTCTGTAAATTTTTTTTTTTTTTTGTAATTCATTTTTCTGGTTTTTGTATAAGGGTAATGCTAGATAGGATATGGAAATATTTTCTCTGCTTCTATCCTCTGAAGCAGATAGTAAACAATTGGTATAATTTTTTCCTTAAATGTTTAGTATAATTTACCAGTAACTCTATCCGGTCTAAGTTCTTTCTATTTTAGAAAAATATTATTTACTAAATTCCTTTCATAGATGCAAGACTATTCAGATTGTCTCTTTTTTGTGTGAATTTTAGCACCTTGTGTCTTTCAAGGAATTGGTCCATTTTATCTAGGTTATCAAATTTGTGGGCATAGGTTGTTTATAGAATTCCTTTTTTGTCCTTTTAATTTGCATGAGATTTGCATTGACATCCCCTCCTCATTTCTAATATGAGATATTTGTGTCCTTGCTCCTTTTGTCTTAGTCTGGCTAAAGTCTTATTGATTTTATCAGTCTTTTCAAAGAAACAGCTTTTGGTTGTGATTTTCTTTATTGGTTTTCTGTTTTCAATTTTTTTTATTTCTCCTCTAATTCTTATTTCTTTCTTTCTGCTTACTTTGCATTTAATTCACTATACTTTTTCTAATGTCCTAAGTTGAAAATTTAGATTGTTGATTTTAGATTTTTTTCTGATATATGCATTTGATACTGTAAATTTCCCTGTAAGCATTCCTTTTCTTGTATCCCACAAATTTTGATTTGTGGGATACAAGAATAATAAAAGTTGTGCTTTTATTTTCATTTAGTTTAAAATATTTTAAAATTTCTCTTAATAGTTCTTTCTTGACTCATGTATTATTTAAATGTATGTTGTTTAATTTCCACATATTTGGGGATATTCCAGGTATCTTTATGTTATTGGTTTTTGGTTTAATTCCATTTTGATTTGAGAGTCAATATGGTATATTTCCTCCTCTTTTAAATTTATTGAGGCTCTTTTTCTTTTAAGATTGGCCTCAAATCAGAAATTTTATAATTTGTATGATTATATGAAGATATTTCAAGCAGTATAATATAATTTTGTAAATAAAGGCATGCTCCCACATAGCTTCAATGAATGACGATTGTATTTCCATTGATGAATGATTTCTATTTCCTCATATAAAGTATTTTTCCTGAAGCCTTATAATCAGTGAATACCATTTCTCTTTAATTCCCAAATCTACTATACTTAAATAGGTAAATGAAAAGTGAAAAACTTCTGCAGTGTGATCCCACATTTTTTATTCTGCTTGGTATTTCAATCTAAAAGTAAATTACAGAAATGGCTTTCTGAGCAACATATGTTTCAGAGTATTTTATTGTTTTGTTTTTAATCCTCTATATTTTTATTCTTTTTAAACATGTCTTTTGAAAGAATTATTTTGCAAGGTCACTTTTCTTTTAAATGATGTCATGAAACTTTCAATACTCTGTTTTAACTGGACATTACAGATTAAATAGCTTACACAGTGGTTTCTCGAAGTGAGGACCCTGTACCAGTAGCATGGGCAACACTAGGAAACTTGTTTGAAATTCAAATTCTCAGGCTCATTCTTCAGAGTCACTTGAATATATCTTGCCTTCTTGGGGGAAAAGTTTAGCAGTCTTTTTTAACAGCCCTCCTGATGATTCTGACACAGAACTTTGAGAACCACTGGCTTGTAGCATCAGATGTAGGCAATGGATATAAATTAATGAAGAATGTCTTGATTTAAATTTTTTTAAAAAGTGCTTTTTTTCCCTAAATTTCTGTTATTTGAATCTTTTTAGTCAGTTTTCTATTTCCGCCCATGATTTCTGTTTCTTGCATTGCTAAAGTGTCCTGAAACGGAATTTTTAACAAACAATTCTCTAGTATGTTTTCTCATGTTCTTTTCCTAGACTTACATTTTTTTTTCAATAGTGACAAGCCTGAGTTTAAATCTCTGCTATGCCATTAATTATGTGTCTTTGGGAAAGTGGCTTGATTTTTTGAGTCTTAGTTTCAATGTCTGTAAAATAGAGATAATATTACTTTGTAGCTATCTTATGAGGACTAAATGATGTCATTTATGTCAATTAGTGAAGTGTCTTGCACATAGTAAAGTTCATGTTAATCTATCTATTATCTGCTTCTCTTGATATATGAAAATATATAGAAGTAACTTCAGTCTGTTAGGTTGGATGCAAATGTTAGTAATTGTCAATAATATAATCATAAAATGATATCTATAAAATTGATATTTTAATATAATAGAAAAATGTCCCATTGTATTTATTTTCTAATGGTTCTGAATTGTCTTAAGAGATATTACTATGTACCAAGTAATATCTAATGGTTCTGAATTGTCTTAAAGATATTACTATGTACTCTGACAAAACCAAGCATTTGTTTTGTCAGAGATTCTGGACCAACCTATACTGGTAAATCATTGGGTTCTAAGCTTACCAATTCTCTTTTACATTCTTTCCTCCACTTAAAACACCTTTGTTTCTCAAGTTAGAACATGGTGTATATGTGTATCCTCATTTTTAAACTATTATCTCCATTTTCCTTCCTTTGACTCATTCTTTAGTTTCCTTTTTAATCTTATGCCTTAGTAATTACTGCATCCTTAGTTCAGCTAAAATGGGCAAGTATATCATTATGTTTAAACTGTAGAACAGTACAAAAAGCTAAAAGATCATGAGTTGTTTTTACTTTGTTTGATAGAAATTCTTCTGGTTGCCCTATGGTTCTGTGGAACCAAAGTAATGGCACCAAAGACAACATTAAATGCCACCTTTGGTTTTAAGTTACCTTTCTTAGGTTGGCAGCAAAATTTACAGCTTGTTGTTTGAGTATTCTGAAATAATAAGACAAAGTGAGGAAAATTCTGAAAATAGTGACTACTAATGACAAACAAATCCTAAGAAAGTTATGCCTTTTAAACTCTTTAAAAATTGATACCTTCCTTTTGTCTTCAAACATAAATATGTGCCCTCTGCCCTATACTTTTTTAATTTGACTAGTATTCCATTCTGTTGTCTTTATAGTTCATTACAGGCATATTGTCTGACGCTTTCTACTTCCACTTTCTATCTTCCCTTTTCTTAATTTCATGAATTCTCTTTCTATTCCACTCACCCACCCCCATAAACTAGTGTCTATAACATTGGGTTATAAATAGCCTAAGTTGGACCCACAGAGACCATTTAGTTGAAGCATTTATTTTACAGATGAGACACCCCAAACCTAGAGAGGTTGAGTTAGCTAATCAAGGTCCCTTAACAAGTTAATGTCTGAGGCAAAGTGGAACGCCTGTGCCCTGATTCCTAATTCAGTGTAGTCATATGATTAATTAATTCTCTAGTTCTAGAGGTAGAAATAAAATAGGATATTTTTCCTGTACAGGAATGAGTCTTTACTAAGTTTGGTGATAGGTAACAATTTAATGCTTATTGTATACCAAATGCTTACTGAATGCTAAGTGTCTTTCATGGTTGACTTAATTTAATCCTCAGCAATCCTATGAGGTCAGGAATATTATTATCCCCATTTTACGGATGGGGAAATGAAGCAAAAATAACCTGCCTAATATCAGACAAAGTCATAGATTCAGTGAGACCTTATAAACAACAATAAGAAAAAACACATTCAGTCCTCTTAGATAAAGGCTGCCTGTGGGTGGCCATGTCACTGAGTTCTTCCTTATCTAGTCAGGAATGGGAAGGAGCAAGAGTGGGGAAAAACAGCATTGACCTTGTTAAGTCTCAATGGGTGTCTCGGTCTTGGCAAAGATCAGATGTGTGCCCTGTAGCCCCGGAGATATTTCTACTGGCCCATACTGCCTTATCATCTTAACACTACCTAATTCATGCCTCTTATACTGTGCATGTGAATTTTTATTTAAAGTAAATATTGAGTGTAACTATATATACTAGAATCTATTATATACATTGGTAAACAAAACAGCCACCGAAATACTAAGAATAAGGGAACAGTCAAACCACTATTGTCCCACAAAAAAACCTGTATTCCCTCTCCATGCCACTCTAGTCCCCATAATCTAGTGCTACTAATTCAGTCTCTATTGCTGTGTTCCCCACCCATTACTTTTCAATATACTCTTACTGCATTACATTCTGACAAGTCAACCCAGTGTACCAAACATAAAATCACTTTAGCTTTCATACCATTTATTTATTGGCCCATTATATCCAAAACCATTCATTGAATACCTACTATAAGTGAGAGACCAAACTGAACCAAGGACATAAAATGAGGGAGACACAGTTCTGGTCTTTAATTCTATTAATAAAGAACAATAAAAATATACTAAGAATGGCTGAAAAAGGAAATAGAAGCCTACCATTATAAAATAGTACTATGGTCCACCTATTATATTACAGACATTATCTCTCTCTCGCCCTCCCTCCCTACCTCCCTCCCTTCCTCCCTCCCTACCTATCATCTATCTATCTATCTATCTATCTATCTATCTATCTATCTATCTATCTATCTATCTATCTAAAGAGAGAGAGTGAGGGAGAGAGAGACAATTATGTGTACTTTACATGTACAAGGCACCCAATTTTACATCTGTTAGTTCAGTAAGCCCTGTGAGATAGGTACTGCTAGTTGCATTTCATACAAGAGCAAGCTGAGGCTCACGTTCGTAAATGATTAAGTTTGCATAGCAGGTAAGCATTAAAGAAAAAATCAACAAAAGCAATCCAGTACCAAACCTGTGCTTTTCCTATTTTATTATGATATTTCTCTGATGTTATTAAAGCAAAGCTCAGGTTTTAGTTCATTTTATTTGGAGGACTTGGGGATGGTTTCAATGGAGGTCATATGAAAGGTAAGTAGGAATTCTGGGAGTAAGAATATCTATTTTAATCCCAAAAAGGCACTAAGAGAATGGTGTGAGTTTATTGGTCAGTAGCTTTATGGATATGTTGTGTAGTATGTCCTACTTAAGGATTTGGGGCCTTATTCTTCTGTAACCAATGAAATAGGTCAATGAACTTGGAATTCACAAACATAGTTATTATAAAAGTCAGTATTCTTTAAATACTATTGAAATTATTTTGTGCAAATATTGCTTAATATGGAACTGTAAGTTTTAAAGAACAGGGTCCATATTATTTATTTCTCTCATGATGTTTTGTACAATAGCCCAATAATGATTTATTAAATAAAAAAGTAGACTGGATTATGGTACTAAGAAGTTGTTTGATCTACCTGTACATCAGATAGTAAAAATAATATTACTACTAATAATAATATTATAAAAATGATAATATGGTTCCTGAGGCTATCATTAGCATCATCACTTTTGGTCTCACTAGCATGTTTCAAAATATGATTCACTTCTTTGAAACATGCTAGTAGAGATTTTGTCCTATCAGCTTTCTCTTTCTTTCATGGACATAGACATTGACCCTGACCATTTCTACACTTTCGAGAAGGACCCTGTGAGAGAATATGGATCAGTTACTGCAATTCATCATTATCTGTCTTAAACTAAAGTGCATGCTTTCCTGATAGTGGGTCAGAAAACGTCATTTTTGCATTGGAAGATCAGCAGTTTTTATAGTTGACCTCACAAATCATGTTACAACTTGTAAGTTTATCATTTTTTTATGACCTACCATATAGAAAAGTATTGCTTTTAAAATAAATACCCAAGCACATACCAAAGATATCCTTAACAAACTTTGTTCTGATTCTCTTTTTTACTAACAATAGGGCTTATCTTCTGCTTCTTACCTTGGAACAGTAGGCCAAGGGACCCATTATTCTATGTACAGTGATTTATTCAAATAGAACATGAGAAAATTAAGTCAATTTGGTCTTTCAATTGATTAAAAACCAAAATAAAAAATCTAAACCTAAACTAATCTTGTATTTTGTATATTGAGGAAAGACCAAAGAGATAAACTAATGAGTCAAAAAAAGCATTGTAGTAGTAATAAAATTGGAGGGCCAGGCTTAATACTAATTTTCAAAACATTGTTCAGCATAGGATCAAATTTTTTAAAAAGGGATGTTCCATTTTAATATAGACACAAAATAATATTTTTAAAGTACATTCCATTTCTCATAATGACTTATAATAACCATAGAGTATGCATTGTATAATAAAAGATGCAGATTAGCTTTTTTAAACCTACTATTGTAGGAATATAATTGCATAGAGGTAAAATGTATACAAAATATTCCAAACAAAATAGGAAGATAACACACCTGTTTGGGAAAAGTATCTAAACAATATTAAACAATTAGAAAATAATTATTATTGTTTGTATAAAATCAAATGCTAAATGGTATGATAAAATTGATATGTAGCCAAAATTGACAGCAGGAGAGATAATGCTTAACAGGAAAAACAGACTCAGTCACAGATAAAGGATGAAATAAATGGTAACATGTAAATGAAAAGACCTGAATCCTAAGTTTATTCTCCACTCACAGGTTATGTGGTCTTGAGCAAGTTTCTTAACCTGCTTAGGCCACTCATGGCGTGGCCACTTGTCCTGTACACATTGCAGGATTTTGTAGGGGACAAATTCTAGTAAAAATAATATAAAAGCTTATTTGCAAATAGAGTACAATATTGAAGTGGACAGTAGCATTTCACAGACATTGTATTTTCTACAAATTAAAGGCAAGACCATCCACTAACAAAAAGATTATAAATTGATTTATTGTGATACTCCCTTTATTGCAGTGATTTGGGACCAAACTTGCAATATCTCAGGTATACCTGTACTAGGTCGACACTTAGTGTAATAATTTAGAATTTGATTGTAACTAATTATAGCCTCTCCTTTTATTTGAATTTCAGAAAAGTCAATTGGTTAAATTGTGTCACATTCATACATTACTTTTATGTAGAAAAAGATTTAGGATTGGTATTTGTCTTATCTCCCAGTCTTATATAGAGATATTTATGATTTGTCTCTCAGTATCAATGTTATAAATTTAGAAATTTAGGAATATATTCAATCATAAGACAAAATTCTGAAATATTTTGAAAAATAATTTATGTATATTTGTGATACTGAAAAAATGACTTAAAACTGTAATTTGAATTAGTACAAGTTTTTCTAACTTTAATTAGCTTTTATAATCTTGTGATATTTTGGTGTTTTTACTAAGCTTTCGTTATTTTGGTGTTTTTAATGAAGCAGAAATATGGGAATCTCAGGATTTATGCCAAGTAACTGAATGTTCAATTAAACTCTTCCCTTTCTTGCCTCAGTTTATGTTGAGGCAGAAATTTGATAACAATCTTGCATTGTTATGGCAAAGAACCTGTTACTGACTCACAAGGAGGATGAAGAAGAGAAAGGAGAATGATACAAGGAGAGAATTTTTGAAGAAGATTCTTCTGGACAGAGTTGTGCTATGAATCTCAAGTTCCCATTAAATTGAAAGAAGAATATCTGCCCTTAACGTCAAGTCTGATAAGAAGGATTGCAATGAGATTACTTTGATAGCTTGCTGTGTGTCTTTGATAACTGAGAGGCTTAGTAGACTAGTGCTTGAGGCAGGACCAAGAAAGCTAAAGGGACGAGTGTCAATGGAGTGAAGATACTATTTTGTGAATAGAACCTGTACTTGTTTTTCATGAGTCAGTGTGCTATTATATTGTTGTGCGTTGCCTTCTCAAGAAGCGGGCTCTGGAACAGATTAGATATTTTGTGAAAAATGTTTTAGTGAGTACTATTGGGATCAACACCTGTGGAAGGGAGGGCTGAGGGAGAAGTTGAGCTGCGAAGCTGAATGGCTCCTCAGAGTTTACCTGAGTTAGTACAAGAGGAAATGTTTTTTTATATCCCTGTGTTAATCAGTCTTTGAACTCTGACTGCCCAGGGAAGGAAGTGTGACCATAAGTGAGACATCTTCAAAGAGGGCTGATAGCTAAGAGTAATTCTCCTGCTAAGCTGGGGACTAAGTCCTTCTATAAAGAGGAACCTGGGAAGTGTATCACAGCATCCATCATAAATTCCAAGTTCTAAATGAGGAACCCACAGAGGCAATGACCGCCTAGAGTCATCTGTCTTCCAATGTGAAGGGATTCCGGCTGTTTGTGTAATGGGGTGTATCATTGGGGCATAAGTCAAAGGTATATTTGAAGTAACCAGCTAAAGGAGGAACACTGTCAGTGCCAAAGAAATCATATCAGGAATCCTAAGAGGGTTTCTCTGGAGCAACACTGTCCATTAGAAATATAATATGAACTACATATGTAATTTAAAACTTTCTAGTAGCCACATTTTAAAAAATAAAAAAGAAGTAAAATTAATTTTAATAATATTTAATAAATTTAATTATTTCCTATTTTACTAATTTAGTCTATGATTTAAGATTTTTTTATTTCAACATTACAATCAAAATAAAATAAATCAATGAGATACTTTTCATTATTTTTTTTTCATACTAAGCCTTTGAAATTAGCATGTATTATACTTATAGTAACCACATTACAAGTGCTCAGGAGTTTCAGATTAGACCAATACCATATTGGCAGTTCAGCTCTTCTAGAAAACCTACAGAAATGTCTCTTGAGAGAAAAAGTTTTATATGGCTGCCATACTCAGAGACTGCCAATCCATTATGTGATAGTGGCAATCAAGTCAGAACTTTTTTACACCCTTACCTCACCCTAGTTCTACCCCTGAAAGTGTCAAAACCATTAGCTATTGAATGAGAAAGAAAGAAGCTGACTATATACATCCTCAAAAGCAATCAACCCTAGCTGTTTGAAGTGAGATGGAATCATTATCCCTTAAATGAAGATAAAAGTGTTGAATATATTTAAAGAAAATGGAATATTTAGAACATCGTGAATTGAAATGAGAAACACATCTTAAAATGATCACTTTTGTTTCAGCAGTTTTATTGAGATACAACTGACATCCAAGCAACTGCTCATATATAAAGTATGCTGTTTATTAAGTTTTAACATATGCACACACTCGTGAAACCAATACTGTGCTTGAGATAATGAACATATCCATTACTCCCAAAAGTATTTTCATAATTCTTTGTTCTCTCTCCTTTATAATTCTCCCCTCTGTCTTGATCCCAGGCAGCCACTGTTCTGTTTTTTGTCACTTTACATTATTTTGCATTTTCTAGAATTTTATATAAATGGAATTATACAGTATGGATTCTGTTTTTGTCTAGTCTATTTCACTCAGTGTGATTATTTTGAGACTTGTCCGTGTTGTTGCATGTATCAACAGTTGATTCCTTTATCTTGCTAAGTAGTATTTCATTGTATACCACACTTTCTTTGTTGATGATATTTGGATTGTTTTTGTTCGGGGGCTGTTATAATAAAGATGTGCTGAGCATCCATGTACAAGTTACTGCATTGACATATTTTTAAATTTCTTTGGGGAAAATATCTAAGAGAGGAATGGCTGAATCATATGAGAAGGGTGTATTTAACTTTTTAGGAAACTACCAAACTATTTTCCAAAGTATTTATAACACTTTACATTCCTACCACAAGTGTGTTCAGATTCTAGTCATTTCACTTCGTTGATAACACTTGGTATTGCCAGTCTTTTAAATGTTATCTATTCTAATACGTATATAGTGGTGTCTCATTGTAGTTTTAATTTGCATTTTTGCTAATGACGAATGTTGAATATCTTTTCATGACTCTATACGCTATACACATATCTTCTTTGTCGTTGTGTTTTATCATGACTTTATTTGCCATCTGTATATCTTCCATGTTAAAGTTTCCATTCAAATCTTTTTCCCATTTATTTTTAACTTAGGTTGCTTGTTTTCTTATTGAGTTTTGAGAATTCTTCATATATTCTGGACACAAGTCCTTTATTAGATACATAATTTACAAATATTGTCTCCCTGTCAATGGCTTATCTTTTCACATTTTCAACAGTGCCTTGAAGGCCAGGAGGTTTAAATTATGATAAAGTTCAAATTATCGATTTGATATTTTATTGATCTTAATTTTGGTTTTGTATCTAAGAAACCTTTGCCTAACTCAAGGGCACAAAGATTCTCATCTGATTTTTTTTTCCTCCTAAAAATTTTATAGTTTTAATTTTTATATTTAAGTCGTGATCCAATTTGAGTTAATTTTTGTATATGGTTTTAGTGTGAATTGAAGTTTATTTTTCTCTCCTACCTTACATGTCCCTATTTCTCAAATATCAGTGTCCTTCAATGCCTGATGCCCAGTGTTAAAAACCATTATTTTATATATTTTTTCCCAATCATTTGTTTGTTTTAGGAGGGATGGAAATTCAGTTTCTGTTACTCCATCTTGGCCAGAAGCAGCTGTCAAGAAGTTCACTTTTAATTATTGAACATACACTGCATTTTATGATTCAAAGTGAATTTTTATTATTTGAGAGTGAGCTGAAAACTTTAAGAACCTATATGAATTTTTATTCAAAGATAAGAGAAGGAATATTTTACTAAAGAAATTTAATAGGTGTGGGGACACAAAAAACATAACTTTCCTTCTACCTTATAAGTTCTTCTAACTGGGCTAATGATCAAATTTAATATGGAACAGATTAATAGAAGAAAATATCCAAGTTTATGGATGTATATTTGGGGATACCATAAGATATGAGACCCAAAGAGGAATTGGATAGTTGAGGTTTATATGCCATTTTGAAGCTAAGGAGAATAAACAGGGGGTTGTGGTCTGGCGCTTCAAAGGGCAGGAAGGCAATTCACATGGATATGGAAAAACAAATGTTTGGTAAAGAAATGTTTGCTGGGCTATCTTGAACAATAGGGCATAGAGAGGACTTTGAACAAATAGGCCTTGTTAAGATCCTCTCTATCTATCACACATTAATGTATATTAAATTATAGTTATCTGTGATGATATCTCTCTTCCTGGAGTAGGTCCTCTATCTATATTCTTTTTAGGTAGTTCATGGAGGAGGTCAAAATTTTTTTTCTGAGTCTTTTGTTCCTTAGTAAGCAAGTTAAAATCAATATCCTAAAAAGTATATGTTGAGGTGGCAAACTCTACTTTCCTTCACAGGGCAGTGAGAGAGAAACATGAATTACCTGTCCTGAGTTCTCCATGCTATATGTAGGAATTACATAATCTTCCATAGAAGAACACTTATTTATAAACTTTTAAAAGGAGTCACTATTTGAAGCATTGATTAATGTTTGAAAATGAGGAGATGTTTCCCATCATAATTCTGATTAGAAATGGAAATTCTGAATGGCCTTTCAAAACTCTCTGTTTATTTGGGAAGTCTCGAAAATTCTTCCAGTCAATTTTACCACCTTAGAGAAACTAGAAACATGTTCTAAATATAACCCATTACAATCGAAATTGACCTTTACTTCTTTGAGAGTACATAATATTAAAGGAAATGCAAATTCTAATTTTAAATGGCATTTCCAAATCATAATATGTCATAAGACTGCTTATTTTATACTGAATTCCTTCTACTTCTCAAGCCATTTCCTGTCTTTGTTCAGGCTTCACACTTTTTCAATTTCTTCCATATTCAAATCACAGATACACATCTATTTCTAAAAGCCCATATGAAAGTCATCTTGAAATAAATCATTGTATCTCTGTCAGTAATAAGATTACCTATTTTTTTATTTATTCAACTGGTCAATAAATTATGAGAAAAGTGAGAGAATAGATCTAGTTGGTCCATGGGCCTGAGGTAAATTCGATGAGAATATGTCAGTGTTGGTCACTGATATCAAGGGATGGTCCACTTTACTGTACTTAAAATTGATTCTATTTTTTTATTATTTGATAGTCTCTGAAAAGATTTCAGATGAACTGCAGGTCTTTTTGGGTGATCTGCAGATTAAATTAAAAGAAATTTCTGAGTTGAAATTTAGTGTGCTAAACTTTATGCACTTTCTGATATCATTCGTGTGAGTGAAAGTGAAGCACTGATACTTTGTAAAGACATAAAAAGGGGAAGAAGTTGGAAAGTATTCCAGAAAGGAAAACAATAAGCAATAGAAAAATTAAAACTCCCAAAGGTGATGAGTTATAATTTTTGCCAAACAGAAAGTAACATTTTGATGTTTTGTGAGAATTTTTATAAAGTGACATAAAGACAAAGTATGTGAAATGCAAGACATTAATATTGTGTGTTAACTTTTTAAAGACAACAGAAATCATGTTGTGCTTTTGTTAGAGTTGTATATTCCTAAATCATCATGGTATTTGTTGCAATTTGTTCTGAACTGAAATCTCTGTGACAGTGTGCCTGGATAATACTGAAATTAAGGGGTTGTTATTTTTAATTGAGTTTTTTCCCAAACGAGTTACAAAAACATAGAAAATCTGTTAATCTGTTTGTCTCTAATGTACTGTCTTGAAATTTTTACTCAGAGAAATCCAGGAGCGTGTAATGTTTAAAACATTCAAATAATATCTATAGTATGAAAGCATGTTAATCATAAAAATTGCATCCGTTTTAGACTGATCTCTGGAATGTGTATTATAAAACTCAAAACACCATAGGAGAATATTGGAAAGCATTCATTTAACAATTATCTTCAATGTTAAAATTTAATGTGACTAATTTATTGACCTCACACTCCATTCTTTCATATCGAGATACCTTGTGTAGGTCCAAATCAGTAAGTTAAATTGTAAAGTCAGAATAGCAATCTTTAATTTATTCTGAGATTCATTTTGTCACTTCGCTCATTCCAAAAAATATGTGAAGTAAAACTAAGTTAAAAAGAAGACAGCTTAGTAAAAGAGTCCCTCTTTACCCCTTCTCGAATATTTTCCCAACTCTGTCAGTGTTCTAACAACAACAAAATTAGTAAATAAATTTTTTTTAAAAAAGAAGAATTGATTTCTTGAGTCAGGAAACCCTACCACAGCATGCTCAAGAACAGAATATGTGTGTCTTTGACTCACCCAAAAGGTCAAAAGAAATTTCAGCAGTAACATTTTATAAGGTGATTTCACAATGGTATTCAGAATGGTTTTGAGACTCTTGTCTCTTAAAGCTTTCAGACTTAAGGGATCATAACAATCGTAAGAAAAAATTGACCCTCTCTAACAGTAGCCTGAATAAATCAGAATCAAGTTTATCCATGCCTTTGTGCCTAACTACTTGAAACCGCAGTAGAAAATTCTTAAAACCAGTCATGCAGCATTCAACTTTATCTTCAAAGTGCCCTAATTATTCTGCTCCTTTTCTTAATGTGCCATACCTTGTTTAGGCCATCATCCAAAACCTTGCTACTCAAAATGTGTCTGCAGACCACCAGCATTAATAGTACCTGGAGCCTGTTAAAAATGCAGCATTGGGGCCCTGCCTCAGACTTCCTGCATTAGAATCTACATTGTAACAAGTTCACCAAATGAGTCCTATGAATATTAAAGTGTGAGAAACACTGATCTAAAAGACCTTATCCTTAGTCTCTGGGAAACACACCCTGTGGTGACATGTAAGATGTGACATTTTCTTGTGACTTTTCCTATTTCTACCTCTGTACGGTGAGTGAGTATCTTCTGTTTTTAGAATGTCATTTTATCCTTTTAAGCACTACTGATTCAGGCAAAATTTCAAATCATTGCTGTCTTTTTTCTCATATATATTTTTTTTTTCTGTTTTTACTCTTGCTCCCCATCTCTTTCCCCATAGAGCAATAACAGTGACGTTTTAAAATTTAAATCTCTCCCTCAGTTTATATTACTCCTCTCATTCTTGGCCCTGATCCAGCCTCCTTTCTGTCAGTTGAAAACACACTAAACTCTTTCTTATCTCTGGGCCTTTGCCCTTCTTCCTTCTGCTTATAATACACTATTGCCTGCCTCTACATGTGTATGTATCAACTCTTCACTTGTCCTGTCTCAGCTCAGATGCCCTGTACTGGGAGGGGCATTCTATATAAACCAAATAAGTACTTTCTAAATATTAACTTTGTTACTTCATAGTTGATAATTACTTCAAAGTATATGAAATCACTAATTGTGTAAGAACCTTGGATACCTCGTTCACCTCTGACCCTCATGTTCTGAAACACTGTGTGCTCTGGAACTGCATCCTTCATAATTATTTTTTACATAAACAAATGAATAAATTTCCATTTCTTATGTCCTTTTTGTTCAGTTCAGGTACTTAACTAAATATGTACTGAGCACAGACTTTGTTCCAATTATTTTCCTAAGTGCTGGTGATACAATGAAGAAAATGCAGTCTCGGCTTCCAGGACATTCATGATCTAGAGGAGAAAGACATGTTTAATGATATATTAATACGATAGGATTTTGATAGGAGAGGAAGTCATTGTAAGCTGATAAACATATACAAAGGATGATATGAGAGAACCTAATATTTACAGAAATGGTGACACTCATTGAGATTCAAGCATAACTTTACCCACTTTGTATTGTTTTAAAAACAGAAGAAAATCACTAGATATAAGTGAAAGCAAGGAAAGACAAGCAAATGCAACAGCTAACACATTACCAGAAAGACTGTCTAGGAAAAATTTAGATAATGAAACTCAAATTTGAATGTGTAAATGAATAATCTGGAAATCTTGTTAGATGATGAAAGACTGCTGAAGGATAGCTTGCAAGATTGTCTCATGATCTTTAGAGACTGCGGGACTCCTCCACTCACCCCACCTGAATACAAATAAATGAAAATAAAATGAACACAGAAAGCCATTCAAACAAATAAAAAAAATAATTTAAAAAAAATGCGAAAGACAAGTGCACAAACAATTAAGGATATGATTTTATTTGGGCTATTACAATTGGGAGAATGTTCATCAGTTCATCATTGAATGAGACAGCTAAGGATTTTATAAAACAAAGGGGGTAATTGAGGACGTGTGGAGATGGGCTTGATTTTAGAATGGGCACGCGCAGGTAGTCTCTTGTAATTAGTACAGTAAACATTTTTTGGGGGTTCAAAATTAACTTTCTAACTCTCTAAAATTATGTTGTGTCTGGTTAAGCCATTATGTATGTCTGACCCAGTCTCATATTGAATTTTAATAGGACCAAAAGGAGAATAGCATTTGCATTATTGTTGGTGCTCCATATTATTTACTAAAGATCACCTTAATGATTTACAATTTAACACAAACAATATAACCAGATATTGAATACTCTCAAGTTTCATTTAAAGTTTACATGCAAATCCTATTTTTTAAAGTGAGTAGCCATATCCATTTAGAAAGAACTACATGAATAGCCCTCAACAAGGTGTGATTTTATTCTCCAAGGGACATTTGGCAAGATCTGGAAACACTCTTGATTGTCATCACATGACTTGTGGGTGCTACTGGCATCTGATGTGTAGAAGCCAGAGATGCTACTAAGAATCCTACAATGGACAGAACAACCCCTTAAAACAAAGAAATATTGGGCCAAAAATGTTACCAGTACTCAGGTTGTGAGTCCCTGGACTAAATAAGGTTATGAATGTATAGTGAGAATATATACATAGGTGTCTAGATAATGTGTATTAATATGTGGTTATGATTCTCTGAAAATTTTGAGATCCTGCCCCTCTTTTTACTGGCTAGAGAAGTTATGACAATTTATCACTGTTTTCTCTAAGAATGCTGTAAGGACCTTGTTGCCAATTATTCTCTAATAGAGTAAACATTCTCCAGTTCTAACTAGAGTAGATGAAGAAATGACTTTCATTCTAATGTAGGACCCCCAGTCCAAAATAACAACAATCAATGATAGAATACAGCTGACACAGCACAAAATTAAATCCTAAAGTTCTAGAACATTATTATGTTTGAGCCTTTGACCCTGTCATTGTTAAGGAAAGCAATGAAAAGAGAAAGACTTCGAAAGTTATTACAATATTTCTCAGAAATAACATTCTTATTGGTACATTTGGGAGAGAATTTGTTCTCTTTTCTTAACTCAGAGATTCATAGACATAGACATGTAACCACCTGAAGAGAGCATTTCAGTTGGAATGGGGGTGGGGAATGGTAAATATCTACCACAGGAAGTGACCAAAGGAAGTCAAAGAAAATGTAGTCAGTGAAGCTGGAGGCAGTTCAAAACAAAATTAGAATGGATAGATTCCTATATCTGACATATTTTGGATTATATCAAGAAATATGTTTCAAAAATTGTAGTCACCCACATCAGAGCATTTGTAAAGACATAATACACAAAACAAAGTCACTAGAAGGTGTCAGTGATCTGAAATTTAAACGAGAACAAAGAGAAAAGATGACATTATGAGAAAATAATTGCTACTATGTGTGCACATGTACATGTATAAACTGATTTATTTAGTTTTTTCTGAATTATAATTTCTAAGATTGACATTCAGAATTCATAAACCATCTTTATCCTGAGGTGTTTTTCTGAATTAAAATTTCTTTCCTCCACATACTTTTTTCCCCCCTCCTGGCCATGTTGTCTTTAGTCATTTTCTAAAATACTTATACTGTGTACAATTATTGTAAAAGTAGTCCTTTCATAGGAAACACTTTGTGCAACTGGGTGTAACAATGATAAGGTTATCAGATTGACTTAACAGGGAGAAATCTTTTTACCATTCCCCACTGAATTTAACATTAAACTGTTTCAACTTAGCCTCATCTTACCACTTAACATTTATACCCTCATCAGTGAAACCTGAGGTCCACCTAAGCATAGGATAACAAGAGCCAGGCTGTTAATACGAGTTAAGAAGCTTTCATGGGGACTGCGACTAACTCATGGGTGTGAGACTTATAAAGAGTGAGCTTTGGGAATGAAACTTCTAGCTTTCATGTGTCATGAAAGATTGCTGCCCAGTGTTGCTAAACATTACAGTTTTTATTTTAAAAACAGCCAGAATTCACATTTTAAATGAAATCTCTCAAATTAAAAAAAAAAAAATGCCCTCTCTCTCTCTCTGTTTCTCTTTCTCTCTCTCTGTGTGTGCTTTGTCTTTTCCTTTTTCCTTTTCCTGATTTCTTTTTGAATATAATACATCATACATGTCTAGGAACACTCATTTGAAACTTTTGATCAAAGTGTTTTATATTTTTTCAGAAAAGATACTAAGAATGTATTAACATTATATTAGAAATTTATTAGAAATCTTTTCAAATAGTTGGCACTACGATTGATATGCCAAGAATAGCATTTTCATTAAAGAACCAATACGTGGTTCTGTGAAACTGTCTAGCCAAGTAAATAAATCTTGCATAGAATCCCAAAATACTATTGTTGACTGAGGCAGAGGTTTGCAAGATCCTTATCTACAAAAGTTGTACTTCAGTCTTTCGGCTATGGACTTGGGGAGGATTTAGGTAAGATATTTGAAGCAATTAGTGTGTATTCTCGGTTTTAGAAATGTTTGCCTTTCATTATTGTTTTCTAAACACCAAATTCTCTAATTTTCTAAACACTTTTTTTTTCCTGCATGGGATGGTAGATAAACTCAGTAAGCCATATCAGTAGACATATTTACACAATGCATTTATGGTAGAGGCAGTGATATAGCCTGATTCCAATATTTTACGATTTTCTTTTTTTTTCAATGCCTACAGCACCTGTAAGTGGTCTCCCATCCAAGAACTAACCAGGCCCGACTCTGCTTAGCTTCCAAGATCAGACGACATCGGGCACGTGTAGGGTCGCATGGCGATAGCTCTTGATAGCAACTTGGAGATTATTTTAGATCAATGGTTCTGAGCTTTGACTTCACATTAGAATCATTTGAGGAATTTTTAAAAATTCTGATGCCCTGACTGCATTCCAAAAACAATTAAATCAGATCCTTTTGGTAGGGTATGAGAGGGATCCAGACGTGAGTAGTTTTTTATCTCCTTAAGTTGAGCAGAGAATTATCTAAATGATATTGCCTAGAATTCTCAATTAAGGCAAGTGGTATTAGAATCTTAAAAACCATAAGGACCAGATAAAGTTTATTAATCCAACTATTCATTTAACAAACATGTATTAAATGCTAACTCTGTACTAGATAGTACTTTGTGGAGAGGGGTGATATGCATAGATTAATAAAATATTTTTTGGTCCTTCAAACATATAGAATCTGATAATGGAAGTCAGTTATAAATAAGTGAGTGTAAAAATTTCTTTAGTGGGAAATACCTACAATACTAGGGGAAAGCCATTTTGATCTGGAACTTGCAATATATTTGAGTTCCAGGAGGAAAAAAAATCACACATGAATTGCCCCTTAAGTGAACCTGAACAAATAATCAGTATTTTGGGCCAAAATAGAATGGGATTTGGGGAGGGATACAGTCAGCATGGGTGATAACAATTTGTCCACCTTTGATCAACTGAAGATGGTCATTCTGAACATGACTCACGGGTTGATTTTACTAACTAAAATTTAGTGCATAAACAATTGTTGAAATTTCTTGTTTTCAATAATATTATTAATTAACTTTAAAATTTCGATTATAACGGTCAGAGTAACGTTTTCAATGTTTAATGTACATCATAACCATCTGGAGGGCTTGTTGAAACACAGATGGCTACCCTTCCCCCCAATTTTTGATTTAGAGGTGGGATCTGGGGCCCAACATTTGCATTTCTAACAAGTCTTAGATGATACTGATGCTGCTGGTGGTCCAGCGACTATGCTTTGAGAAACATTGCCCTTTCTCTTATAAAGAAGACCAGATTAAGCAATCTGGCCAGGGCTCTGGTGAGGACATTTTTAGTAAACCAATTTTTGAACCTCCTCACTTGTAAAATAAAAAGGTTGGATTGCATAATACCTATGACAAAAGCACCCAAGATAGGCTCATAATGAGTATCCTCTCAAACTGAAAATATTCTTAAGGAAAGGATGAATGTTCTATGAGAAAAGGGTGAAGAAGTAAAACAATATTCCATCTCTACTCTGACCCAAGCAATTTAGTTTAATCCTTAAACTTTAATACCAAATCAGCAAAACAAAACCCCATCAGGACCCACTATCCTTTGAAGATAGTTTAGAGATCATTGTTCTTCCCTTTGTTATCATCATATCCTCTCAGAGCCACAAGCTACCTTTTAGAGTATGTTTTCCAACCTCCAGTCTTGTTCTCTGTGAAAGGAGTGCTGGTATTTATATGTATTCATATGTATTTCTGCATCTCATTAAATTTCTATTGAGCTCTTCGTACTCTATAGGGGTTGCCACCTCTTAGCTGCTGGCTGACTCACATTTTAATGCGATATTTCTGAATTCTCAAGCAACTCCAGCTTTCTGCGGTTTGTATGCAAACTTGGTAGTAGGGAAACTCAAGTGACTTTATACTTCAGAGCATATAATGATGGTTGGGCCAGTGGAGGGAGCTATTTACTGGAGAATTACTAACCTTTTTGGTACACTTTTCATTGCTAGTGAAGAGGCTAGTGCTAAAAAATGTATTGTTCTGAGTAAGCATTTTCATTGAGCTGAACTGCTTACTTTGCTTTGAAAATGGAAAGAAAATCACCTTATATCAACACCTCAAAATATTGTACCTGCAATGACCTTCATGAGGTTGGTAAGAATTGGACTTTAATAAAAGAGATGACATGTAGATGGGATGGCAGGCTATTTGCCGAATGTAATAGTTCCTTACTGAGTGAGTAAGTGTGAAGGTGCTGGGTCCTAACTCATATAAGGTATAAATTATATTTGATAAGAAAAGTAAAAAACAGCCTTTTTGCCCTTAGTGAATATTTATTTATCTTTAGTTTAGGGTCACATTTTCATTTGGGTTCTAGAATTAATCATTCATTTTAATAGAATGAGTAGATTTAAGTTGATTAAATATACTGTTGAATTTTAGGACTGATGAATAATGCTACTAATCCAAAGAAGATCAGGTGTGTGAATAAAAATGAATATTTAATGATGGCTGACAAAAATTAAAAATGTGAGGCTTTCATAATATGAAATTTACCTTTTAACTCAAAAGTTTAAAGTTTTGCTATATCCGTCTACCTTATTTATGCTTTTTTCTGTGCCATAATATGGTTCATAATTCAGAATATCTGATAAACATAATTTATAAATTTTTATTTACTGAATATTTATGATATTACTTGAAATGATGAAGACAACTTAGTTAATAAGATATTAAGTGGTTTGTTTTTATTTCTTCAGCTATGTAAACTTACAGCATAGTTAACATTTAATTGAAAATGATAGTCCAAAAGAATGGAGAGGAAAAATAGACTGGTAGTCAAGAGACTCCAGGTTCTAGAGCTGGCTTCTCTAGATGTGTGATTTTGTAAAAATTATTTAATCTCACTAGACCTCAGTCTCCTTAATTTAAAGTGATAAAGTTCAACCTCTAAGCCTTTGCAGTGTTTGTATTTTTTTGTTTTTCAAATGATCTTTGATTTGAATTAGGCCACCTGGTATACCAAAGTAAGTTGAAAAACTACTATTTTAAAACTAGATTGTTTCAAAACCAGATTTATATGTGAAACATATTCTAAATTTAATGTCATATGGTTAAGAAATTACTATATTTTATAATTTTTGATCACTTAGTTATTTGAGAATATTTAGTAGTACTATTTTTACTAGCATAACTTTTAGTTTTTAAAATTACTATTTTCTCTTTATTTTTACATAATATACTTTTATAATTCTTATAATGTACAAAAAAAACCCCTAAAACTTCTAAGAAAAATTATGGTTTAATTAAATTTTTAAAAGTAAATAATAAAAAGGTCACTCTAGATTTATATAAAGGATGATAATGTCAAAGAACTTTGTATTATGTCACAAAGTCATAAATTTTATTTTTCAAAAAGAAGGCTCTATATGTGATCATGATAAAATTATTGATGAATAGTGAAATATTAACCATAATTTTAGAAAGCCGATGCCAGGTTTTGGAAATTCTACTAATACCTCTAAAATATTATTATACCTCTCTTATTTAGACTAAGAGAACCTCATGAACTGCTTTTCAGTTTAATCTAGTAGCTTAAGCTCTATGAATCCTTTGATTGTGATTTTCTATTGATAGCTAGTGGTTCTCTGTGATTAAAAAAAAAAAAAAAAAACAAGTTCAGAAACCTTTACAAGGCAATCTGGTTTTGCAAGTTTCTGTCCTCTTACTAAAAGACTAGAAATATGACCTATGATTTGCCTCTCTTGCCAAGAGGGTTATTACTTCATAATATAAAGATTTAGATTTTGAATTGCATTTCATGGAATCAGAGAGTTTACTAAAGATCTTATTTTATGTGCTGATAAATGTGTAGTTTTTGTTTGTATATATATCATTCCCAGGAAACATTAATAGGATTGTCTTAGTTAAATTCAGGAGAAAATAATAGAGAATTAAGAGCATAGTTATTTTTCATTAATTATCATTATCTTTTATACAAAGTACTCTAAAAATATAAATTGGATTTATTTGACAACTTCTTTCTCCTGTGTTTCCTTGTCTTTCTTTTTTTTTAATATGTTTTTTTTATATATATATCTATCCCATTTCAGTTTTAAATAATTTTTTTTTTCCCTTCTCCATGTTTTTACCTGTGTGGGCTCAGGGCCAGGCTTAATCTGAATTAAAAGAAAAGAAGGAAGGTGTCACATATTCGACAGATATGTCCTAGCACCAAAATTTAAATGTGTTATACAAATTTATAATTAAAATATAATTTGTACTTCATCCTTTCACTTTTTTCACCCAGCTCTAGAACTCCTCTCCCTTCTGGCAATCACCAGTTTGTTCTCTGTTTTCACCTATATGTGGAATCTTCCTTAGATAGGTGAAATCATATGGTATTTATCTTTCTATGTCTAACTTTTTTCACTCAGCATAATACCCTCTAGGTTCATCCATGTCGTTGCAAAGGTGGCTGAGTAATATTCTGTTGTATATATGTACTATAACTCTTTTATCCAATTGTCTATTGATGAGCACTTAGGTTGCTTCCATGTCTTGGCTATTGTGAATAGTGCTGCCGTGAACATAGGGGTGCATAGATCTTTATGAATTAGTGTTTTGGTTTTCTTTGGATAAATACCTAAAAGTGCAATTGCTGAGTCAAAAGGCAGTTCTATTTTTACTTTTTTGAGGAACCTCCAAAGTGTTTTCTATAATGACCGTACTATTTTGCAATCCCACCTACAGTGTACGAGGGTTTCCTTTTCTCCACATCCTTGCCAACGCTTGTTTTTTGATTTATTGATGATAGCCATTCTAACAGGTGTCAGGTGATATCTCATTGTGGTTTTCATTTGCATTTCTCTAATGATTAGTGACCTTGAGCATCTTTTCATACATCTATTGGCCATCTGTATGTCCTCTTTAGAGAAATATCTATAAATTTTGGATATTTACCCTTTGTCAGATGTATCCTAGGCAAATGTCTTCTCACATTCAGTAGGTTGTCTTTTCATTTTGTTGATGTTTTCCTTTGCTGTGTAAAAATTTTAGTTCGATGTAGTCTCATTTGTTTATTTTTTCCTTTGTTTCCGTTGTCTGAGGAGATATATCAGAAAAAATTACTAATAGTAATATGAAAAACTTTACTATGTTTTCTTCTAGAAGTTTTATGGTTTCAGGTGTTACATGTAAGTCTTAAAATCCATTTTGAGTTATTCTTGTATATGGAGTAAAAAGGTGGTCCAATTTCTTTCTTTCGTGTGTGTGTGTGTGTGTGTGTGTGTGTGTCCCCATCCAGTTTTCCTAATGCCATTTGTTGAAGAGATCATCTTTACCCCATTGCATATTCTTCCTTCTTTGTCATAGATTAAATGATCGTGTAGGTATGGATTTATTTCTGGGCTTTCTGTTCTGTTCCATTGATCTATGTATCTGTTTTTATGTCAGAACTATACTGTTTTGTTTACTTTAGCTTTGTATTATAGTTTGATATTAGGTAGTGTGATACTTCCAACTTTGTTCTTCTTTCTCAAGATTGCCATGGCTATTTGGGATCTTTTATGGTTCCATATAAATTTTTGGATTATTTGTTTTAGTTCTTTGAAAAATGCCGTTGGTATTTTGATAAGAATTTCGTTGAATCTATAGATTGCTTTGGGTAGTATAGCCATTTTAACAATGTTGATTCTTCCTACCCATGAGCATGGTATATGCTTCTATTTGTTTGTATCTTCCTTAATTTCTTTTTTCAATGACTTAAAATTTTCCAAGAACAGGTCTTTTACCTCCTTGGTTAACTTGATTCCTAGGTATTTTATTGTTTTCAATGCATTGTAAAAGTGATTGTTTTCTTGATTTCTCTTTCTAATAGTTCCTCATTGGTGTATAAAATTGCATCTGACTTCTATGTACCAGTTCTAAGAGTTTTTTAGTGAAATCTTTAGGCTTCTCTGTACATATTATCATGTCATCTGCATCATAGGGCATGTTGGTTGTTCTTGAACACTTTGGGAGGAGCTCCCAAATAGACCAGGGGTAGCCGCAGCCTTTGATTGCTTAGGGCTACCTAGTAGGAGCTACAAAGCAATCTGAGGATGGTTGCTCTCATTGATGGATCTAGAGAAAGGTGGGAGAGACCACACTGCAAGCTGGAGTCCGGTTACCCCCTAGTTCTGAGCCTGAGGTAACTTAGCAAAAAGACCAGTCTAATTTATGAATAAAATTTGATTTATGAAATATATTTAGTAATATCATATGACAAATGTTTATGATTATTTATTGTTATATTTTTTGGTAGTGTCTACATTTTCTTAATGTAAACTATTTTTTTTTTATTGAATGGTTTTTCTCCGCATTCCATTTTCTCAGTATATTTGTGCTTCCCTTTATTTTCAACCTTTAAACACTCTACTTTAAATACTTGTATACACTATCTTAGCAATTTTTAGAAATTAAATCAATTTTTTAAATTTTTTAAGTTTACAAATATTAATTCATTTTTATTATATGTATGCACACATACACAGACCAAATATTTGAAACACAGAGGACATCTTCCTGAAGAAGTTCGCAATCTATTAAATATTTTTTCTGGGTATTAATCACATATATCTTCACTAAAATTAATTAATTTGACACCATTATTTCTAATAATTGTGAAATCATAATTTATGTAAACATTTCTAAGGATTTAGTGAGACTGTTTCAAGAATGTCTTGTAAATATATTGACAGATATTAGTCAGAAGTCTTGGCTGAAAGCATAAAAAAGTTAAAAATTAAAAAAAAAATACCCACAGAATTTAGGTGTTGTAAGTCATGAAGAAATTTTTCCAAAGGATATTGAGTAGCTCCAAGAAAAAAAGTTGCCAAACAGGTTATGGGGAGAAATAAGGAAAGTTAGGCAATACCCAGCCCTGTAGCTGAAATCTTTTCAGCAAAGGATTTCCCATGGCCCGTGCTGCTGATCCTTGGATGTCACAGCTTTCTCTGCTGCTACGGGCAACACTATACTTCGGATGTGGTTTCTAGTATCACTGCCACTTCTTTCCCTGGAAACCACTGTCACCTCTTACTACTATAATGGATCATTTGCTGTCTTGCTCATGCCCTAACAGTAAGGGAGGCCTGGGAAGAATGTCTTTGTCTTTATCTGGGCTCTTCGGCTTCTAAAGTCAAAGATCAGTTCTGTGTGAAACTAAGACTCATAGAGTAGGAATGTTCCAATATAGAAAGAGGGTTCATATTCAGAGTAACAAAAGCAATAACAAGAAAATGACAAATATTCACTATTGAATAAAGAAATTAATGAGATTGATGTGTTAGGATCTGCTGAATTTGGGGATATCAGTAGTCAACCTTGGTTGACTAAAAACTTAAGCTGTAAGGAATCATTGGAAACCGTCTAATTTAGCCACTTATTTTTTTCTATGAGGTAACTGAGTGAGCGTGGTTAAATGACTTGCCCATTAAAAACTAGCATTTTCATTAATTTATACATTTAGCAGATACTTACTAAATACCTAGTATGTATTAGAGACAATTTCTATTGCTGGGGAAATAGAAAAAAAAATGTATAATAGGAGGAGAGGAAAGAGAGGGAGAGAAAGAGGAGAAAGGAGAGGAGGATGAGGGGAATAAAAGGAAGAATACATTTTCTGTCCTCAAATATCTTATATTCTAATGAGAGGAGATTGAAAAAATCAGTAATCAGATTAAGAAGCATGATATTTTTAAGTGACAATTTATGTAATGGGGAGTGACAAGAAAGTGACCAGGAATGGTACAAAGAGAAATCAGATTACACTGAGGAAAGTACTTTACACTCGAAACTTGAACTGCCTGAAGAGGCAGTTAACAAAGATGCAAAGTAAGGGTATCCCAAGCACAGGAACCAGCACATTCAAAAGTCTTGATGAATGAACAAGCTTGGTGGGTTCTCGGTATAGAAAGAATGCTTGTATGGTTGCAGCATAAGAGAGAAAGGAGAACAGTTGCATAAGGTGAGATTAAAAATACAAAGTCTCTATGCAGGGTCAGGCCTGGTTAGTACTTGGACAGGAGGCCGCCTAGGAATACTAGGTGCTGTAGGTGTTAAAAAAAAAAAAAAGACAAAATCTAGACTCTAGCTCATTTCATACATTATAGGTCAAGATTGTAGATGAAAAAAATCAAATATTCGTATGATTACTATCACTTCATATGTATTTTTTCTGAAGCTTTGTAATTTTCTTTTTCTATTCAGTGTTCAACATTTTCACATTTATATGTTTTTGGATGATTTTATTTTTCTTTTGCCATTTTGTGATACTAACATTATTTCTGTAATTGTTTTCCTCCTCTATCCTATCCATTTTTATGTTCTAATTTTAGAAACCTTATCAATGGATGCTATGGAGATGTGGATATATTTGTTATACCTCTTAGCATTTAATTTTTATTTTAGAATAATGCTTTTGTTCTTCCAGTTTATTAATTTCATGTATAACTGTGTTCATTTGCACATAATGTGTATATTAAAAATCAATTTTGTCAATTGTTGTGTTTTGTTTTCTTTTGTCTCTGTGAGAATAGATTAGCATTTTGAGTTTCAGGAACTGAATTTTAAAAAACGGTTCATTTTTAATTTTTAGGTGTAGAGTTTTATAATTTATCTTTTAAAGTTTTACTTATTTAATGTTTTTATTAATCTTATTTATTTATTTTAAATTTACATCTTTTAGTATTTTATTTTTTTAATATTAATGTACAAATTTAATACAGGTGTTTTTTTAATACTTTAACTTGTTTACTTATTTATTTAAAATTTATTTACTTATTTTAATATTTTAGTCTTTTTCTTTTATTAACTTTATTTCTTCTATTAACTTTATTTTTTTTGGACCCTGGTTAGTTCTGCCTTTTTGTTGTTGATGGTGATTGTTTATTTGTTTGTTATTTTTACTTTAGTAAAAACTTTGTTTTTGGTATTTTTTCTGAAATGTTTTATGTCTCAAGATTTTTCACTCCTTTTTAAGAATAAGGGTTTAATTTGAACCATATTGGCAGCTGGTACCTAGAGTGTATTTTCTCAGCAAAGTGAGTCACAGATTTTATTTACAACTAAACTGACTTTCACATATATAATCTACAAATTATTATGAACAGGAAGAATCCATAATAATGAGCATAGGTTCTGATTTCTAGAGACAGTTTTTGTGGTAGTGGGGATGGCTATGTTATAAGAGAGCTTTAGGGAATATAGTGGCTCATTTTCTGTGCATGAGGTACCACATCCCTTGTAATAATATAGCTCATTACCTGAGGCCACTATTCTGCTTCTCTGTTCTCATTAATCATTGACACTCTTCAGTGCCAGAATTTACTAATCTAGCTTTAGCTTTGATGCAGGGAATCCTTATGCTACTTCTGTAACATTTTGAAAAGTACTTTACCCAATTGAAATTGATTTAATCACATGATTGTCATTTCAGTTAGTTTAATCATGTGATTGAAATATTTTTATACTAGAATTTTGAGCAAGTGTAAGGGAAAAAGAAATACAGTTTCAACATGCATCTCAACAATTTATCTCCCATCCTTCCTCAAGAAGCTCCTGTAGAGGAAGTCAAGAAAGAGGAAGCCACATGGATATGATGCAGGGAGAAAATTTTATTTAAAAATACTGTGTATCATTTAACTTAGTAAATTAACTGCTCTAAACACTTTATATACATTAATTCATTTATATCTCATAACATCCTGAGAAGCAGGATTTAAACTTAGAATTGATTTCAGAATCCTTGCTTATAAACCTCATAGTATGCTGCCTCTCCTTGTGTAGTACTGGGGAAGAAATTCTCAGAATTATGGTGATGGGCCACAGCTATGCAGAAGCCTTTGGAAGCTTTGTGCCTGTCCAGGCCTTTTGGTGGCTAAAGGAGAGACTGATAGAATATGTGATGTTTGATCTCATGGATTACTGAATTCACTATTTTACTTCAATTAAAAAATATATTTAAAAAAATGTACTTGAGGGACTATTATATAACATGAGAAGGCACATTATAGAGGACCAAAGAAAATTAAAAGTATGAAAAAAAGTAGTAATTACAAATTCCATAAAAATCAAAGAAACTTTGTCCAAAAAAGAAAACAAAATGTAATCAGAGTGTGCTAACTAGCTCAAAAGTAATAATATTTAACTATTTATAATAATGAAAGCACCAAATGTTGATTTATTATTAATATGACATAATTGTATTGGGATTATAGAATTAGTGAGTGTAAGAACTAAATATTTACCCTTATGAGAAGACAATAGATAATAAATTAATTGATAAATTCAAAGTTGGTAGAATTTGAATGTAATTTCAAAATATAAAAGTAAATGCCACAATAAATAATTAAAAGAGTTTCAAGTCCCTAATTCTGGGAAGTAAAATTAGAAGGCAGTGGGCTATTTTTTTTTTAACAACTTTTAACTTTTTTCTACTTTAATTTGAATTTTTAAAACAAGAATACAAATTATCTACAAAAAACAATATATATGTACATATATTTTTAAGTGTAAGAATAGAAAAGAAAGCAGGAAAGATTAAGAAAGAGAAGCTCTTCACAAGCCAAAATAGAGGTGAAAAGAGAAATTTCTAAAGTTATTTGATAGATTTTATTGTTAATTTGGATGTAGAATTCAAACGGTTATTATAGCTAATTATTTCATTTTACTTTGATGTTTTGAGAAGTTTAAGCTCTCCAGATATCTCATCACCTTCTGCGCTCCCATGTAAGCTAATTAAATCACCGTCTTCCTCATGTGTCTCGTATCTCAATTATGACATCCACAATCTACCAAGTCATCTCAGCCAGAATCTTGGCGTTATCTTTGTCACCTCTATTCTTTTTATCTCTACAGATCACAAACTCCTACCAATTCTATATACTAATATATTCATTCTCTCCTTTCGATTCTCCTCATTATTTCTGTGCTTCATTGTCTCTTCATTGTCTCGTTTGGCTTATTGCAAAACCCTCGAAACTGCAAAGCAAAGTTATGTCTTTTATCAGCACCCTTATTATGAATAATTTAAAACAAATGAAAGCAGAGAGAAAAGTATAATGATCCCTACAGCACCTAACTTAAAATATTATGATTCTACTTTAATACCGGTTAGACAATCTGTGAGTTTATTTCCTTTTCATTTACTTTTTATATTTTCCCCACACCATTTTTTGATAGTTGTACATTTTCAGATTACATAGACATTATGTACTATTTAACTTCTTTATAACAATCATTTACTTTTAGGTATAGTTTATACTTAATATTCGCTGCAAATCCTTATACTCATTCAGTCATTTTAGTTGCTTGAAGCTTACTTTCAGGGAAGAGCTCATTAAGAACAATATTTTTTGTTCATAATAGCTTCTAGCTTATTGACTTGAAAGTAATTTTGGTTGTAAATAAAATCTTTGGCTCACTTTTCTTTCCTTAAGTTTGATAAATATATCATTCTATTGTTTCTGTCGTGTTAAATTTGAATAATCTGATAGCAATCTGATTTTTTTTCTCTTCAAGTCACTTGGTCTTTTTGCCTATAAAAAAAAAAGAGTGCCTGTTTTTAAAGTCCAATGGCTTTAGCAGTGGATGTCTTGTTTTAGCTCCTTATCAACTTTTTCAGGTACCTAGTCTATCATGTCAATGTTGTTTCATGTCATCTTTTATTTCAGAAAAATGTTTCTTAATTTATAGCGTTTAGTGTTTATTACATTTCATTGCTTTGATTTTATTTGCCTCTGTCTCTCAACATCTTTTACGTACTTTGAATCTGTTTATTCTCTTCTTTTTTTTTTTATTAAAACAACTTCTTCCTTTCCATCTTCTACTTCTTTTAAGAATAAGTATAAATTTTCTAGTTTAGTTTTTATTTTTGAAATGACTTCTTTGCTTTTCTTCTAATTATTTTTAAATTATATAAGATCTCTTTCAATTCTGTCTTTTCAGTCACATCATATATGAGTTTTTCTAGTTCTGAAGTTTATTTTTCTTTCATTATTCTATTGTTTCATTAAGTTTATCTTGTTTTGAAATACTAAATCAGTTTTCTTTTCCCAGTGTTCTTTTCTTATTTGCTATCAATAAATTATTCTGTTCTTATTCTTATTTCATTTAAAACACATTTGCATGGAGTTTACTACAGTTGTTTTCTATTTTTTAATGTACAACTGAAATAGTCTTCTTTTGTGTGTTCATAAAAAAGAGGATGCATCAAGATAATGTTCCTAACTTCATGGCTTTAGAACTTCTGTTGCTGTTACAGGTGTTAAAAAATCATAGCCATGTATTTTTAAAATCTGTTGGCTTTCCTTTTCTTTTGTAATTCCAGTTGAACTTTCTCAATTTAGATTTTATGTTCTAAGCTTATCTTAATGTAGGACTGTTCTCAAATAGACACCTGGTTAGTGGGTTTCAAGGGTCCATAGGCTGCAGCCTCTTCCACCACAGTCTTTACAGTACAGTCTCCTTACCTGTACCTTTGAATCAGAATGTGCACAACCCTGAACCGGTTTTGGCTGCTGTGCTCTGATTAGTGGCCAAGTTTTTAAAGAGTGTCATCTATAGGTGACCTGAATGCTCTTAGACCCTCAGGTATATACAAATTTCCTTTGCCATTCCCTTGCTTCCTTTCTCATAGCTGCTGATACTATGTGGATCTTGTTTTGTTTGGTTTGGTTTTGTGTTGTTTATGTGTTTTATAACAGCTTTATTGAGATATAATGCATGTATTATAAAATTTACATTTTAAAATATACAATTCAATTCAGTAATATTTTATATATTCACAGAATCATGAAGCTATAGTTATCTAACGTTATAAATATTGTATCACCTCAAAAAAAATAAAAACCTATTAGTAATCACTCTGTATTACCCCTTACTGCCAGTCCCTGGCAACCACTAATCTACTATCTGCTCCATAGATTGGCCTACTCTGGACATTTGATAAAAACAGAGTCATGAAGTGTGTGTATATAATTGGTCTCTTTCACTTAACATAATGTTTTCAAGGCTCATCCATATTGTATTATTTTTACATGGATATACCACATTTTGTTTATGCATTCATCAGATGATACGCATTTGGGTTGTCTTATCCAAATCATATTTTTACTTTCCAATATCTTCTTAGAGTATTTTATTACTCCTAGATCTCTGTATTTTCACTGTACCAAACTCCTAATAAGTTTTATTTTACCCAAATGTAGACTATTTTAAATTCATTTAAGTACGCAAATTCAGAGAAAAAATATAAGTATAAATGAAAGTAAAATGAAAAAGTAAAATTTAAATATATTTCAAAAAGTTGTAATTTTGAAACCATAGGAGATTATAAGACTGTAATTTAAATGGCTTCTATTGTAAAGCTGTGAGTGTTTCCTTCAATAGAAATCTTCAGTTAGATGACAATCTAAAAGAAATATATACAGAGGTTTCCTGCATTAGTCTGCAAGTTAGACAAAATGCTCATCAAAATCATATCCAAATCTCTACTTCTGGGATGTTATGTATCCTAGAAATTATGAAAATGTTTTAAATTAACATTTTATGCTATCAGTTTTTATATAGAATTAAGTTTTTCATGGGGCATCTACTCACATAAAATATAGACATTTCTATTATCTCAAAATAGTCATTTCTAAAAATAATTGAACTCTTTTGCAAAATCTCAAATTAAAAATGACAAGGCTTTGTAGTAAAATTAAGGATAGGCAAAGCCATTCAAAATTTGTAAAACTTTGCAGTTGGAATATAAAAATAAATAGATAATAACATTCCTTATAAATATACTGATGCAGTTAGAAAGATAAATGAAATTCTTAATAAGTATGAATATTATAGTGCATACAGGACTTTATTTACCAAACTAAAAATGATCAAAAGTTAGCTCTGAAAAGAGAGATAAAAAAGAGTTTGAGTTAAGCTGTTCTATTATGGAGACAGAAATAAAAATTATAAGATGTATTAGTTTCCTAGAGATGCCATAACAGATTATTACAAACTGAGTGGCTTAAAACAACAAGATTTATTTCCTCACAGTTTTGGATGCCATAAGTCTAAAATTAATTAAGGTGTCATCGAGACAATGCTCCCTCCAGAAGATCTGGGGGAAATTCTGTATCTTGCCTCTTTCAGCTTCTGGTGGCTATCAGTGTTCCTTGACTTGTGGTTGCACTATGATTTCTGCTTTCATTTTCACATTGTCTTCTCCTTGTCTTCTGTCTGTCTCAAATCTCTCTCTGTTTTCCTATTATAAGGGCATTTTTCATTGGATTTGAGGCCCATCCAGATAATCCAGGATAATATCTTCATTTCAAGATCCTTAATTACATTTGCAAAGAACCCTTTTCCAAATAAGGCAATATTTACAGGTTTCAGGAATTAGGATGTAAACATATATTTGGGGGGCTACCATTTCATCCAATACACAAATATCATAGCAAATAATGAAACAATCATTTTCAAGTCAAAAACGTTTTCCAGCGTGATCCAAGAGGTTGATTGTGGGATCGGTGGGCACCACATAAAATTACTCCATGGCTTTCGGCATTGAGCAGTTACTTGGCACGAAGCACTAAAGTGCTAGGGAATATCATGTATGAACCAATGCAATTTCCACATCATATTGACATTATTCTTACTTATCAGTTGTATTTGACTAACCCACTTTATAGAAAATACACATTGTAGCTAAAAGGTTCTATCTTTCAGAATAAGCCATTACTCAAATGTAAATTAGCTGAAACTGCTGTGTTTCTAAAATTTTAAATCCCTATCAGTTTCAGAATTTTCAGAAAAGCAAAATTATATTCTAGTTATTGAGAAAGATGGACAGAATAGCATTTTACAAATCATTTAACTGGAATTTGAGATGAATATATATGACAGGAGAAAAATGATATTTTATCATATGGCACTAAAAATTATGAGTTTAAAATAAAACCTTATTCTTAAAGAAAGTAGTTTTGGAAACCATTTAAGTAGTAATATAAAACATGTTGAGAATGGTTTACTTAAATGTATATGTATAAAATACATAAATATATATTTCAAAGAGGGTATTATCAAAATACACATTTAATGACTCTTAAACATTCAAAGCTCACAATGAGCTACTAAAATTTAAACTTTTCTCACTTGGTTTTTTACCCTTAGACTATTTTTGTCAACTTTGGCAATATAGAGCATACTGAGTTGTAGTATTTCCATTAATACCTTTTGTTGACGCAGGCTGAAACAGAATCAGATCCACAGCATGTCTTTGGGGAATAAGGAAGAAATCCTTTCATATTTTATTTCTGTCAGGTATTCTTTTAGGAGAATATAAAATACCTTACAGGTCAAGAATTATATTTAGACGAGTCTCTGAAAGATTTGATTGCCTCATTGAAACCCTGCACAGGTTTCAGTGAAATCATCTTGAGATACACAAATACTTTACAGAGTGTTTCTTATTTTGGAGTAAAAATAGAGATATTTTGAAATATGACCACAGTAAGTGACATTGCCTGATACATGCGTCAACCAATTCACAATAAAAAATACTTTTTTCTTAATAACGATTAGGCTACATTTTAAATAATACCCATGCTTATGAAAATCAAGACAGTTCTAGCACAACAAAAATGTAAGCGTTGGATTCATTAAAGGATACTTGCTTTGCACACATGTAATGTAAACTGATTCCCTTTCAGGTAAAGTTGTACTTGCTTTTGAGAAGGACTATCAATATTTATTTAATTGTAATGATATTTTTAATGGTTTATTTTATTATTTTTAAGACTAGAAACTTTCAGATGCATAGCCTATACTCTAAAGGAGGGAGTATCTTCTGTGTGTCCCCTTTCGTTTTGCTCTTTTGAATCTTAAATTCTTAATTACATTCTTTATGTCAGTTTATTCATTTATTTGGTGGATTCAAAAAAGTCATGATATGTGTTGAAGACCCTCTCTCATTTATGTTTTTAACAATGTCTTGATTATTATACTTCAAGTTAATTCAACAAATCTTACAGTTACTGAACTCTTAATGTTCTATATGTTAATATAAAACATTAACCCTGTTAATAGCTGTGCGGGTAAGGTGGATAGGATATGGCTACCACTGGTACTGGGTTTAGGTCAGTGCAAAAGGGCTTTGCAAGTAAGAGGGTCTTGAATAAAAATAAATAGATGTATTAAAGAACAAGCAGACACTTCTGCTCAGCAAACCAATAATCATAAACATTTGGTCTCGTGATTGACATCATTCAGATCCCAAGAAAAGCTTCACTTGATCTTTGTTCTTGGTAGTTAGTTGTTCTTGAAACAAAAGGTAAACTGACTGTTAGGGTCCAAATCTAAATGTTTTGAAGGTTTGTGGGCTTACACCATTGCCAATGTCAAAGACTGACATATTGCTTCAGAGTACAGAGAAAATCTGAGGGGTAGAAGCACTTAAAAAAAGGACAGTTCATTTTTAAAAGTCTAAACTTTGGATGGTAAGCACACAATGCAATGTACACATGATGTATTATAAAGTTGTACACTTGAAACTTATATAATGTCATTAACCATTGTCTTCTCAATAAATTTAATTTAAAAAAATCATTTTTTTAGCTAACATGAATGTTTTAGATTCTTACATAATAAAGTACTGTTTCTCAGGAATATTAAGTGTTGATTTTCTTGCATCCCTTTGTTCTCCAATTTGTGATCCTTAAAGTACTCAGAAATAAGCATTATTTTTACAACAGCTGTACATTCTGGCTAAGGAACTTTTTCAATACTTGACAATTCATTTTTCTCTTCATTTTAAATAAATGTAGGTCTAGATGGAAAATGCATAAAGCATGATACCAATTCTTTACATAGGTAAATAGATAGATGCTGGTGATAGACTTGTGAATAGTTCCACATTCATAAAAATAATTATTTAAAATAAAAATTTTATAAAATTTTATAAAGTTAAACTCATCTTTATAAAATTTTTAAATTTTTGATATGCATTAATGATAATTATATTTTTATTTTACTAGAGTATTTTGAATATTTTAGAATAAATAAATTATAATATTTTTAATTTTTGCATTTAATTCAACTTTCTATATTTTGGAATAATTAGTTATTTTAGATCATTATGTGAAAATCATTATTATTATCACCAAGATTAGTGATTTTGCTGAAATGAAGGCAAAAAAATATTTTATAAACTAGACATGTAATCATTTATGAAATATATCTAAATACATACATACATGTGTGTATTTTATCTATATATATATGGTGTATATGTGTGTGTGCATATGTATTTATACATCCTAACATCAGCAGTTTATCTAACACCAGCAGTTTATCTAACACAGCATCCAGGCATGTGTAGTGATAGCACATTTATTTATCTTTGATATACTACTAGCTCGATCTTCTGAAAATAATAGCTTGACACATTTTTTTTTTATTTTGTCATTAGGAAGGTATATTTGCTAAGGTAAGATGATAGAATAAAATAACATAAGTTATTTTATAATTTGTTAGTTTAATTTATAGTTTTAAATATTAAAATATATGATATGTGGGGCTGTATTTGTACACATACTGTGGACCCTGTCGATGTCAAGGGCAGACCAGATTTACTCTTTTAGGAAACTTCCATTCAAATGAGGAGAAAGATGGACACAACAATCCAAGCAAGTGTCTGCGAAGAGCTCTAATGGCATGTTCTAAAATTCCAATTATACCCAGTCATGACAAAAAAATAGTCTAACAGGACAAAATATACTATATTCATTAGGGCATTTCTTATAAAATAAAAAAAAATATTCACTGTGGAAAATTTGACAAATATAGGAAGATATAAAATTTTGTAAATAAAAATACCTATAATATCAACATCTTGAGAAAACTACTGTTAACATTCTAGCTGCAATTTTTCAATCTTCTTGTGATTATTTTCTGTATACAAAATATTAACCTTTTACTCTTGTTCACTGTGTAGGAAACAAAATTTTCACTTTGAAAACTGTTTACATTAAAAATACTAAAAATTATCTAGAATTTAAATAACTCAATATTTTGGATATACTTTTTTATATACTATTCTTGTATGTGCATGTGCATTTATATATTGAATATTACATAGTTATTAAAGGAACATCACTGGTTTGAGTTTCAAGATGATATGAAAGGGGGGCTAACTGACAGAAACTATCATGTCCCAAGTGATTCATTACTATTTCTCAATTAAAAACAAAGCAACACAATGGATCAAGTAATTCAATATGCATTTTAATTATCAAGAAAATCATTAAGTTGGTTGGCTATTAAAATGGCTTTTGTGTTGCTCTAAGCAAACTAATAACTTTGAGAGAGGCGAATAAAACAAAATGAATCTTTGGTTTAATAATTCACTGAGCCTAGTAGCTCAACTGAATGTATATTTTGTATATTATTGACAAGTGCCTGAAGAAAAAAGCATGATTTTGTGTTTTAAGCTTCTATCAACTCAAGAAAAAGATTCCATCTGCACTCTTGATGAAGGATGTATGCTCAAGAGATATATACTGGTACAGGGAAAGGAGAAAATAAAAAACACAGCTGAAGGCAGTAAGTATTACAGGATTAAGCCTCACACTTTAGGATGTAGAATTGATATTGGACGCTAGGGTCCAAATAGAATAAGAAGTTCTGTTAATCCACTAACATGACTTTTTCTTTCATTTTTAATTTGTAAATTATTATCTACTTCCTGATTTTTTGGAGTTAAATTCAATACATGTTTATTTTCAATTTAAGAAGATTTATTAGTGCCATTGTTTCTGAGACCATTCATATCTTAGGATATCTTTTAGTTTTCTGCATGAATGAAAAATAACATGAAGGGAATGGAAAATAACTTGAAGGGGCATAAAATTTCTCATTTTTAACACTTTCTTTTAAAATCCTACCTCATTACTTTATTATTTTCTTCAGAGGAAAGATTAGAAACCTGTTATTTTTTTCATTTTTCTATACGGATGACTCAGATTTATATATCATTATAAATAAAAATTTGCTAGGCTATATATAGTTTAAGTCCCTTTACATTGTTTTTTATTTTTTTCTTCTTCTTAGAATGTAGTAATCATTTGCATCTGCATTCTCAGATTCTTTAATCTGAAGAATTTTTATGATTAATTTATGATGGTGATTATTGTTTCGGCTTCAGTTCATCTCATTTCCTTTTTTGGGAACATTTTCTTGGAAATGTCTCCCATGTTCGATCCCTGTTCCTTGCTCTAGGCCATAGGAAATGCAAATTATTGTGTAATCTCCTCCCTCCTTAATTTCTCAGTTCTTCACAGAATTTACTTTGTCTTGCTTTGGCTCTGCACGCTTGTTGTCTGACTACAGGAAATTGTTTTGATTCTAGACATTTTTACATCATTTCCCTTACTTAAGATGTATGTCCCAATTTATATTCTCCTAATTCCTGGTGCTATATTTCTAAACCAATCACTTGCTTCTCACTATCAGTTCTTAAAAGGAAACCAAACTGTTCTTAACATTCTTCAGTATATATTTTAAAAATCTTTTAAAGCTATACCAAAAATCAGAGCCTCGAAAATGAGGATACTAAATATATTTTGTTATTTAAAATTAGTAACCGATCAAACATCTGTTTCATAATGTCTTCTGGTCTTTCTAGTGTTTGTTACATTATGTACTATACTTTAAAAATGTTAGATATCATTCTGTTCATGAGATTTAACTACTTACCTCTATGTCACAGGTAGTTAGTAGAGAATATGGAACTTCTATCTCTGTTCAAGGATTTTTATAGTAAAACATCTCATCCTAGGTGAGAGATGTTTGACAGATGTATCATTTTTAGAGTCATTGCTTTCCCTCAATTTACAATTATTTTAGCATATCTTCTAAGAAAACTGGGTGGAGTGTTCTAGCAGAAAGGCAGTAGCAAATATCTATGGTCCTCATTTAGTTGTATGTCATAGTACTGGACTAACATTGGCAAATATTTAATCATCTGTCAGCCTCTTGTTGGTGACTTTGAATTAATCAATATCCAATCATGCATTTATGCCATCTGTATTCAGTTCAGCTTCAACTGTGGACTTGATTCTATTTAGATTGGCTCTGAATCTATTCTACCCTGTTCTCCTATTATCGCTATTTTGTATTTCTTATTACTGTAGTTTTCTAAATTTTCTTTGTCTTCCTTTTTGTCTCTCTTCACTGCTGATTGAAAATGTCTTAACAAAAAGAAAAAAAAAAGAATCATCATAACTACAAAGCAAATGCTTGGTTTCAGAGATGTAAATCACCAATTAAGATTTAGGATTACAAAATTCAAAAAACTGTAGAGCTCTTCTAATCCAGGGCTATAGAGATATTCTTATCAAACCGGGAATTCCTGATATTCTTTCAGAGATGTTATGAGGTCAAAACTAGTTTACTAACAATTTTAAGGTGTTATTTCTTTTTAACTTTCATTCTCAGGTGACTATACAGTAGGGTTTTCTAGGGGCTACCTGAATGAATGCCAGATATGGTCAGCTGCCTTCTACTAAGAGATTTACAAAACTATAAAATAATGTATGCTTCTCAATATTTTTGTTAAAGAAAGCACACTTTTCTTTTGTCCTTATGTTTTTATACGAACATGTAATGAGTTGATTTTTGTTATTTTAAAACAAATTAATAAACACACTTTAAAAAAATTTCTCAGTTTTACCTTCTAATGCAGTAGAAGTTATCACCCACTTTAAGCCCTGTGTTTAATTTTTGTCTTTAACATTTACAAGCTGTACAACTTAGGGCGAGTTAATTAACCATGTGAAGCCTTCTGTTTCTAAATAGTGGACTAAAATAGGATGAACTAAACATGAAAAATGGTATTTATTATTAATAGGTAAATTCAGAATATGTTGCCTTTTCTTTTAGAAATTGTGAAAGCATTTTGTAAAAGGTAAAGTTTTATAAGAATATTTTAGCTGATTGCCATTAGCTTTAAAGTCTGTAGGTGCCCCAAACAAAATCCAATGAAGTAATTTTCAGAATCAGAATGCCAGGTGCCATGTTAAATTGCCTACTCTTTCTATGCCCAGGAATAGCACTATTTTACCACATGGCTCTCCATTTTCTAAATTGGAAAATTAGAAAACTGTATTTCTACCAGCATTCTAAAAAATATATATTTTTAATACAGAAGATCTGCTGAGAGTCATAGAACCACTCAAATAAGCAAAGTAATGAAATATTGTGGGGTTTTTTTTTGCATAAAGTATTTGAGATAATTTTCCATACTTCCTTTAAAGATTTCCCTTTTTAATGTTCTTTCAGGGCTTCAGATTATAAAGTGTCAACTAAGTCTGATTTTTTTAAATGACAATAACTTCCCTTACTCTCTCTTCAAAAAGAAGGTTGAATCCTGGGGTATCAACCTGTAGCAATTAATTGCAGTTAACAAAGTGATTAGAAGATGGGCTCTATTCAAAACCAGGAATCTTGAATACATAATTCAGGAGAATTCCTTTGAAAAAAGAGAAGATGGAACATAGAAAAATACATTACACTTTTAGTGATAGAGATCTTTGCTTGGGGCATATCTTCTGTTTTATAATGATTCTCCTCATTCCTAAAATCACTGTCATGCTAAATGAATAATATGAGTGAGGTTTTTGTGTCTATAAATCTGAGGATAAAGGGACTTCCTGTTAGTCTTTGGGTGTGTAAAAGCACCTATAGGATTCCAGAGTAATAACTCTTTTCTACTTGCTCTCTTCTTTTGGTCTGGGTACTGAAGGCCACTCAACCATCTTCTTATTGAGGATTCACCTTCTTCTCAGTACTCTAGAGCAGCCAACCACTGCCCTCTGACAAATGTCACCTCACCACATCATGACAATGGCATGATGGGTCCTCTAGCTCTCAATTTACTTCCAATTCATACAAGAAATAAAGTCAGCCTTAGAAAGATAAGTTTCAGAGATTCTCTCTCCTCAATCATACTTTGCTCTAGGTTATTTATGAAATACCCTACAAAGTCACCTCTGCCAGTGGCTTAAGAAGGTTGTCAGGTAAGAAACTGCTGCTGTTGCTACTTTTTTCAGCAAATCATTTCTTATTTCTATAGGGTTTTGTTTTGTTTTGTTTTGTATTTTTAGGATTAAAATGGGGTGAACTTTTCTTTTTACTTCTTCTAAGTCATAGACCCCTTCTTCCTGAGTTGAGCTAAGAGTTAATGGCAGACACAAAAGGAGACATTTTTGACAGTGACTCTGCAGGCCTCTTTGGTGTATCGTGTCAAAACTAAAAAAAAAAAAAAAAAAAAAAAAAGTCTGGCAAAGTATCTTTTAAGGCAGTATTCAGGCTTGCAAATGCAATACGTATGTATAAATGCATGTAAAAAAAGTACGGGAGAAAGACAAAATAGAAATGTTTTAAGATATTAAACCTCTGGATGGTGACATAATGGGTCATTGCTATTTTTGCTATTTTCTTTATTTCTCGTAATTTGCATTACTTTTCTGATGAGAAAAAAAAAGTGCTAAAAAGTGTCTTTATTTTTAGAAATACCACTAAAATGACTTTCCCCAGATATCTTCTCCCGCCTCACCACACCCAAATAATGTGGAAAAGGAAATGGAATGGAGAGATAAGACATGATAGGGATTATTGGGTAATAGCTGAGAACTTGTTTACAATAAAACCATAGCTTATAATTTATGAACATTACTGCATGTGAAATTTTAAACAAAAAACATGTTATTTTCTTTCATTCTCCAACATGGTAATGTCTGACTGAAGTAGAAAACCAGTTAGCTGGCCTTATATAATAGCGAGATTGTTTATGTAAAGAAGACATAAGAAACTTATTCAAGTGTACCGAAAAAGGATAAACTTTAATCAGAACAAAAGTGATTTTTAAAAGGCAGCATCTTTCTGAAATCCCTTTTTAATCTCTAAAATAAAGGGGATGGGCAAATGATCTCTGAGGTCCCTTACTACCACAGTGTTCTCTGATAGCATGAAATCCGGCTCCCTAATGAAGGATAATGCTGTATTGAATCAGGCCAAAGAGATTTACTGATAGAAAATATGAGAAACCCCTATTAATCATCAGAGCGAAGGAGCCTAGGACTGGCTTATGGTTTTTTTTTTTTTTTTTTCCAGAATAACAAAAATGAATAAGGTAGAACTGCATCTGAATAGAAATAAAGATGCTAAAAAATGTCAACATGTGAAACCCAGTGTTTCAGTATTTCAATTTTAATGTTAAATTATGTTGCACATTATAATTAGAATTACTTTTTAAATATAATCAATGCTAGAAGCAAAGGATTTCATTCTTTTATTTTTTTCATATCTCTCATAGCATTCATTACGGTCAGCCAAATGGGGCTTGATACTAATTAATTGCAGCGACACTTCATTTATCAGGAAGCTCCTTTTCTGACCAACTCACCTGTATAAAACCCCAGAAAAACATGTGAGATTGCCCCACAGCCACTTAAAATTCATGTTATACTAAAATAAAAGCTTAAAATTAAACTAATAATAGGAAAATGAAGTCAGGCTGATAGTAAGAAAGGGGAGAGATAATGATAAAAACACAGGAACAAAAGCTTAGTGACTTGAGACCATTTAAATCCAAAAAAATAATTCTTCTTTTTCTTTTTTTTTAATTTACTTTTTATGGTGTCATTGGTTAATGAAATCCAATGTTTCAGCTGTATACTTTAACAGTAAAGCATATAAATATTTACACTGTGCAAAAAATAATTTTTAATACCAAATAAGGAATATTTAAATTAAGTCTCAATGTAATAATTGAGTCTCATAAAGATGCTGATTATTTTTAAAACAGTGAAGTTTATAATATTTGCATAAAGTTTCCATCAAAGATTATTAAAGAAATACAGCTTTTGCTCTTAAATGGTTATATTTAAATTGTCCAAAAATATATTTTTGTAAAACTAGTTTATTTCACTGCAAAAAATTATAAATAAAGCTAATAGTATTTTTGAAGTGTCTTCCCTTTATTCTTCTTTCGGTAGAACCATCTATTATTTTCAATAGAGTCAGCTAAAATTGGTTTAAAGTTTTGCTTTTATATTTTAGATTCTGTATTTTTTTTTTCAGTTAGAGAGCAGATCTTAAGATTCTGAGAATATCTCTTTGAATGATGTTTGTATTGTTATCTAAAAGGCCATTTTTAAACCCTGCTATTTGTAATCTCTTGCTAGATCATAGATAGCTACTATTGGTTTGTAATTCATAAGTGATAACTATAAGACAAGTGATGGCTATAGGACAATTAGGAATGATGCATTACAAAAAATTTACTTTTATTATTCATTTTTATATATTTCTAAATGAGAAAAGGTTTATAATATATAAAGAAGTAAAATATTTTGTTTAATCTTCTTCCCCCCTAATGTGGGGACCATTAGGAGCAGGCCTGGGGCCAGAAAAGGGACAGAAGTACTTTTATATGAAGTTGCATGGAGATGTATGGTGGATCCAGAGATCTTTTCTTTCAGTGTTGCAGTCATTTAAGGCTGGTACAGACAACAATAAATAATAGCTAGATAAAGTCGCAAGATTTCTAAGATAGCTATAGACACCTGAAAAAGTTTTTTTAGGGGCACTCATGGGACAGTTGCCATGTGTGTGCTCAATATGTATAAAGGGGCTGGGATAGAGTGAAAAGTTTCTTCTGAGACCTGTACTTCTATCAGGATATATTTGAATAAAAAGTTTTAAAACATTTTACTTTGTGCACACTTTTGTAATACCTCTGAAAATGATTCTAATATGTAACATGTTTACATAATATAATTTTCTCTGGTATTATTAACAAAAATATATCAATGATGTCTTCCAATACTCTTTTCTGGGTACTATTACTGTAAGGAAGTTTTTCATGTCAAAATTAAAAGACAAATTTTAATTATTGCAATAAGAACCCACCTAAAATTGGTTGCATTAATTATAAGTACCATTTTCTTATAGTCTGGCAAATTTGTTAATACATCTTTTTTTAAGAAAAAGAATATTTTAATTTAATTATACAAATTACTTTTAATCACATAATTACATCCCTTGGTATAGAATAACTTAAACTCTCAAACCTAAATTTTATACAGACTGCAATGTAGTCAGAATAGTAATTAATTGGCTGTTGCTGGGCCCAGTTCAAAATTTTCTTCTAATGTCACCATTACCTAGGAATTATGCCATTGCATAATCCTTTTGACTCATCTATTTTTGATTTTTTGTATAACTAGACTGAGACTTCCATGAAGTCAAGGACTATATTTGAAAATTCACCACAGAGCACAGTATTTGACCATCTACTGTAGCAGGTATTCATTATATGCCTATTCAGAGATCACAAGAATGAATGAATAGTGGATTTTCCCTTTCTTTCTCCATTCATTTGACTGAAACTTGAGTACTTTGTCTAATTCTATTCATTGCCATTCCTTACGGATTCCTGAAAGCTAATGTGATTGAGACCAGTATTCCAGAATAATACCCCCATTTCTCCATAATGTTTCACTTTCCTGAGCCCTCACTTTTACAGTAGGGACAGCCTACTTGATTCATCAAATACTCTTTGGCTGAATTATTTCACCAAAATTGAGTTACAATGTATAGAATGTAACAAACATCAGTTATTTCATAAATATCAATTCATTGATTTGGATTTTCAAGTACTTGTGTTCTTCATTCACAATACCTTGTGAGTAGTGAGTGATTATATGCTAGATTAAATAATCGTATGTAACTCTTTAAATAGCTTCTTGCGTGAATTTGATAATAAATGTATATTTATTTGTATGATTTATTTAAAATTAATTATAAATATTTCTCTCCTTTGAATAAAAAACATTTGAGATTATATTAGATAAAATATCTCCAGTATATATTATACAGAACTATTATGTTAAAAATATTATTTGTTTTCAACATACATTTTATTCATTTATAAATTTGTTTTGCTATCTTTTTATTTTTTCCAGTATTTTTTATTATTTTATATTAGTTTCAGGTATATAGTTCAATGGTTAGACATTTATATAATTTATGAAGTGATCCCACTGATTACTCTAGCACCTATCTGTCACTACACACAGCCATTACAATAATAGCTAGATAAAGCTATTATTGACTATATTTTCTAAACTGTACTCTAAATCCCTCTGACTGTTTTGTTGTACATACTTAAAAATATTTACAAAGTATACACTATATACAAGATCCAATGTAAGGTAGAATGGTAAAAATAGTCATATCTACAATAATGACAGTATGGTCTCTGACTAGATTAGTTTACAGTCTAGTTGAAGATGTAAAAAAAATATACTCAGATATAAAACAGAATACAGGAGTCATAAAAGATGTAATGCTGTGGTTATATTAGAATTTAAGTATCTGGTCTTATTCACCTCTCTCTCCTCAGCTCCTAGGACAAAGTCTAATAATTTTTATTAAAATACTAGCTTTTTAAAAACTTTTTAATTATTTATACTGATTTTAAAAGTTATATTTTAAAACATAAAAACATGTTACATAACTTCAAATAAGACACATTGTTTTCAATCTTTTAGAGATGAAACAGAGGCTTATGGATTTCATATCCTTTTCTATTGCTGATGAAGCCTTTTCTAGTCTCACCCTATTAACTGTTATACCAATTAAGCTCTTACTATATTCTTATGCAACACATTTTTTCAATGCATAAAAGGAAAGAAGTATGGTCTAGGGTATACAATCTAGACATGTATGTTAAGACTGATCACCAGCAGCGAAGTATTATGGTCTTCTATTGGAGTATTGTCATAAATATATGGACAGTTTCTGCGTTAGTGATTATGGTCTTTTATTCCTGCTTGATCTTTTTTTTTAATCAGGCAGGGTTTATTTTTATAAGGTTCTAAATAGTTATTTATGCATCTGTATTTTCACTCTCACCTAGTAGAGATTTAGAAAATATCACCACTCTTTTACTTTTTGGCATCTGGATCAGAAGCTTTCTTTTTCTCTTTGGATCAAACTCATGGTTTCTATATTGAAATCCACCAAGTTATCCCATAGCAAATATTTCAGGCACTCAATCTTGGCATAGGAGAAACCAAAGTTGTTTACATGAAACCACCAATACAGAATTTGTAGCAAATGCACGGAATCTTTCTGGCATTTTTTTTTTTTTTTTAAATGGAGAGCCTTGACATTTGTTTCAGAATATCCAGGTCCTTGTGATCTCTGATGCCAGCTTCAAACAACACAGTAGTGTGTGCATAAAGGACTTAATATTTTTAAAAATGCCAAATATTTCCATAAACAAATCAAAATCTTCCTCACCTCACTCATAAAGAACTATCAGATTGTTCTAAAATCTAAAACAGCCAGTATTACAAATAGAATCCGCATATATTTAATCTATGGTAGTAATAATTATAGGAGAGAAAGCATGTTGATATTGGAATGTTGTGCTAAAAATTACTGCAGTTCTTTTTTGCTCAGGAAAGGTATTTTATAGAGAAACCAGGTTAGATTTAAGAAGTTTTAATGGAGGAAATAGAATAGAATTTTTTCTATATGTAGGAAGTTAGTCACATTTGTAAAATAAGAAGTCTGCTATAAAAGGAAGCAGAGAACATTAAAAAGTTATTGGGAATTAAAAATACAATTGCAATACAAATAAACAACTAATGTAAAGGCTAGATAAGGGAATAAAAATACCAAATGATCAAATTAGTCATCTAGAAAATTGAAACAAAGTATTGTCTCCACCATTGTTTCTTTGTTTTTATGGTAATTTTCATAAGTTAACTAAAAATACTCTCCAAATTAGAATTAATGTAAGACATACTCTTCAGTCAAATGTTATTGATAAACAGAATAATAAAGATACTAAACTACTTATAAAAAGTTTTTAAAAATCTTTTAAAAACTCCTGGATTAAAGTGAAAATCGAAGCTGAAGTTACAGAATATTTAGAATGAAAATGCAGCTAATTGACATCTACAGAGTAAGGCTTATACAGGGTTCAAGAGAAAACTGATAGCTTTCAATATTCTCATTATAGAAGAAGAAACTAAAAATTCATGAACCAAGTACTCAACAACAACAAAAAACTGAAAAGTGAAGAGTGAATGAAACCAAAAGAATATGTTGGATTAATATTAAGAAATCAGTAGCTTTCTTATATCTAATAAAAGAAAACATTAAGATAGAGAGTGGATTCATTTCAATAGTAATAGAAACTATAAAATTCTTCTTAAACTTTATCCAAATATTCAAAACCTCTATGAAGAAAATTATAACTTCTTTACTGCTAGTCATAATTAAAGACCAGAAAGAAAAAAAAAAAAATGGAGATGAACAAAGCAAAGTTAGAACTCAAAAGGACAAAGATTTAAATTTGAACTAGTCAAATTTAAAACTTATGGTTGACAAAGGACACCATAACCACCACGAGCATTAAGAGATAAAGTAGAGAATCAGAGTATGTTGGAAAAACACAAATGGTAAGTGACTGGCATCCTCGAGATTAAAAAGCCTCCAAAAAATTCGACTACCAATATCACTCATTTCTTCCTTGTCTGACATGGAAAATGTACAGTATTTACAAATTTAACTAAAATTTAAATCTTCATTAAATTTACAATATGAATTTATAATTTCTCTCTGTCTCTCCATCTATAATCCAAGTTGGGGTTTCCAGTCTTTATTTCCATTCAGATGATGTAATTCTCTACTGCCTTTTTTCTCCTCATGCTAAACCTCGGCACTTGGTCCACAGTTTCACTGTTTCCCACCATTATTTCCTCACATGACAGAATAGATTATTCAATTTTTAAAATTTTTCCTGGAAGTTAGGGGTATTTATTACCTACTATAAGTTGAGTAACTAGTACTATTCAAATATTCAAATAATAGTTGAATAATTACTGTAAGTCATGTAATTGTATCAGTTGCATAGACAACTTATATTGTGGCTTAGGCATCTCCCTTAGTTGTTCAAAGAACATTTCTCCAGTAGCCCTGGCGACCCCATAGCAGAATCTGAAATACAACCTCACGTTTGGTCAGAAGATAGTGGGTCATACATCTATTTTATCCAAGCCCCAGATATCCTAACTTATCCAGGAGCTTCTCAAAGAAATTGCACTTGGGACCAGAATTACCTTTCACAAGACAGTCTAGATACTGACTGTCAAGAGAACATCTGACATTTGCTGAAGACTGCTTTTGAGGAAATTTGAGACTCCAGTACAGCTTGATGCTAATATGTAAGTTTTGGTAACCCTTCTTCTATTAACATAGCTTTATGGTCATAGAAATTGAGGTGTCCCCAGAGTGAGGCATTTAAAAAGCAATAGCAGGTTAGCTTTTGTTTACTTTCTGCAAGGGCATGACCAGCATGTCCTGAAACACATAAAAAAAGCTATATAATTTTTCGAGGTCATACCTTTATACATTGTTGTGCTTTTTGTGTTCCTGTTGTGACTTAACCTCACTCCTGAAACCAGAATCAACTAAACTCTAGAATATATTCTTATAAGGCATCTGACTACCACACACACTGTTATTTCATAATATTTTGGACAGGAGATAGCCTAAAAGAGTAGGAATCTGGGCATTTGATGTTAATGCTGTTGACGGATACTTATTTTCTGGCATGTTTCTGGCCTGATTGGAAGCCTTTGATTAAAATATGGAAGGCTTCTACTTCTATTGTCGTTGGTTTCTCCCTTGGCCTTCTTATGGTGACTTTTGCTTTTAAGCAACACATCCTTGTCACAAAATGTAGTCCCCTTCTTTTTCTTTGTATAAATATTAATATACTGTAAGAGGAAGCTGCTATTTTTGAATACTTACTATGTGGGGCTAATATCATACTAAGAATTTTTTAAAAGAAAATTAGCTAATATTTAATGTTAAGTGATTTCTGATACTGTACTGAGACCTAGACCTTTACCTTTATCTACATTATCACATTTAATCTTCATAAAACTCTATAAAATAGATATTATTAGCCCCATTTACATGTTATAAACTGATGGCCAGAGTTAGTTGGTCTCTCTGATATCAAAAACTAGAACACCGTCTCCTGACACTGACTGTTAGCAGTACCTCCTTTATGGTGTGGCAGTTAAAACTAGAATCCATTCCCCGAGTCATTTTCTGACGGAAAAGTGTGTTGGCTTGCGGCCATCTGAGCACAAATTCTTTTTCCCTCAGTGAATTTCAGGTAGCCACACTTCTGTCTAGTCTTTGACTTCCTCTGGTTTCACATTTTTTATACTTAATAATTTTTAAAATTTTTAAAATTCTGGGGTCATAAAATAATTACTGCAAAATTATTTATAATCTCTTTTGTTATAGCTAGAGTTACTATATAATATCCTTTTATTCTTGGCTACAGCATACAACATCTTTCATATGTCAAACATATTATAGTTTTCAAGTAAAAAAATTGTTATAGCTCTTGTTGTTTTGACAAAGACTCTTCGCTTGACCAAACTTTACTCAGGTCCTATACCTTCTCCTAGGCCCATCTGTGTACTTCCTTGTAAAATTCAGTTTTAGTAATAAACCTTCTAAGCCAGAATCCCCATCCCCTTAATATCTGATCACCCTCAATATGGGATCAGGTTCCTCACCCTCCACCAGGTGTTGTCTTTTCACCCTGGCTTATCGTCAGCACAAATCCTGTTAGGTTGGTTTCGCTAAAATCCTTTTTATCCTTTCAGTTTCCTCTTGGTAATTTTTTATCCACTTGATGTCTCCCTCACTCTGCTCCATGGCTATAAATTCCCACTTGCCCATGCTGTTTTCAGAGTTGAGTCCATCTCTCCCCAACCACTGTAAAATTCAATGACAGTGGTCCCTCTACCTATAGCAATGTCCTGAGTAGTCTGCCTTACCATCTTTAATAAGCATCGTCGATTTCTTTTTTCCTTAACAGTGTTAAATTAAATTCAGGTATGGAGTATTGATAATTATTTTGATATTTTAATGTTTTATTTCTCTTCTTCCTCCTCCTTCTTTTTGCCTCTTCATTGTCATTAATCCATTAAAAAAATACTATCCATTTTGTCTTTTCCCAGTTTCTTGACTAAGTAAGCTCAGAAATCTTTTAGTCCAACTCTTGTTGCTTCCTGCTTTTTGAATATATACTAAGAACATATGTTCTACATCTTTCTTAGAATTTGTGTCTTATTATTTTATTTTTAATGAATTTTTCTTTTGAAATATTTATGGAACACATATCTTGTTACATTAAATTAAAGCTCAGGCTTTCTAATTTTCACTTTGGTAGTAGTTCGCACAGTTATCTACTTATACTCTGAACTTCAGAGTAGGTGAGAAACTATGTAAATTGGAAATCGAAGTATTTAAACAAAATGTTCACACTCCATTGCTCTTAATCTTAGCAGAAGAAAATAGGACATTAATTTAAGCAGAACGTATACTTCTTAGATTGTAGGATTGAACAAATAGTACATATAAGAAAGAGGATGTTGGCTCTGTGTTGTTTCAGTAGATTAGAGAACTTCTACATTTCGAAAATAGCAAACGTATATTGGCTCCTCTGTAATAGTGTATTTTCTACATTCCTACATATCAGTCTCCTCTTTGAACCTTCATATTAATCTCATGTATCTACTTTGTATAATACTACATAAAGTTATGTTACTTAAAACCATTTTTGTACACTTGAAATATACTCTCATTTGCCTTACTTATTATTTTGAAATTTGATTTTATTTTTAACATTGATAAAACTGCACTTTATTGAAATATGAGATTTTCTAATTCTGGAATTGTTAAACTATGGCCATTTACTGTTCTCTCATAATATTGAATCCTTTACCTCTAAGCAAGGTAGAAAAAATGTATTATTTTGGATCTTATCTTGTTCAATCTGTTCTCAAATTACACTTTTACTGGTGACTATATACTTAAGAAAGTGTTTTTTTTCTTTTTCTTCCCCCCTTCCCAGCGGTCACAAGGAAAAGAAACTTTACAAAATTGTGTAATTGCTGCATTTATGTTAAAGACTGCATAAAAAAGAAGAAATTAGCACAATTGGAGGAAGTACCTATTATGTGAGAGTGACTGGTGTCAGCTTTCCCAATTTTCAGAACTTAGTGATTAATAAGAATTTAATAAATATTTGTAGAATGAATAAATATGCTTTCTCCTGAATGAGCTCAATGTCACAGAAAGATGAATTGCCAGATAGGCAGAGAGTAGAATCACCTAAGCCTTTGTTGTCTGCCTCCTCCACCCCTCTACCCTCTGTGCTGGAATGCAAATGAATTTTTTTCTTTCCCTTCCCAGTCTTTTTCACAAGTTATAATAGTTATATTTGTTGCTTTGCTTATTTTGTGTCTACCATCTCCACAGGGATATAACATAACCTCCAAGTGAGCTGAGGGCCATGTCTACCTTGCTCAAATTTTTAGCCTAATAAATGTGAACAGGAAACAATTACAATGCACTGATAGAATGAATTAGCTTTGTAAGGGTCCATTTTGATTCTACTAGAAAAAGGAAAGAGACTGCACATTGGAAAGTCTTTTCTTGTCTGGTTCATCTAACTGATTTCTGTACCAAACTTGCCATGAACTCCCATCGGCCATCAAATCTTCAGAGTGTTTTCAATGGCAATTACCCTCAACAAAATATTTGTTTACTAGGCTAATTATTTAACTAAATATGTAGTGCTACTGGCATTTACAACTGCCAGTCTGGAACTGCTGAAAACTAGTTACCTAAAAACCATTTGGCACTCAGATGTTTTGTTTGGGAAATTTTGCTTGCAAGTCTGGATTCATGTTATATCATCTCAGTAATTTAAGAATTTCTATACTGAGGGACCCTAAAATGTTCATCCTTATTGAAATTTTGACAGGAGACAATATGATAAAGAGACCTAGTTTAATTCTCATTAGAGAGAAAGAAGAGTATCTTCTAGAGTTGTCAAGAATAATATAGTTGAGAGAAACAATCTCATGATTCACTTGAATTTGTCCAAAGACGGAAGATTGCCTCTGTTGGCTGATACAGCTGCTAGTTTTGTAGAGTATCCAGAAAATGCAAAAACGAGAATAATGGGTATAGGATAGCAGAGGTAAATGGAGATTTCATATTGTCAAAAGAAGTGCTTTCTAAGGCACGTCTGGCGGCTCTCGAAAGATTTCAGCCACAGAAACACAAAAGAAAGCTGTCACTGAGCTTACTCTGTCCTTGACTGAGCTGTAACTCTGGAGAGGTTCTGGGGTCTGTCTTCTCTTCACCTTCAGCCAGAGTTAAACTCTAATAATCCCTTACTGAGGCTTTTGCAATTATTTACCCTTTGGTCTACCTACTTACTATTTACCTACTTACTATTTACCTTTTGGTCTTCCTGCCTCTAGTCATTCTCCTTGTTAATGTCCCACATGAGTTATTTTTTTAAAAGGCAATTTACACTCTTCATTAGTTTACAAGTAAATCAGAATTCCTAAGGCTGATAAGTAGGCCTCTTCCCACTCTGGTGAGTCTTTACCTTTCTCCAGTCCCTCTTCCTCTGTCATACCCTTGTTTTCTCCCCTGTAAACATTATGCTATTTATGGTGTTTCTCACCAATTTACAAACACAATAAGCCTTTATTTTCTTAGACTGTGCCTTTTTTCCCTGTTCCCTCCTGTCCTCAAATCACTTCTCCTTGTTTCACTTGACAAACTCTGCTTTCAAGTACCATCTTACATGTTACATCTACTGTGAGGCTTCTGACCCTTATACAGGACTCTTATACAGAGCTGGATACTTTGAAGCATTAAATTTATACCTCTACCATAGTAAGCATCCCTTATATTATAACTCATTTGTTTATATGCCAATCTTCACCACTAGTCAGAGAACTCATTACTGTATTTTCACTGGCAATTACTTTATCTTTGTAAGCCTGGTTTATTTGTTGATCCTCATCAGACTTTTGTTGAATGAACAAATTACCTTGAGAGATCAGCACCTCATTAAAAAAAAAAAAAATGACATTGTTGGAAGAGTTCTTTTGGAAATAATGATCTAGAGTATTCCAACCAAATGAAATAATAAATTGTTGAAACAAAAATCTTACGGCAAGCATAGGAATACTGGAATCCTAGAAATGGGAGTGTGGAACAGGCTTGAAACAATTACCTGCTGGTTTCAGAGTTTCACACTATTTTAGGTATAAACACTGAATGACACATTTAAGAGTTTGCTGGTTATCCTAGTAAAGAGTTACTAACTCACCAAGCCTTTAGTTTCCACAGAAGTAACTGCTACTAATAGATTCTTCCAGAATTGGTGTCTGAGAAAATCTAAGTGCATGTATTTAAAATGAATATGGATTAATTGGTTGCTTGGGGAGATTATTTAGATCAATAAATGCAGAGGGCAGAAATCAAAATCCAAGCACCAACAATATTTTTGGAATTATCAGAAGAAAGTCATTTCCTATATAAACATTATCTGCTAGAGTGAGTTGATGGATCAATGCCCCCATCTAGCTATTTATTTATTTATTTATTTACTTACTTACTTATTTATTTAACATTTATCTCTTACTATTTATCTAGTTGTGCTTGAAGGGCATTATAAAAGCATACATCTATATGACATTCTAATATCATATTTAAATTAAGGCATTCTCATCATTATTGTTTGAAACCTGCCTGGATCTACCCAGACCCAATACATGCATTTTTTTCCCCAATTCAGTTATATTGGAAGCTTAAGCCATTTCCTGGCTGAGTTTAAAGCAAAACAACTAGGAAACTTGGAAAAATCCTAGGTTACAATGCACATGTCCAGGATTATTGGCAGGTTTTACATTAAGAATTATTTTGGAAGCCCATAGTTTCCAAATTTAAACTCTAATACTAAACTCTAATACTCCAGGGTATTGATTAACTTGTGCTTTTGTACATGTATCTCTTAAGATAAACATCTGCGTTTGCCTATTTCTTTTTATTATAGTACATTTTTATTTTGCTTAGTAGGTATAAGTATTAATTCATTTCTTAATTGAGGACTACGAAAATCTTAAAGTAAGTTTCTCTATATGTGGTGATTCTATTCAATTAATGATATTCTAGAACATGGACTCTGAGAGGGTATCGATTAAGTTGTGCATTTGTTTATTTGGATATGTTAGAATTCAAAATTCAACTTAATTATAAGAATAGTTAAAATAGTATATATTTTCACAGTTGGAATTTTTTTAGAATCTTACTATTAAGATATTCAAATTAGTGATAATTTTGGATATTTATTAGACATAGTTTCCATAGAGATAGGAAAATAAATCCATAATGAAGACTTTGGTACCAACCTATATCAAATATAAATGCTATTATTTATATATAGTATAGAACATAACATGAAAGGAAACAATGTAACATGAATTAATACAGCATTACAGAGAGAAAACAAAAAGTGACAAGAGGCAATGTATTTGAGTTTGTTAACCAATGTTACCATGACAAAAATAAATAGCAAATAAATAAATAAATAAATAAATAAATTAATAGCAAATAAATAAATAAATAAATAAATAAATAAATAAATAAATAAATAAAAAAAAAGAGGCAATGTATTTGTATTATGTAAACAGAAAATGCAACCTTTCAGTAACATAATAAGAACAAGTATTACCACTATATATGCAACAATTTTGTTTAGTTACACTGTTACCTCTGAGATACCTGAGGTTCTTTTACATGCTACATGGTATAATCTATGTGGCAGCCAAAGCACTATAATATGATGTGATAAAAAAATACATAGGAAAAATCTATTCACTTATGTGTCTCTAATGTTTATTTTCACTTTAAATCAGAAGTTTTAGATTATGACTAGAGTTGACATGTGGAGGCAAAGGTGGAGCTGCTGGATTACAGGCTTCTGTACCTTGGGAACACATATTTTTTTAATAAACCGTTTCAGCATATTTTTTTCTTTTAAAAATTAATGTGATTTGAAGAATTTGCTTTTATGTATTTATTTCCTATATAAAAGGAAAGGTGATTTACTAGGAAATAAATACATAAAAGCAAATTCTTCAAATCACATTAATTTTTAAAATTTCCTTTTCCTTTAAAAAGATGAAGTTTTTGTATCATAGTTGGAAGGTTATGCTATTGTATTGACTCATGAAATTTCTGTTTCCCAGCCTCATATTTCTGTAGCATTAAAATGTGTGACCGATTAACTCAGAGTATTTGGCACTGATACACCATAGGATGATGTGCGATGCTGTGTTTTTCAAGAACGTCTGAATATAATTTTAATGAAATATACTTTATCTTAGTAAATTTAATTCAAATGCTCTTTTTTTAAAAAAAGAAGTTTTAAGGGGATTAAAACGCAAAGATTTCGTGTTTTCATATTAAGAATTATGTTTTATGAAAATGAATATCGATTATTTTATAAACAATAAATATCACAAAATATTCTATAGTATCTTTATTTTAAGAGTTATTTTTAATAATTGAAATGATAGAGATAATATTTTTCATTGCAATTAATGCCTAGGGGTGTTTCTTATCCAGCAGTGTCTGCAAAACAGGAAGTAAATCCAATGCTAATGAAATGGAAGTGATGATGGTTCTATCTTAAAATAGGAACAATGTAGTAATATAGTGATCAATGGTGGTTTCTTTAGTATAAGCCCGAGGGATACAATTCTCCTCTATTGTATCCTTGCTAATCAGACTCTGGGCTGGTCGGAAGCAGAGATGAATGTTAGGAGAACTTGTTTGATTAACTCTAGTAAAGAAAAATTCACTACTTCATGAGTTCTCAATTTCTCTTGAGATGTTGACAACTCCATTAGCAGAATATAGTATTGAAATGTGTCAGACGTGCCTAAGCCAAAGATCTACAAAATTAATTTTGAACTCCAGCTAAAAATATAAATAAATGCAAGACTTTGGAAGTGATCAGTTCTGCTTACATCCTGTTGTACTAACATAAGTTAAATGAAATGTTTTCTTTGTTTGTTTTTTGTTTGTTTGTTTTTTTTTTATGGAGGTAAAAGACCTAATGATATACACAAGAGCAGGCATCCTTCATTTTGCGAGAATGAACTAATAACGCTTCTCACTCCATTGCTTTGCCCTAACTTATAACTGTTAAGATTTATTGAGTAACATCAGTACTACATGTTCCATCTGTTATGAGACAGACATGCTTTGAAGTGCTTAGGTTCTTCATACACTGAGGTCTTATATCTGTGCCCTCATAAAACTAGATGAAGAATATTATTTGCTAATTTGTCGTTTTAATATGAAAGTTTAAAAAATAGTTTCTTCTATGTATGATGACAGATTATCAGTGTATTTTTGTAGATAAGAAGACCAAGTTTGTGACAGACCATGTAATTGTAAAAGTAAATGAAATACATTCATTTTTTAAAAATATTTACTCGTGATTTCATTAATTCCATAATTTCTGTTCTGCTTTAGATCATTGGTCTCTGAGGTAAATGACACTTAGTTTAGATTAAAACTAATCAGATTGATCTCAATTTCTAGTGAGATAAAATACAAGTACTAAGAGAATACAAACTATATAGATTATATTTCGGGTGGATGTAAAATCCGTAAATCAATATTTCTAACTCTTCTAAAGATGAGTTACAGGTAAAGAAGAAAATTATTTGTTGTCTTGAGGCTGAAAAGTTCTTAGGGAGACCAATAGTTCTATAAGAAAGAAAATTTACCAGTCACCTAAATGCTTTTTAAAAAAATTTACCATTTACACCAATTATAAAAGCTGGGTAGTCACTGCATTGATTTATTCATTAGTTTAGTATTTATTGCAGGTTAATTATGCACCTGGCTCTTACTTAGGTACCTTCTGAGATATCTGGTTATTTCCCTCAAGAAGCTTAAAATATAGAAAAGAAAAATTGGGACAACAGGAACACACAGTTATATTAATAGCAATATGTGATAATTGCATATATATGTGCATATATAGGTGCTATACATTTTAAATCTTTTAACATGTAAATACATTGCAATAAATGTTTTAATATTTATAGTATTAAAATGTCATGTACATTTTAACTGTAAAGTCATGTAGCACCTCACTTTTCTGCAAAAAGAACGATAAAAATAAACCTAACTCATAGAATGATCTTGAGATTAAAATGAGATAACAAAAGTTTGTATCATAGATCTTGTTCAATAATCATCAATTATTATTGAGGACTTCTAATAAATTAGTTTCTATCAATATTTTCTAAATGTCATTCTCATTTTTATGATTTCTACAGATTTTAACTAAAATTATATGTAAAATATTTATGTATTAATCCTACATTTTCAATTTTCTTCCACCATCCTTTCAGCCATACCTTGAATATACACACCACAACTATCCTTATTTTCATTATTGGTACAATGGAAAGAATAATATAGAGAAAAGAGGAAATAACATTAGAAATAATAAAAAATGATTTCTGTCTTCAGGAAGGCAGCATTTTGTAGTAAAACCAATATTCACTAGACATCAGAAAACAGTTCCTACCAACTAGGAAGGTGGTCTTGGGTAAGTTATTTCCTTATAAGTTTTACTTTCATCTGTAAAAATAAGAGGCAATGAACCACATGGTCTTTAAGTTTTATGATTCTAAGAATTCTACAATGTAAATGGAATAGACAAATATGTTACAAAAAACCTAAGGAAAATTTGACAAGTAACCTAAAGCAAGCGTATTTAAATTATAGAAGCAAATGAGTTTACACTTAATCCTTCATAAAGCTGTACCACTTTAAAAGGAAAAGAAAATACTAAGACTTTGTCTTCTTTTAAAAAATGAATATATTCATTCTGAAGATGAGTTGTAATTTTCTAACAACTCTGCTACTTTGTCTAATCTGTGTTCAAATCCATGTTCTTGTTCTCTTTAGAGAACACAATATTTTGGGATCTAGCCCAGCTAATAATCAATACAAGACCCTGTGACAAAAACTCGACACAGATGGATGCCAATCTTGTGTCATCCGCAGAATTTTACTACGTCTGGTTTAGCTGCTAATAAATGAACGCTTGGATAGTTTAATACACAGGACTGAAAGCAAGTAGAGATGACGGCCCCAAGAGATGTCAGGAATGATGAATGCTAAAAACCTGGAGATGTAGTTGTTGATGGTCTGAGATAGTGTTCCAGCACAGTGAGTCGCAGAAACTGACAGCCAGATATCAAAGTGAGAAAAATCACTTCTAGATTTTTATGTAACTAAGGGGAAAAAGCCTTTGCATGGGAGATACAGATGTATATAAACAGTATATCATTTTCAAAGGCTACAGGGACTTTTTATTTTGTGATAACTATTAATGTACCTTCATAATAGATTGTATATACCAGAGAAGATGACCCTAGCTGACTTTTTATTTTGTGATAACTATTAATGTACCTTCATAATAGATTGTATATACCAGAGAAGATGACCCTAGCTGAACATTGCCCTGAGGTCAAGAGTTCATACATTTGTTAACATTCTCAGTTTAATCTCATTGTATTACCTAATTTTTTTTCTTTAAATCTTTTTTTTTTTTTTTTGGTGCTTGTTTATAAGAGCCTAGAGGACAAAGACAAATGCTCTATTTTTTCTGTCTTTTCATAGATTAGGAAAGGAATAGCAGAGTAATTAGTACATGATAGGACCACAGTAATAAAGCTTTATATTTAGAAATGCTCTCAAACACATTTATTCACATTTTTTTTCTTATATCAGCTTCATAAAGAAAGCAAAACAGGTATTATCCACGTTTTACATAGAAAAAGACTCCAGAAGTTCACAGATTTTAAATGGCTTGCCTGAATAATAGAGCTAAAACTTGAATCCCATTCTCCTCTTTTTAAATTTAAAACTTTAGCCATCATATCACCTTGATTTTACCCCATTTCAACAGGTGTACTAACTTAGAAACCCTAAATGGTTTCTACTATGTAACATTACTGACAAGGAGGTTAGCTAGAATGAAAACCACAGCTAAATAAGTTTATCATAGTATTATGGGGTTCAAGTAAGGATATTGAAAATAAAAGTATATCATTCTACTGAAAATTTTACATAGGAATATAGTTTATCTATTGAAAGCCTACATAAAGAGATTCTCGTTTTATGTCAGTTTCTTTTGGCATTAAAGAAAGGTAATCGTAGAAGTATTATTAAAGGTAATTATAGAAATATTAGAGAGAAGCGGGGAGAAAGTGAGTTGAGGAAAATTAGTTGAGGAAGACTTGACAGCATGAGAAAAAATGTTCTTTCAGTAGCAATAGCAAATAAATTTAAAAAATCAGATTGTATTTAGTGGACTAAGAAATAAACTAACTTCTGATGGGAGACAAGTTACTTCTTTCTCTTGGAGAAGTTGTGTCCTCATTTGTTAAATGGGTATAGCAATGTAAAATTTCTTCTTGTGTTAAGTGGAAAGGTACACATGGTTTTAGATATATTGAACCTTTCACATATTGACTGCATATAGTTTAAATAAGACTAAGATAAACCATTTGGATATCTTTGTTGCTATACCTAAAATAATCTTGTAATAGTTGGGATGACCTTAAGGATAGCAAACTTAGTTTATATAACTAATTCTTCTTGAATGGTGGCTACTTCAAGCGGTGTTCTCTAGGAGTTACACTTTGTTCTGGCAAACCTGCAATATACATTGCTTTGGAGCCAGAGGGTTAGGCAAAATCACTTGGATACTCCCGAATTTACTTATATATTTGGTTTTCTCATCAGAGAGCAAATCTCTGTAACAAGTTTAGATATGAAGTTTAGTACTGAAGCGTAAAGTCTAGAACAACATACAAAACCCAGAGTTATAGGCATCTAATTTCTAGCTCTAATGATATGCAATATTATGAAAGGTATCAGTCTGACTTCATCACCTTTCCTTTTGGTAAATCTTCTCTTTTAATGTACTCTCCCTTAGACTTTCCTGACATATCTCTAGAATTCTGGAGCCTGGTCTATGCCTGAATGTCCTTGGTCCCCTTTGTTCTTTCTCTCTCAGACCTATTGCAATGTTAGGATCATAAATGACAGCATAATTATGAAATTCTTACTAAAATATTAACTCTGTCTTCCCTACTCAAACCTAATTGGTGTATTTGCTTTCTATAGAAAACTAGCAATTAATAAAAGTATTGGTGAAATAATTCATGCCAAGATGTTTGTAATAACTCCCAAATGAATGTGTATCCTATAGGGAGATATTTACATTTAAGCAGGGTATTGTTTAAACCCCAGCTAATACTGAAATTACACATATTAGTACATATTGTGCTTTGGTAGCATGTGCTTTCATATATTAGCATATATTCTAAGCATGCTCCAAGCATACTGTCTTGGCTTGTCATCTACTCCACTCTTCCTATAAAGCCAACCCTTCCTTCAGCTCCAAGATGTCCATTAGAGAGCCTGGCTTCTGTTGGCCTACCAAGCATGAAGCCATTTGGCTATAAACCTGCAGATTTTAGTGCCAGAATGTCACAGGATCCTCTCAAAGTTGTTTGGTAAAGTGTAGATTAAGATTATCTACAATGTCTGCTTTCTCCTCTCTACAGAAATATGTCATGAGAATAAATGAGATAAGTTAGGGAAAGCACTTTGAGATTCTAGGAAGAAAATTCATTTTATTTATTCATGTTATTATTGTTTTTAATATTGTTAGTAAAAGCTACCTTAAAGTTGGTGTGAAGGTAAGGTCTGACTACTATTACTTTATTTGAAAATAAAATTTCTGCAAAATTGGTTGAAGTTTTCCTTCAGGTTACCAAGATTTAGTGGGATCTCCGGTTTAATTGAATTCCAAATTATGGAATAGCTTTCCTTTTTAAGTCTGTTTGTAATATAAATAACTTGCTTAGTAAATAAATATTTTTAAGAGTTGACATGATGTAATTCCCAATAAAAATGTAAGCTAAATTAATGAATTTATTAGAAAGCTTATAGTAAGATGATACTCATTTATTTTTAAGGGATGAATACTACATGAATGCCTAGCTTATTTTCATTTTTATTGTTTTTCATTCCGTGCAAAACAATGGAGAAACCACAAAAAAAAAAAAAAGAAAGGGATTGTAAACTAACAAGGCCCTTGCAATCTGTGAGGTCAACCAAGGGTTGCCTCGCCTGAAAAAAAAAAGAAAGGAAAAACAATAAGAGCTAGTGAATGGGGGCGAGGGGGTCTTACCACAAAAAAGGCTATTAATTTGAATCCAATCTTCTCCTTTTTGTATTTGTACAAAAGATAAATCCTTTACTGCACTGAGACATTCCTTCATTTCTGTTTTCTCAGATTAACTTTCCTACTTCCCCAATTGCCTAAACCCTACAGAGAGACACTAGTCAAGGATGCTCAACTTCAGAGCAAAAATGCAGGCTCTAAATAGCAGGAGATCTGAGACATTACTCTAGCTACATGACAGGCCCCAATTTTTTCCCTTTAATCATCTCTTACTTCATTCTCATTGGATCATTTGTATCTGACAGGCAACAGCCTGCTTCCTAGAACAGGAATGTTCTTATTTATTCCTAAACCAGAAACCTCACCCCCCAGAAGCTGAGCTTACTTTTCAAAAACAAGTTAGATATCCTGTTTCACATTTGACATTTCGGGATTAACAAAAGATAAAAAGTTTTCTTTAATTCATAATTTGTTTTTTCCTGTTAAGAAACAGGCTGAGTTTCCACAAAGTGTCACAATGTGTTCCTTATTTAAAATGTTAATGTATTATAAAAAGAATTGTAACCCACCAAAATAATGTCAGACAAAATTCATATAATAGAAGAAACTATAATAAAGTTTCTGATATAATCCTTATAGAGGCACAAGGATTCAATTCTCTTTGAATTAAAATGTGCATATCGAGTGATACTCCCTCAAATATTAGAAAATTATATGCATTATTTTTATGAATAGTTACAATAAGAATACCATTTCATGTCTGTATTCTAATAGCACTATCAACATAATCTATTCATATTATTACAGTTAGAAATGCTAATTCAAATCTACATTACTTTACCAGAAAATGTAAAAAGGATGCCAAAATCTATTTTAAGAAAATGAACCTAAGACCACAGACATTTGTAGTTAATATTTCCAAATAGTTGGCAAAAAAAAAATAGAGAAAAATAATATTATACACACACACACACATATTAGTTTAAAAATAAGTACTTTAAAATTTTGTGTGAATTTATTGTTATAAGCATGGAAATTTATTTTCCTCTATGCTTGAGATACTTTTTTGGCAGGAAATTACTCACCTAGGAAATGAGTAATTCTCTTATACCACTAGAATCTCTTGTAGTTCAAGGCTTTCCAAACTTTGGGACATTTTCTGATTTCTTCTAAATCACTGATTGTAGGTAGATGCTCATTGTAATGTTTCCGAACATTACAAGTTGAGGTTCTCCTACTATGCTCCTCTCTATTGGACATGATTGCAATCTGCAGAGAAAGAATTTGAGGGTGAACTTTCTCCAAGCCTTTTTTATGTTGTGGGCAGAGTATTGTAGTAACTACTGACCTATGATTAAAATTCACAAGATTTATTATTGAAGGATCTTTGATATTTCTATTTCTGAATAGTGGATCCATGGATATTGGAACAGAAACGCACACACACATGGAAACTTGCCATTATATAGCAACATTTCATCTATACTTTGATTTTTACCCAAATACAGTAATTTTTTGAAAAAGTAAGAAAAAACATGTATTTAAAGAAATCTCCTATGATTATAGGGCCACTTCTATAACAGTGTAGGCTTTTCTCCTCAAAAAATCTAAGGAGTGACATTTATACCTTTGTCTATATTAACCGATGCCACTACATATACAGTCGGTGGAACTAACAAAGTTTTCTCTCCTCCCACATGGAGCTCAGTGTTTTTGTAGATTGAAAAAAAGCCAAACAAACAAACAAACAAACAAAAAAAAAACCAAGAAGAATGAAAGGGTAAAAAACATGATTTCCACCATTGGGTAAAAATATGTATATATAGTTAGGAATTTATTACCATAAATTAAAACAAGTAGAAAGCAACTGAATGCTAAAGAAAATCAAGAGAGTAAAATGTGAGAACTTGACGGTGAATGTGAGAAATGATGGTGTCCTTGAAGAAGATGATATATCAGCCGGGCCAGGAAAGATGTCTCGATATGAATTAGTAAGGAATATTCCAGAAAGAAGGAACATTAAGAAGGAGACAGTATTAGAAAGAAACATTATGTGCAGGGGAATAGCGAAAATACTGGCTTGACTGTAACTGCGTGTATATGTAATTGCTTACCCAACCTTAGATAAGGTAAATTAAACCAGATCATGGCAAGTAGTGAAAGCTAGACAGAAGAGTTCACACTTAATGTAGCAGGTAATAGGACACTATTACAGATATTTGAACAGAAAACGATAGCAGTGCTTTTAGAAGATTAAATCAGTGACAGGAATAGAAACTTTTGAAAAAGAAGATTCTGGAAAGGCAACCAGATTTCATGAATCGAAAAGATAATGAATGTATTGATGACATGAGGAGATGATAGGCATATATCATCACAGAAGACTACCAAGCAGTCAGTGGAAGAGAAAGAAAATTGGAATCCTTTTTCTCCTTTCCTTTTATTTGTTTAAAACTGAAAGACTTCTTAATGTGTTTATTGTAGGAATGAAAGGAAGCCTTGAAGAAAGCCTTTTGGAAATATTAAAGAGAGAATGGGAAGAATTGGGGACTGGATTTCCAGAGACAATGGTAATTGACGAGTTTAAATATTTCAGGAAAGAAATAGAACTGAGTAAAAATGAGAAAATGATTTAGGAATAGTGCTCTCTAGGAGTCTATTAAATAGAAATCCTAGTTATAATGATTACTGATATTCTAGTAATAATTCAAAGCACGAAAACATCTTACATTGCTTTCTGAATCTTCAGTGATTAAGTTGTGCTGAAATCAGTTTTAGCAAATATTGATGTATGCTCATTCTATCAAAACAGGTAAGTCACATATACATATATAAAAACTTTGTAACAATCAGAATATATGAAAAATAAAAGCCCCTTTTCTAATGAGAATGGATAGTAGAGTTTATTATTGCTTATTCCAAAGAAGCATTAGAAATTATTTATTCAATATAATTCTGAAGAGTTATTTTAAATTTTCTATGATATAAAAGCAATCTTTGAATTTAAACTAACTTGTGAAATATCCTATGCACTTGGAGGGACATCTTATTCTTTTGTAATAAATTTTGAAATTTAAAAGAAAAGTCATTACATGATGGACCTAAGAAGAAAATTTAGAATGCCATTGGCTTTTATGGTTTTCATGTTTGAGTTTCATCAGAATATGATATTAAGGCTATGCTATTATTAATGTAAATAAACAAATCTATTTTCTTAGGAACAGGGGTAATATAAGGTCAAGGTCAGGCTATTATCAGAATTATTTCTTATGTGAAATTACTTTAAGAGACAATCTCTTAATAACAGAAGATGAATACTTCTCTAAAACCTGCTTTCCATGTGTGATATGTACACTTCAAAAATACTCATAATATACAAGCATAATTTATCTTAATAATTGAGAGACCTCTGTTTAATTAGATAAGCTTTATTGTTAACAAATATAAACAGGATCCTAATTAATGAATCTCTGACATTCCAATTTTGCAGTTATTTTTCATTATATGTTTTTTATTCTTATGTAAACAAAAATTAGAAATAAGGCAGCTTTAGGAGAGGTGATAATGACCATTTCAGGATAAAGATGACTAAACTAACATTTATCACTTACTAAGTGTTTACTTTATGCTAGGCATTATAAGCTCTTTATATACAGTTTTTGATTTTTTTAACACCTATGAGAAATATGTAATATTTTACCCACTTAAATTGAGAAAACAATAACTTTGGGAAGGTTTAATAAATGCCCCCAGTTCACATGGTTACTGAAAGTCAGAGCCAGTTTTTAAATTTAGGTATGAATGGTTTTCATGACCATGACCTTAACCACTTTTCTGTACTGCCTTCTGATATTTGGTTCATAATGAGGAAATGAATTGCCTGAGAGGGCACTGTAAGTGGTCCCCTGGTTATTATAACCTGGGAGAAAACAAACAAGAATATAAAAAATATATAAACTGTAGAATCATGGAAATTTAAAGCTGAGAATAAACAGTTCACATAGTCTAAACCCTCTGAGAAAACTCAGACTCAAAATCGCCAAATGGTATTACAATCAAGTCACATTAAACAGCATTTATCAGTCGCTTCTATAATCTACCTCGGTGGTGAAAGCCTAAAATGTCATGAGACCAGTGTCTTACTGCATTAAAGAGATAATGGAAGAGGTGAGATTGTGTTAGGGAAAGCAGAGTTGCAAAATCGAGAATTTAGCCGCCAAAAGTTCTCCATATCTTTTCAAGGGAAAAAAAGAACAAAAAACTTTGTGGTAATGATTTGGTCAAATTTAATTTCAAATTCAGAAAAAAAAATTATTGAACATCTTTAATGCACCAAACTCTGTATTAGGTACTTTCACATTTATTATCTCATTTAATTCTTACAATCACATTTGGAGTTATTAGCATATATAGTTACATAGGTTTAATATTAAATCCTATTGACAAGCATATTGTTTTTAGAATTATTCACCAATTCCACATTCACAGTTAGAAATTAATTATTAAACCTTAATGGCAGTTTGGTGTAAATAATAATGCTTTGGGAAACAGAATTTCCTTTAGTTAAATATGCTTTGGTGTCTCTAAGTACTTCTTAAACCACGGGATATGTTTATATTACTATATAAGTTTTTATATCCCACAACATCATACAGTAATTTGGAGTGAGTTATGGGAACTTCAAGGACAATTTCGATCACATATGATTTTTGCATAGTGATTTTATACCTTAACCTCCATAGAAGAGGCAACTTAAGTATATATAGTTATTAAAACAAAAATACTTAATAAATGTGTACATAAGCCAGAAACAAAGTTTCTAGATCATTTTTTCCAACGTTGTAGTCCTTGGACAAACTGTATTATAATTACCTGACCTGTTACTGAAAATGCAGATTCCTGGGTCTAACTGAATCAGAATCTCTGAGGGCTTAACCCATGTATCTGCATTTTTAACAAACACTTTGGTGGTTTCTATGCACTCTAAATTTAGAAGCTTTGTTCTATATTCTTAGTCCCAAACCTTCCCACATTGCTACAAAGGGGTTAAGTTAGCAGCTGTATAAGGTTTTCTCTCATTTATTTTTGCCAAAATGTAATGTGGGAGATTCTGTCTTATATGAATCAGGAAGGAACTTGTCTTGAGAGGAAAAATTCTTACTGTTGTAAGCAATTATTTTCTTTTTTTTCCCTTTTTTTTTTTTTTAGTATGTATTTGGAAGGAAATATTAAAGTGCATTTCTTACCCTCACATGAAGAAAGCCTTTGTATGATCAAATTAGGCAAGTAACTTCGAGAAGAGATGCCACATTTGTCTGCATTTTGTACTCGTTTCCCTTATCTACACAATCCATCTTGGTGAATAAGGAAAGTTCTGTCCTCTTTTATAATAGTATCTGAACTACAGTCATGGAAATCATCTTAAAAAGTCATCTTGTCCTTCTCTTGATCTCTAGGCACCATATATTTGAAATTCTATTTTTAAAAGATTTCCACAATTGCAATGTTCTGGAATCCCTTGGGAACCAATTGAGCAGTCTTTTCCATTATCAAAAGCTTCTTTCTTTCTTGCCTTGTTTGCTATTAAAATTAATTTTTGTATGTTATATTTTGCACAAAAATTAAAATAGCTGTTTACCACAATCTGTGGAATAATCCTTTATTGAGTACCATTAATAATGACCTTTCAACCAGCTCTTCTGTATACTAAATAATATATAAATCTTTTTAATCTTTCTTGGAATTCTCATTTTCTAACTTTTCAGTCCTTTTTCTTCCTCTAACTTGAACTTTCTTCATCCTTCTTAAGCTCTAAGGTGTGAAACTAAACACGGTAGGCCCTCACCAGTGCTGAATATAATAGAGGGATTACTTTGCTGTTCTTATTTACTCTACTCTTATTTATGCATCCTGTATAACTCTGAGAGGTACAGATAAGATGCAAATGGGTGTCCTGATGCTTATGGTCTTGAATAATTCCATAGCACTTTTTATAAAGATATGGATGTTATACCCAGGAACCCGGGTAGTTTGTACCATAGGTAATTACTTTCTTCTGCATATCTGTGGCATTCTAAGTTTCACTTAGAATTATTCCTCACTTCCACTGGTAAAGCCATTATTGCAAAAAAAAAAAAAAAAAGTTGTTTGAGATGAACAGAACAGTTTTGTAATTTAAAAGAGAGAAAAGGGGCCACGTTACATCTAACCTATAAAGAGGCTAGCATTTCTTAGGGGTATAAAATACAGTAATACAGAGTTCTGCTTTCCCAAGCTAATGCACACAACCCAATATGCTCTTTATATTTTTCTTTTATATCCTTATCTTGCTTAGTTGTCCTAAATCTTGATAGAAAAAAAATTAGCTTGATAATAGGTTTCATTCACCAATTTCAGTGAAATTTTAAGTAACTAATGTTTCAAATCGAACATGAAATTGTCAAAGGTATAAGTCAGATTTATGCTTGATTTACTTATCTAAAAATGAAGAGGACTTATTTTTGCTTTTGCTTGTTTTTTATTGTCTTGTTCCATATTGGAAATGGCTGATGAAATTATATATTCACTATCCTATAAAAATATATCAAATACTATTGTGTTAGACGTGCAGTTTAGGTGTCATCTGAAGATTTAAAACAGATTAGTACAATCTATGTGTTTTCTCTCTTATTTTCTATTGAAATAGGATATTTTTTAGCCTTTTAATTTAAACAGTTGTTTTCAGTATTATCTCGTTTATTTGCTTCCAAGACTTTTCTTTTTTAATTTCTCCCACTCAGCCCTAAAATTTCATGTCTTTGTTTTAACTCACTTCGATCTGCATACAGTCCAAAGATTCTTGGATATAAATGAAGACCAGAAAACATGTGCAGCCAGCTCTTGTTGCACAGAAGGGTAAACTCACTATCACATTCTTATCATATCATTTCTCATTTTAGCTACATTCTCAAATTGGCATATGGGAACTTAGGGAAGTTTCATGAAGACGTTGAATGCTTGAGTTGCATCTTAAAAACATAAATGTCATCTTGCTATTCCCATGCCTTTAGCAAAATCTGTTGCCTCAAGGATAAAATCTACACTCTTTTGTATGCACTTTATAATTTGACCCCATTCTATGCCAAAATATTCTCCTTTTCAGTTTTTCTGCCCTCTTCCACACACATCCCCAATCTTCTATTTTCCAGTTTATGCCACTATCCCCCTTTTGCTCTTAAATAAATGCTGGTAAGGATGAAAAATTATATAATTATCGCTCTATTAAGGTGCAGCTCATATACTTAATGCATTTGTAAAACTTCTCTAAGTTTCCTTTCACAGAACTTAATGCATTTGTAAAATTTCTCTAAGTTTCCTTTCACAGAACTTTTCTTCTTTATGTTCCTATAGCAGTTTAAAAAAAAAAAATGTTTTCTATAACAGTTAACGCTTTTATTAGTTTTTTATTGTTATTTAATAACCTTTGCTCTAGAAAATGTGCTTTTAGATGCCAGGACTATATAATCGTTCGTTTATTCAACCTTTTGAGAAAGACTAGAAGTCAGGCACTATTTTGTTTGATGTAACACTGATGAAGAAATCAAACAAGGGCCATGTTTCCATAGTTCTTTCATTTTTTTTTTCTTTTGAGAGGCAATGGGACATAAATGAAAAAATAAGTTATTTCAGGTTGTGATAGCGAATAAAACAATAATATAACAAAAAAGATTTCAGATTTTGTATAAATTAAGGAAAATGTTTAACAAAATCATATCTAAAGATGTGATTTTTAAGCTGGGACCTGTTTTAAGCTGGGACCTGAATGACAAGAATGGCTTAGCTGTATAAAGATCTGGGAGAAGAGAGTTCCAGACAGAAGATTAAGTATATACTTTGTGCCAAACAGCATGAATCAGCAAGGTGGTTTGAGAAACTGAAAGAGAGCCAATGTGACTAGAATATAGTAAAGATGGAGGAACATAGAGGTAATATGGGAGAGACAGTCAAGAACCATATGCACTATGTTATTAATAGAAATTCTTCAGTAATTTTTTTAAATAACAGTATTGTAATTAATATTAATTTAATGTGTTTTAATTGTGTAATAAAGGCTTCTGGATGAAAAGGAAATGGATTATTAGACTTATATCCATAATCTTTAAATATTTCCACCCAATAATGGCCAAAGCACTATTATATATAGTATAATATAGTATACTATGGCATAGTATACTATATTATAATATAGTATGCCATAGTATACTATATCCATATATTATAAGATAGTATATTATATTACATATAGTATAGGATAATATGGTATATTATATATAGTATAGGATAGTATGGTATAGTATACATCAGAGACAACATACTTTTTACACCATAAATTTTAAAGTGTCTGAAGCTATACAAAGTGTTACTGCAGACAGTTTAGTTATACACAAAAGGACCTTTGAGTCGAAGGAAGAGATACACTAAAGATGTGGCAACACTGAGTAATTCGTGAATATAAATCTTTGTATGAATATGTTCAAATGTAGGAATTATATATATTTTATTAGTCTGTATAATATTTGAATATCTGCTACATAGACATTTGATTAAACAAAAATCTATATACCAAATTATGTTTTAAAGTTTCACTTTTGTTTGCTTAAACAATTAATTTTATAAATTTTATAAATCTCAAAGACTTTTTGTCTAATTAGTCTTCATAGTAATGTTAAATAATTTTTACTATTTTTCTATAAAATAGATTTTATATCAACTTCAAAATTTTGTCCATTTTTATTTTTCTTTTATAGAAAAATAATCATTGAGGATGACCTATCATAATTAATAAGCAAAAAATCATGAAATAATATTCTAGAGACAGAAAAATTTAACATTACAAGATTGTTTTCTTTCATGAAGCATTAGGCAGATGGTTGAGATCACTGTGGTTCTTGATGAGTGGGAAGTAGAAAGATCTCCATGCTGTACTACTAACAAACGTCAGCTAACAAGAACATTTTTAGTGGAAAACTTGATACAACTTAACGTTCCACTTTTATGATGAAGTGTTTGTGCTCAAATAATCCTCATTTTGAGATTCTCTGATGATGCCTGATCCATATCAGAGGCTGGGAATACCCTGCAATATTTCATTTGGCTTGTCAACCAAATCTATTCATAAATGAGAATAAATGAGCATGTCAGCATAAGTTATTGTGGTAATTTGTGAAACTGTTAATGAGATATTTTCAAGGATCATAAAAGGGAAGAGCTATGTCATTAAATTACTGCACAATAATTTTGTTTTGATACAGTAAGTGAGCCAATGTTTTATCAAAAACGACACCCTGATGTATCGGTGAACTGAAGATGAACAATTAAATGTTCCAGTGAAAGAGGTCTTATGTTATTCAGAGTTAGTTAAGACTTACAAAGGGATATAGAGTTTTAAAAGTGATTTTTTGAATTAATTGGATATGTTTTTAACTTTTGGAAAGTAATTCACGAATATTTTGAAACAAACCGATAATAAGAACTATCTAAATTTATTTAAAAAAAAGATACACTCATACATTTTACAGTATATCAAGTAGGTGGTGTTCTTGAATATTGACCCAAATATTAACTGTTTACAGGATGCTCAAGGGATAAACAGATCTTACTAGTGACTACATAGGGACAGACAGATAATTGTGGCTATTAATTTGGACTTTGTAGTGCTCTCCTGTTGGAAAAGGACATGGAGGCAAGAGAAAGTAAAACATGTGAGTTTATCTCAATTTGGGCAGTGTTTAAAAATAAACTGTATAAGCACTCTAGTAGAAAATAGAGGATGGTGATGTTGGCAGATACCACAGTGCATTCTGTAGGGAGGAGGGAGAAATGGGCTATTGGCATGAAAACAGCCCCACCTGAGTGGAGAGGAGGGAGCATCTGTGGTTTCCTAGACACTGACAATAGCTATATTCTAGAGTTTATGAAGAAACCAGTTAATTAAATGTGTACTCGTCAACTCTTTAGTTTCACCTCTGAGGTATCCAGAGACCCGGTACAATTTTTGTGTGCCTTTAGAAGCATTAATTCATCAAGGTTAGCACATCTCAACAGCAATACAGAAAATATTTACAGCTTCCATATGTGTGTTATGTGCTTTTGAATCAGTTTTGACTCTTGGAGATCATATGAATGTCCACAGTGTGCTGTCCTCAACAGCCCTGCTCAGCTCCTAGAGATTCGCTCTTATGACCTCTTTGATGGAATCAGTACATCGCATATTTGGTCTCTCTCTTTTCCTGCTGTCTTTTATTTTTTCTGGCATTATTATCTTCTCCAAAGAACCCTGCCTTCTCAGGATGTTCCCGAAGTAAGATAACTTCAGTTCTGTCACTTTTGCATCCAGCAATATTTTAGGCTTATTTTGCTCCAGGACCCACACATTCATGTTTCTGGAGGTTCAGGGTATGCATAGAGCTTTCCTCCTTTATATTTCAAATAAATCATTTTTTTCTCTATCAGCCTTCTTCACTGTCCTACCTTCTCTGTACACAATAAAGGAGTATGAGGGTGCGGATGATCTTTGCCTTGATTTTTAATGACACATCTTTGCTCTTGCTGATCTTTTCTAATTCTTGCATTGCTGCCCTTCTAAGTCTCAGCCTTCACTTGATTTCTTGGCTATAGTCTCCATTTGAATTGATGATTGAACCAAATCTTTAACAATTTCTATGGTGTCATTGTCTATGTTAAAGTTACAAACCTTTATTTGTTCTGTGGTCATGATTTTTGTCTTCTTGGTGTTCAAATGCAGTCCTGCTTTGGCACTTAATTCTTTCACTTTCATCAGAAGTCATTTCAATTATTGCTACTTTCTACCAGTACAATGGTGTCATCTGCATATCTTAAGTTATTGATTTTTCTTGCATAAATTTTTACTTCTCCTTTCTCTGAGTCTAGCCCTGTTTTTTGTGATATATTCTGTGTACAGTTTAAACAAATAGGGAGATAAAACGCAGCCTCCATGTATAAAGACTTATTAGTGAAAACAAGAAAACATATAGATAGATCTACATGATACATTAATGTAAGAATAGTTCATAAATGCTCTGTAGTTTCATTTTGTCTGCTTTAATGTGCCAAGATAAATTAAGACCTTTCTGAAATCTCTCCTACCTATGGCTTTTATTTAACTCAATAAGAAGATCATTACTGGCTCTGTTCCCTAATAAAAGTTAGATCAGACCCATAAGGCTTAGAGTTGACTAAATGTAAACCTGAGTGATGAACATACTCATCAATGACTTCCTCAGAAAATGTCTATTGTGTGCTTATTGGTGATAGGGCTTTAGGTAAGAAGCAGGGAGATGCACTTAGGTATAAAAGATTGCCTGCCCTGTAGAACCTATAATTTAAGTTTAGAGATAGGAGACACACATAAAAAGAAAAGTGAGTCATAAATGAGTGCATTAAAATGTGCCATAATTCTTTAGGAAGGACACAGACATAGTGGTATGTAATAGTTAAGAAGGTTTTGTGGAGAGGAATGAATTTGGTAGAGTCATAAAGCAAAGACAGTAATCATTTCAGCATGTTTTATGGTAGTACAAAACTTTTGCATATTACTTAATTTACTTGTTACAAGAACCATGAACATTGCTAATTTTTTCATTTTTTAAGCTACTGAACCTCAGGGAATGTCATGCTAGAATTGGGAGACAAATTCAAGCTTTCTATTTGTTAGCAATTCTGTTTGTGACACAGTGCTATTCAGTCAGGAACTTAGACCATCAGGTAGACCGTTTATGGGAAAGTTCATTACCAAAATCGTGGAGGTAGTGTAATAGTAGAGAGCATGGGCTCTAGAGTTTAAATCCTGCCATTATTCTACTTTAGCTATGTGACCTCTGACACATAACCACACTTCATATATAAATCATGAAGATAGTATGACTCATTCATAGGGTGATTGTGAGTATTAAATGAAACAATACCTGCAAAATGCTTAGACTAATGTTTAGCCTGTATTAGGCTAATAGTTCTCAAGCTTTGTGTTTTAGGGCCTTTTATAAACTTAAAAAATTATTGTGTACCCTAAATAATTTTTATGTGGGTTATAACTATAATATTTACCACACAAGAATTTAAAGATATTTCTCTATTAAATAGTTAAAAAATTAATAAACCCGTTATAAGCTAAAATAAATACCTTTTTTAAAAAAAAAACTCTTTCAGATGAAAATATTTACATTGTTACATTTTTGCAAATCTCTACTATTTGCCTTACTAAAACGGAGATGGATTATTATGTCTTCTGCATGCAGTCTGTTGTGATATGCTGTTTTTGTAGCAGTATATGAAAAAAAACTGGTCTTACATGAATATGTAATTTGAATAGAGGAATGTTTTCAAGTTTTTTACATAATAATGAGTTTCTTCTTTGATACTACACCAAAAGTTGACAATATGGTAGTTTCTTAAAGGTTAATTGCAAGATGGAACCTGAAACCATATAAATGAACTTTTTGAACACTGTAATATTAGTGTCTACTGACCTATAATGTACTTTAAATAGATCTTTTACCGATGTATAATTTTATAGCATTGTGAACTGCTCATTTGAAAAAAGTCGGTTAACTGAAGTGTGCTGTTCTTCCAAATGTTGACACATTTCATTATGTAATATCAGAAAATCACTTTTATTTATGTCACCACACACATTAGAAAAGTCTTCAATTATTGGAAAGATCTCAAGCTTATGATGATGCATCTTATTTTTGCTTGAAATCTTGAATTTTATTACTAACAAATGATAGTTGTTTTTCTTGAAGTATAAACTTACCTTGTTTATTTTTGAGCAAACTTCTGCCAAATAACCATTTGAGTAATTGTAATTTATATGTCAGTTGTTCTTTCAAATAAAAATGATTTTCCAACTAAAAAGCAGCTAATACCGTTCTCAACTCAAATAATTGCACAACCGATTTTTCTGAGGATGACAATTGTACTTTTGTTTGCAACAAAAGTGCTTATTTTTCCATTTTATCACCTGGAAGGTTAAAAAACACATTTAAACATTGTGATTCAATAAAATTAATTCTTACTGTTTCATGAATATTCTTAAGTGAATCTGACTCTCCTTTTTTTTCCCTTTTAACTGTATGTGTGGTGGTACAGATTACAGTAATAGTAGTACAACTTGGTGCAACCTACTTGATGTGTGCTGATAACTAGCAGTTTTCTTCACCATTGCTTTTGCACCTTTGGTGAAAATGGCAAACAACATTTTAGAACTACAAAAATAGTTTTGACCTCATGAACCCTATGAAAGTGTCTTGAGGGCCTCCAGGATTTATGATCATATTTTGAGAACCACTGTACTAGCCATTTATATTAGCTTGTATTACTATTAAGAAGAAAGAGCCAAGGTTTGTGCAAAGAATTAGTAGAGGAGATAAATAGAGTGAATGGCAGATTCATGTAGAAAATACACTTGGAGATATAAGAGCCAGACTGTTGAGAGTTGTATTCTAGAAGGGGCTATGATGTACTAAAACAAAACAAAACAAACAAAACAAACAAACAAACAAAACAAGACCTAACATTTCAGTTTTTTTTTCAGGCTGTCCCCATGAAGCATAGAAAAATGATTCTATCCAAAAAATGTACAGCAGTCAAATGGATATAGGCATAAAACTAAATAGTCCACATAGTATTTGTGAATTTGAGCTGTTCACTATTGTTCAAGTTACTTTTGTGTATCTAGTTTTTTCAGACTAGATGTACATGCCTTTAAATAATGTATATTCTTTATGGAACCCAGCCTAAAGGGGAACTTAATTATATATACTTACTGAATGATTATTGACTAGGGTGCAAGACATTTTTTTAGTCAAACTCTGTATGTGCTTCAGTAACATAGACCCAGGAAGAGTAATTTTATACTTAATAGATATAATTTTTGAAAGTTATATCTTGGTGGCATTTCTTTTATGTACTTCGAAAAAAGAAGTATTCTCTTATTCTTCTTTATGGTCTCTCATTTTCAATTATATTTATTGGGAAAGGAAAATGCATTAAGGTATTCACCTCCATTAGCTTAATGGTACTGAAACCATCTTTAAAATTTGAGTTAACTTATTTATATAAACTTTGTATTTTATAGTAAATCTTCTGGATACATCATCCTCTCATTCAATATTCTTAAGAATCCTAGAAATCTGAGTCTTATCCTCATTTAACTGTCTTTCCTAAATGACCCTCACGCCACAAAGCTGAGACTTGATGATGTAGATTTTCTGATTTTTGTTTAGTCCTAAAACAAATATACTGTAGTTACCTTCATCTTATATTAAATTATATAATTTATTACACTACTGTAAACATTAAAAAATGTTAAAATCTTGCCCAAAATATACTTTTTATATTTATATCTGGCATGGTCAAATGACATTGTGAAACTACAGTAAAAATGCTTGCAGCTCAGCCTTTGTTTGCCAGCAGAGGTTGCTCTTAGGTTAGTGATTACCCTCAGATCACATTATGTCAAAAATATTAAGCAGCTGATTGGAAGCTACATTATGTAATTATGCAAAAGTTAGATTTAAATTGAATAATAACTACTTGAGTGACTCTCACGTTTGAATCTCTGCATCATCAGAAATTATGCTCTGTACAAAGATAACTCTGTAGCAGAGCAAAAAGTGTCATTCTTGGAATTAAGACAGTTTATGGCTTGCCAGGAGCTAAGAATTACTAATTTAGAAAATCAGAAAGAATTGAAGCTTATCAGGATGGATTACAAAATCATACACTTATTCTAATCATAGCATTTATTTGGTTTTCTTTAAAAAAGTGCAAATCAGTGCACATCTGTTTAAATAAATGTAAAAATACAGGTAATTGCACATTTATGAGAAAAATATTTCATTATAAATTTTTTTAAAATTTAAAAAATACTTCTCAATCAGCAGAATGTAGCAATGATGTAGAATAGACTATTTTATTTTTTGATAAGTACATGAATGTACCAAGTTCATTTAATAAAGAATTGTAGAGTTTTAATTCCCTTGTGGTAATTCAGATATATAACATTAATTAGACTAAGTACTTCGTTAAGTGGTATTCTAAAAAATTGTTTTATTTTCTTAGTTTTAAAATGGTAGGAAACATTAACAAATAGAATTGTTATCTTCATTGTTAGAAATTTGAATATTTGAAAAAAGAAAAACTTCCTATAGCAATATGATTTTAAAAATTTTTTGCAAATATGCATTTGTAACCAAGAAATATTTAGGGGGTCAGCAAACTTTTTCTGTAAAGAACCAGACAGTAAATATTTTAAAATTTTCAGTCCATATGTTCTCTGTCATAATTATTTAACTGCCATGTAGCACAAATGCAGTCATAGACCATATGTGAGGGAATGAATGTACCTTTGTTCCAATAAAACTTTATTTACAAAACAGCTGGTGTAACAGATTTGGCTTGTGTGCTGTAGTTTGCCAATCTCTGATCTACATCATATTACAGAAAAAGAAAATGATTTTTATCAATAGAATTTTATTTTGGTCATATGACAGTTATTCTATTTATTATATGTTACAATTTGATGTATTTATTTTCATTATTAATATTTTCCACATAATGCCATTGATTATATACTTTTAATATGCATTTGTTTGCATTTTAGTGTTATTACCCTTTTATAAGTAAAACTATAAATAAATTTAGTTTAATTTTAAAATGACACTAGGAAAAAGATAATGTATATACTATAGTTAAAGCTATTAGAAATTGCAGCTCTCATTTCTTCCCTTTTTCTTTTCTTTTTTTTTTTTTGCAGCAGTTTATTTTCCCATAGATAGATCCAAGATTATTTTTGCTGTTTTTTGTTACTTTATGCTAATATATTTTAATAGTATATTAAAATTTGTTTACAAATATTGTGAATATAGACTGTTAAATTAGTTTCCTAGAATTTTAGTACTAAGATATTCTATGAGCATATGCATAAGCATTTTGAACTTCACAGAAGAGTTCTATCTTTATTATTTTATTTTAAAAATATACTATAGTTGTATTGGTGTGGTTTTATAGGGCAAAATATTGATTAAACCATGTTCAACATTGTTTACCCAATTGGCAGACCTGACAAAAGTTGATAATATGAAATATCATTTAGAAGACATTGTCCCAATTATGTCTACCATAATATTTACTTCTATGACGTCCTGATTTATTGAGTCCCTTACGAAAATGGAAAAAGATGCAGAAAAATTTGCTTAATTGTTTAATCTACCAATACTATTTATTGAGCTTTTTAGGTGTATAAGGTGGGAACAAGTTATACAACTTGCCCAAAAACTGAGAAAACAGAATTAGGATTCATAATACTCTGCAACTCCAGTCATCTGTGGCTGATCACATCTCAGTTGAGAAATCACACGGGTCTCTAATATGAATTTGTCTTGGTTAAAAACCATCTGTCTTCCAAATCTATACACTAATCCTACTTTTTTTGCTATTATTATCACATAACTAAAACTTTAAACATATACCTACTACAGTACCAAAAACAATACAAATTTAATACAATAGTATTAAATATGTAAATAAAATGGAAATGTACATATACATTTATAAGTACTTTTAAATATTTAAATATAGAAAGCACTGGACTATTTTCCAAAGACATTTCTTAAATATAACATATTTAAGTATATGTTTTAATAATACCTTAGAACCAATAAAATTAAAAGTAAGTTAACCTTTTGAAGTGTTTGTTACTAAGCCTTCTATGCATCATGTAAGAATTTTTATATTCCTTGTAAAGAGTAATTGTTAAGTTAGAATTTACCATATATGAAAAAAGTACAGATATTTTTCCAACACAATATTAGTTCACAACAAAAATTATTAATATTGGACTTTTAAAGTAATTTATGTAAATTCAGAACAGTATAAATGTAAAAAAATTAAAAATTAAAATTTAACTTCTTAAAAATTTCTTTTTGGTAAAATGAATGAAAGTTTTCTTCAAACCCTTTAAGTGATTTACACAATTATCTTAAAATAGTATTTTTCTATGAGTTATTAATACTTAATCTAGACATGAAAATGAAAATTTATTAAGAAAAATAATAATGTGATTATTTTTGGACTTTTATTTCTTTAGTGGAGAAAACAATGTTATAAATAATTTGTAAAAAAATTTAGATTATGATTGGCTTTTCTAACAGAAAATGAAAATAAAATATTTAAATTTTAGCTTCCTGATTTGAATTCAGGATATGCATAAAAGATATGCACATATTCAAAGATATGTAATTTTAATCAAGAATGTTAATATAGGACATTTTGAATAACATACCTTGATTTCAAATTATGTATATTTAAGTACACATGACATGTCTATTGAAATGGCATTAGTTTTGGTCATATTTAAATCTTACCAGGGATATACATGGTGTTTGGACCCATTGGAGCTGTCAGTAGTTGTATGTTATCTATCTTAGCTATTGGTACAGAGAGTAATATGGAGTAAACTTGAGCTTAGAGCTAAACTTTCTCCATGAACGAATGAGTTAAGCTGTATGCATTATGATGAGTCCATGTCATTTGACAGTACTCAGTACTTAAAAGCCCATCTCAAAATAAAAGTGAGCACTTGGATTTGTCTCCTCAATTCACCATGACAAGAATTTAGCACTATAATAGCTTTAGTTTGTATATTTAAGCATTATGATTAGACCAGCTTTCTAAGCTATATCTTATGTGCAGTATTTTATTGAACTGTTAACTAGCGAGAAAATTTTAAAAAATAAATAAATAAAAGAGAGAAAGAATCAGACTCAAATCCAGGTAACTCTGACTCCAAAGTGTATGTTTTAAATGATTCTATCATACCTCTTCCCCAAACAATACACATGTGGAATAAAGAAAAGAAAAAAGATGAAAGAAAGAAAGAAAGAAAGAAAGAAAGAAAGAGGAAGGAAGGAAGGAAAAGAAAGAAAGAAAAAAAAGAAAAAGAAAGAGTGAGTGGGAAGGACAGAGATAGGAAGGAAATAGGAGAGAGACAGAGACAGAAAGAGAAAGAATGAAATCAGTTAGTAGATTTAAAAGTTAAATAATTTGGAGAGTTTAGGGCTTGGCAACTTAATAGCTATCATATTCACAGTTACCTTAATGTATTCTAGTACAGAGCTTGGCATAATAAATATGCAATAAATATTTGTTGATTAAACAAATGATTAAACAATACAGAATAATGTATTCCAAATCCTTATAGAAGATTGTATTTTTTTAAATAAACAATAGTTTTTATTGCATGCTGAGCAATTTTCTAAGCATTTTATTAAAATTAATTCTCCCCCAAATTTAATTAGTTAGGCGCCAGTATTACTCCTATTTTATGATGAGGAATCTGGGTTCCAGGGAGATTGGGTAATTTGTTCAAGATCAAATTTAGACAGACTCTGTCCAGGGTCTGTGTTGTTAATCACATAAATAATTCTCCTTCACATTTAGAACCTTGAAATATCTACCATCTATTTTTTCTGAAAAGTCTATTTAAGATTGTGAGATTGTGTGTTTGGATGTGTGTGCATGGGTGAGTATGTGTGTGTGTGTGTGTGTGTGTGTGTGTGATGGAAAGGGGGTTGGTGTTTATAGGTTCTAACTTCTATCTATATCTCAATACCTCTCACCTTCCTTTAGCCCAACTGAAGAATACAGTACATTTCGTGGATTGAGTAGTGAATACTAGAGGTAATTCTCTCTCAGTAAGCATTTTACTCTCAAGGGAAAGGATAGATATAGTTAGAAGTGTATCTTCCCAGCATACCATTCTTTTAGTTTTCTTTCTCCTTCACGATACAAATATATTTTCAATATTATAGAATTTATTCCTGAATCAAATCCTATATTTAGATGACATTCAGAATCATTTTTACAACTCTGTACTATCTCCTCATATTGAAATATTGACAGATATTTTAAGAAACAAATATATGAAACAGTAATACATTTATTACAGGGACGATGCATCACTAAAAGAAGATATTCAGTCCTAAGTGCCAACAAATCTATTGCTTTTCTCAAATAATTGATATATTTATATTTTGTACATAATGTAAACTGTGTTCCATTTCTTTCTTTGCCCATCATGATATATTTAAAATTTTCAGCTTTCTAAAAATAACTTCATAAACCTAATGACCTGTAAATATCTGGTATTACTTTCTCTCAGTCTTTATCTGCATTTTCCCTTAGTCCTAATTTTCAGTAAATTAATTGTAAGCATTTGAAAAGTAGTCTTAATTTTTTTATTATAATTTATATTTTCAAAATCAAGTGAATAGATGAAGTCAGCACCGACAGACTCAGCTTAACTTCCATCAACAAACCTTTCAGAAAAATTCCGCAAGTTATCCAAAGGATTAACATAATGCAAACTATCCAAAAATAAAAACAAAAATTAAAAACAAAAACAAGATCTACCAACCCTATGTGACCCAAGGTAACAGAAGACAACCCCCAAACTGCTGAAGAGATTCTCAAACTCAAACCAGATACAGGAAAAGCCTAAGTCCAGAGATCCCTGGAGGAGGAACTAGAAATTCAGCCAAGCCACCTATTGGGTTGGCTGCACCTGACAGTCACTCCACATTACCTCTGGCATATGCTGTCCCCTTCACCAAGCCAAGACCCAGCAAGCTGAGGTCTACTGATATGCACAGTAGCCTTAATTTTTAAGGAAACATTGTAAAATAAATAAAATACACAAGGTATTAGAAATAATAAAGTAGTCAAAGCAGTCACTCAATTTCAGAACATTGGAAATAGAGTGCTTTAATAGGGAGATAGATGACGGGGAGTCCAGGAACAGGAAGTGACTGATTGTCTAAGTTAGCAGTAAGGCAGTTGGCCTCAGGATGTCTGTCAGCCAGTTCTTAAAAGATTGGAATATGGGGCAAATTACCAAGACAAGCACTTAAACATGTTGGCATCCAGGTTTAAGAGCTAGTACTTAAGCTAAGGGCAGGTCTAGATGAGAAACCGAAGAGTCAATCTTGATAATTCTCTCACCCTTAACTCCTACACATGTCATCAAGTCATTTGATCCTGTCTAGAAAACCTTTTCAAAAGATTTTTTTATGTCCATCTGCTATAGCACCAGTCTCATCTGGAATACCGCAATGGCCTCATATTGATCTTTCTCCTCCTTTTGTTTTTCCTAATGGAAATCCTCACATCTCAGCCAGAGTTATCTTTTTAAAAACCACTGGAATAAATATGACTATGCCACCCCTACGTCCCTTCAGTTGTTTCTAATTTTCATTAAGTTGAATTCTGGGGATTGGTTTGTCCGCCCTTGTTTTCTACTCCCTGCTTGCTCTAGCCTCTTACTTCACACCACTTTGTTTGTTGTTTTTTGTTCTCAGCACCACTCACCTGTCTCAGATTTCTAGAATGAGTCCTTTTGCTTCTTGCCTAGGGCCATTGCACATAGTGCTTTCTTTCCTCTCTCTCTCCCTCCACCGCTCCCTCCTTCCCTAGCTTGCTGTCTTCCCCCTGCCTCTGTGTCTAGTTAATTCTTTCTCATGTTTTGGATATCATTTCATGTGCCACTTCCTTAGTGATTGATGAATTCTCCCTTGACCTCTCAACCTGGCTCAGAGTTCAAGCTGTATGCTGTCAGAGCACACTCTTCTTCCACTGTGTTAGTTGTGTTTGGAGCCTCAGCACCTAGCAGTCTTGGGCACACAGTAATTCCTCCATAAATTGTTGTTTAATGAAGAAATGAATGACTAGCAGCAAGAATGATTTCATACTGATTTACATGAGGCTGAACTAAATATCTTATATCCTTTCTGGCTAAGGTCAGAAATAGCGTCGGTGGCAGTCATAGCTGAGCAGATAACCAGTTTTTTCATGATTCCAGACCTTTGAGGAGAAGAAATGGCCTGATGAATTGCCTCTGTATCCACAATGAGAATCCAAATTGTAGCAGATTTCAGATGTGAGGACTCCATGATTCTGAACTATTATGCCAACATGCTGTCCTAGATAACAGCATTCTAGTTAAAAGAACTTGTACAGCTGATGTCTTTCATACTGTACATGTATAGGATCTTTCTGAAATCTTGTAATGATAGTTTGCTTTAAAATATAGCAAAATTATTCTTGGGTCCCCTTTATTTGAGAGAGGGAGATATCTTGGGCATGGAGACTAAGCAATCTTATGATCATCATTTTTTTCCTCATCTCCTTCACTTAATTTTGGAAGTTAACCTTTGAAATCATATGGTTTTGTTAGAAGAGAAGCTAATGAGGAAGTTTTATCTTTAAAGGCCATTACGGTGGGTATGTTGGATTAATTTCTTTGGTATATTTTGTAGTAATCATGAAATAAGATCAAGTCTCCATTCCTCGATTGGTTCAATGAATGAATCAATCTGTTGATTTTAAGGAAGACCATCATGTTTTAATGAACTTGTTTTTATTATAGAAATCAGAGAAGCTTATAGAGAAAATTTGTAAACTTTAGAACACTAAAGTTTACTCCAGCCATTCAAAAATCACTACAGTTACTTTTCTGACATTTTGCCATGTGTCTTTTAAAGGAAAACTCTTAAGCTAAAGATACAAATTCAGAAAAATATAACCAAAGGATATATAAGATAAAGTAAGAGATAAGACAGCTAACAAAAAGTACCTGAGGATGTAAACTTACTGCTGCTTTGGCAGAAGCTGTGAGTCAGTCGTACATCTTATATGAGAGATAATTTACTGCGATAGAAATGAAAATTTGTTTTGGTTAATGTGAATGAACTTTATAATATTTATTTTCAGTTAAAAATTGAACTATTTAGTCTAAACTGGCACTACGAAAACTACCATTCATATATATTAGTTTATATTTTACAAGGATATTGGCCGTTATGAAAACAAAGTCAGCATAAATACAATTGATATTTGAATTGTTAATTATTATTATCATATAGTTCTCATTTTTAAAGTTTTCTACATTATTTGCTATCTGTTTTCAATATTAAAATTCAAGATTGATTCCCATCGTCCTTGATAAAATGCCCTGACCCACTTGCAAGAATAAGAGAAATTGCCACATGTCACTATTTAACCTGATAAGAAAATCATTTATGCGTTTATTGATGAGTGGATATTTACAAAATCAGATTACAAGAAAATATAAGGTAGTATTTATATTTAATTTATTATTTGTTTTTGTTTTGTTCTATTTGTGCTACCTTAATGTTCTAGGTGATAGGCTAGGCAAATTTCACATTGCAAATATTATATGCACATCATAGTACATTCTTAGATATTTGAGATATCTAGGATCTGTAGTATTGGAATCAGAAATGTAACTCACATGCCACAGTCTATTTGCACTGATCATTTTGACAGACGTCTTTCTGAAATGAAAAACCCTCTACCCTGCCTTAGTAAGTAGACAATTCTGAATGTAACTTATACTTTTCTTTGTGATTCTGAGTCCTATCTCCTCTTTTCTAGAGAAAATATCTTTATATTTTTATTCTAAAATGTATTCTTTACCATATCCTTTGAGTTTCACTGCTATAATGATTTCCTCTATGGATAGGAATGACGATTTGTCATTATTGTTTTATTCCTAAATATGTTTGTGTCTTCTTCCTCTTCCTGAATTAATCATTTGCCTAGGCTCTCTACTCTCTTGTAACTATTGTTCACTCTCTACCTTTTTCCTTAAATGCCATATCATCCAATAGGCCTCATGTCTCCATCAAACAATTTAGAGTATCTATTTATTTATTTATTTATTCATTCATTTATTTATTTATTTATTTTTTCTTTTTTATCTCCCCTGTCTGTCTTTATGTTGAATTTTGAACATCAGGAACAAAATCTGGTAATAGATATGTTTATACAATACCGTTTATGCTATACAACAGCATATCTTCCGAATAAAAGATTTCATAAATGTTATTACAAGCACAAAATGAACAAAGCTATCGTTGAGTTCATCTATACACTCTTATGTGTACAATTTAAAAACAAATTATAAATTTTACATCGAAAGGTTCAGGGAAGTTGGAGTACAAGACCCATGTACCTTAAACATGTAAAAAAATATTTGATGAAGTGGCACATTACTGTCTGCAGCCTTATTTTATGCAATTCATAACATTAAAAGATATTTTAAACAAATATAAAGATTTGTTGGATTTACATGGAAAGGTTTCCCTCTCTTGAACTTAATATAATTATTGTACTCCTTCTTTTTGATGTTAAGATCTTATCACTGTATCCTCAGCTTTCTGAAATTCTGAGCTTTTTGGTCTTATTAACTTGCTATTTAGTTCCTTGGAGAATGATGTGACTGTTTCATGGAATTCATATTCCAATTTGGTTATGACTTTCCCTTATGCAGAGAATCCTAGAGGACAGACCTTCCAACCTGGTGCTGTAGGAAGAATAATAGCGGTATCAATGGAAACCAGAAAGGGAGATGGAAGGCTTCTTTAAATTAAGTTCTAGACATAAGAAACAGACGTATGGTAAACTATTCAACACTAATATCTTGAAAGATGTTAGAGACATATGACAAACACTTAGAAAAGAAGTCAAAATAAATATATTTTAGCATTATCAGCATATAACCATTAATAACAATTAAATCAACAAAAGAAGAAATGTAAAGAAAAAATACTTTTTTGAGTTTCAGGGTATACCCACTTTGGAGAGGATAGTGAGGAGAGAATGCAGAGAAAAGAGTCAAAAGGTAATGACCTTCAGTCAGGCAAAAAAAACTCTAAAAATGCACAGTGTTAGGCAGAAAGATCTTTTTCAAGGATGAAGAGTTGTCAGTGGTGACAAATACTGCAGCAAGGTTTAAAGAACTAAAATTTAGAAAAACTCATTCGATTAGTCAATAGGAAAATAACTTGAAATTTAAAGTGCATATTCATATATTTGTAGGTGAATAAGGCAAATTGAGGAAATTAAGAAGAGGGAGGGGTTAATAAAATAAAAGTAGGCGGCACAGAACACTAAATTGAGAATTTTGTGGAGAAAAGTTTCTGCTTTTGCCTATTAATGCTGAGTATCTCATTAGTCCCAACACCTGATTTTGCTTCATACAGTATCATTCTCTTCTTTTTTTTCAAGTCAGTATGTCCAATGTGGGAACTCGGGTCACATGCTTGTTTCCTGGCAGCAATATAGGTTGGAATCATAAAGTAAGAAATTCCTTCCAATACATGAAGTGTGGTCACAGGTGCTGGGTAGCTAAAAATACACAAGCAATATACACTATGACAGTGTGTGATCATTCCTGTTTGAGTGAAGTATAAAGCTCATTTTGAGAAATAGTGTAAAATTGTAAAATGTAGCTGACCAATTGAGGAGAATCTTAAGAATTGAGACTATTTGTCAAAAAACATACTGTCGAGGAAGCAAACAGTGTTATAGTGCATTGTTTTCAGGAGACTAATCTGTCAATAATAAACAGAAGAGAAATAAGAGCAGAATCAAGCAAACTAGTTAAGAGGTTTTTGCAACAGTGAAATCAAAATATCTCATGAGTCCTGTCTTTTCAGTCACGGTGGCAGGAGGATTGAAAAGAGACGGGAGATAGGACAATGACATATATACTGTGTAAGTAGATTTTAAAGCATTGACAACTGATAGGAGAGCAGGTGAAAAAATGGTCTAAAAGTTTAGACTGTTTGCTATGTTAAGTATATGAAAAAAAGGAGAATAAGGTGATAAATTAGATTTTTGTCTTAATTGAGTTTGTGGTGGAACATTCAGGTAGACATTCATTTTGGAGAACAGACATTGGTGAGGAAGGGGCTAAGTGTATGGTAAGGCAAGCATTTTAAAATATAGACGTTGGGATTGAAATTCAGAAGGGATCAAATGATGGAGTAAGAGATAAATACTGTAAATGTAGTTTTGCTGAGTTTGAGAGGATATTACCTGAGAAAGTTCATGCTGAGAGTTGTTATTAAAATGTGCTTATGTGAATTGAGAATTTTAAAACATATGGGGTTATGTAAATTTTGGTATTGCTTCCGTGGGAGTATGCAGAGAAACGAAAAAAAAAATGTGTGAATTAAATAATGCTTTGCAATAGTGAGTTCTCAGTAAGAGATGAATACCATGTTTTTTTTTTAGGGGATTTTGACTTCATCTATTTACATCTTTAATCAGCAATAATTCATGTCCTGGGAGCAGAGAAAAGGCAATAAATTCTAGGGAAATCTGAAATTGGAAATATTTGAGGTGGTGGAAACAAAGGTCATGATGAATGCTGAAGCTGATTATAATTAGAGATTAAAGAAATGAGTAATTTGGCAGGGGTGGCTGATACTAAGAATACAAAGAGCAAATTTAGTACACCTGAAAGAAAGAAAAGATAAAGGTGTATAATAGTGGAGAAAAAGCACCTGATTTGAGATTTTTAAAGGTAAAGAAGTTCTGTATAATGTCCATGCAGATGAAATTATGATGTGAGGCTTGAAGAACATGATACGACTATAGTTTTTCATTTGATCTTATGTCTCCTTTTTGTTAATTCAATTATATCATCATCTTTCAGATTATACCATATATAACAGATGTCAAGGAAAGAAATTAACAGGTAAGAGACGGATTGGCAATAGAAAAAATGGGATTGAAAGAATGATAGGGAACATGGAAAAGGGGAAAAATAATCTAGGTGTTCATTTTGTTTTAACCAAAGGAGTCACATATCTGAGGGATCCCAGTGTTTAGTAGATGAGAAGGTTTTAAAACCTCTAGAAGGATCACAACTACCAACCTTGAACTTGAGGCCAAAAGGACAGGCTCAGCTTTCAAAAGTGGCAAACACACAAGTTTACAAAAAGTCTTAGAGGTTTAAACAGGATAAAACAGACATGGTGAACATTAAGAAGTTATTGTTTTGCACTTTAGGAATCCACCTTTTCTACCCACATCCCCTTTCGCGATACGCCTCATATTTGAAGCCAATAGGAAGATGAGTTTTAAAAAAATTCTAAGAATGCCTATGTATAAAATCAGGCCAATACGCACATATTTACTAAGGAAATATTTTTTTAATTTAGAATATAAGACATTTATATAAACATATATCTTTATTCAACAATTTATCACCCAATCATCTCCTGTACCTTCATCTCCACCTAGTTATCTAAACATACCCAATTCTACTATTTTCTATTTTCCTAACATTTTCCTTTGTGTAATCTTGAGCGTGAACAACCTATTCATGCTTTTTTCTCTGCTTGATAGACTCCACATCCTTCTTCTCCCCCATCCTAAATGTTGAAATCATAGATATCATTTATTAAAGCTATTTTATTCATTCTTTTCTGAATTCTTCAGCTAAACATATGTGATATCTCTTCCTCTTGATCCCCACCAGCATTTGTCAATATTTTTATACTTAACATATCTTTAATTTTTATACTTACCGTATCCTGATTTTTGTGCACTTTCTTCTCTGCATACTGAATTGTAAATGTATTCATCTTTGTATTCCCTGAAGTGCTTAACATAGAATTTTATAGATAACAAACTCCAATATTTGTTTGAAGATTTGCTATTATAGTGACTATTGTTTTTCATTTGATACTGTCTCCTTTTTATTTATTTAACTATTCTTTCAGATTGTACAATATATTCTCCAATATGTTAACATAATGTCATCCATTTTTTTTTATATGGCTCCATAGCTCAGGGAATGTTTTAAATGCAGTAAAGATAGTCTTTGTTCTCAGTGATAGTTACATTAATTCACTGGGCAATTTACATTTTTCTATTACCTGGGGTGATATTTCATAAAAAGAATTGCAGTAACAATGGTGATAATTGTAGTTTATTTCCCAGAATCTGTAGTACCATTCTCTTAAATGATCTCAAAGACCTATGTGTCTCCTCCAACAAATAGAAATATTTCATAAATCACAAACATCTAAAATTAATTCATAGAATGTTTAAAAAGGAGAATATGTTCTTATTAAAGAATGTCATAAACATTTGTAATCTAGTTATGTAATGAGATTTTAAAAACATCTAAAATATTAATTACAATTAAAGGTAAACAGTGTTCCTACAATAAAGTGGTTACTGGAAAATGTTGCAACAAAGAAAATTTTTTCATCTAAAAAATTATTTCTGGAAGAAATAACCTTGGGCAAGTTTTCTTTTTCTCTATGCCTCAGTTTTAATATGATAATAATATTATTTCATAGTGTTTGTATGAGGATTAAATGCAAGATACTTTTAAGAGCTTACAATACTTCCTGGAATATAGTAGGTGCTCAATAATTTTAGATTTGTTTAATGTCTAACTAATTCTTCTTCTTAAATACATATACTTTATATATTTTCATGTATTCAGTCAAGATAGAATCAATTCTTATGACTACAGATCCCTTCTGCTTCCTTAAGATAGTTTGCATACCTATGCTCTGACCAATTATTCATTGATATGATTAACAAATCTAATATTTAGAGAAGAATCTTTTTTCCTCACGACTCTCTCTCAATTTAAAATGTAGATAAATTTATACACTTTTTAAAAAATGGAGAAATTAGTACTATTTATACACAGGCATATAAATATATTTCTTCATGAATTTTGATGTGATCCAGCATACACTGTCGGGAGGCAGGGGCTTACATTCAGGCTGGTTCAGAAGTTCTTCTGAGTAGCAGAGAAATTGTCGAAGCTCACTGTTCACAGCCTGTTGCAAAGTGCTTCCTGCCCAGCATTCTTTCCTTGCTGTCCAGTACCGCTCAAGTGTTTTGACATTACCCTTTGTCAACTCATGAGGTTTCTGAGCACTTTAAAAAATCTCTCACAAAACTTTTAAATGAAATAATGAGGCTAGTTAAGAATTTTGAGAGGCCTCCAGATGAAAAATCCTGTGAAAAGGTGTCACAAATTGAGCCAAATGGTTTTCAGCTGCACTGTAAAAAATGACTAACAGATTACCATCCTCATACTTTAAATTAATGAACACTCATTCGGAATAATGGGTGACAATCTGCCAAGATTAAATACAGAAATAAACTGCAACCTTATTGAATAACATAAAGGTTTCATGTTTAAAAACCTAAAATTTTAATTGAAAAAGACAGAGAATAATGCAGACAATGCTGATGTCTAATGCTATCTGAGTTTCAGTTGGACATTAAAGGTGATGTTATTTTGTTTAGTTGTGAAATTTATGTTCACCTTTTCCCACAAACAGTCTATTTACTCTTCATATTAATGTTGAATAACACAACTGATTTTTTTATTTTGCAATAACCAGATTTTAGAATAATTTTTGAGCACTTTTGAAATCCTTTAAATTCCTAAAGATTCTTTTCGGATAACCAAGCATCCCACTGAAAGATGGAGTCACTTTACAGTTGTAGGGGAAATGTTTCTGTATAACACACGTGTTTCTGATAACTTCATTGTTTTAAATTTAAAGGTCCGGTTGAGTCCATATCTAAAGACTGTGTTCATTATTATCTTTGGTGAAAGGTAATGAGGCATGTATAAAGATAGTGATGATGATCATGGCAGCACTTGCGGCAATAAAAAAATAGCTATGAATAAGGTAGCACTTTTTATCATCTAGAATATGCTAAGTAATTAACACATATGTTTCCATTAATTTAACCAACAATTGGAGTAATTTTATTTTCTGCAGTTTTTAGATAAAATTGAAGCTTAGCAAGGTTAAATTACTGAGTGTAATTTAAACTCAGATCTTTTGGACTCCAAAATGTGTGCTTTTAACCAATGACAGTATACTTCATTATGCATATGAAATGAATGAACACAGTTTGCTTCTCACCGTTTATTCTCTACCTTCAAGTTGCGCAGGACCACCTAAATATTAACTGGTGCTAAATACTTTCAAATACTTTGTTTTTTGTCCTCAACCTTGAGAAATAACTTTTATAATTCCCATTTTATAGGGATTATAAATGCTTTTGAGAATTTAATTAAGCATCTAAATGAAAACTCTATTATAATTTCCTGTAGCAGAAACGATAGAGATGTTAGAGTTCAGGAGACTTACCTTAAAGAGCATCTGGTAAGATATGGACAGTGTTTCATGTCACCACGGACACATATTACTAAAGGTTTTCCTATTGCAAAATATGTACTATCTTTATCTCTTCAGCCTCTTATAGCAATTTACTAACTGGTTGCCATTCATTTGCTAAACTAATTACCAGAAATTGTAGGCTTTTCACTATGGTCGCACTCCATTTCCAAAACCAATATGAGTTATTACTCAGGGTAGGTTAGAGTATGTTGAAGAAGCAAATAAAACCCAAATACCAATGGCTTAATATTTTAAATGTTTATTTTTCATGGAGGCATCATCCGATTCATGACAGGTGTCTCTGCTGGGTGTCTCTCCTTCAAGCATTGATTCATGGAGTTAAACTGTTTCCATCTTTTAGCCGTGTTCTTGGAAAAACATGCTTCCAAGTCACCATGGCAGGAAAGAAGGCCAGAAGGTGTTATGGGGTGTTTTAAATGGTTACAACAGTGAATTTCTTACATCTCTCCTGTCTGTATTACACTGGCAGTCACATGGCCGACATAATTGCAGGGCGACTAGGAAATCTAGGGTAGCACATAAGAATAGTCTCTGCTGCAGCCTTTTATTAAATGATCCTGTTGAACTTCAAAATCTGATGAAACCCATAAAAGAACTGTAGTGTTAAGATAACTGGAACAATTTTGGATCTGAAAATCTGTGAGAGCCATTTCGTGACATTTTACTCTGTATGTCAAAGTACACAATAACAATTATGTCCTTCTATGCCACTTAGAAGCTGCAGTTACAAGATTAACCTTTATTAAACTGGCTTTATAAAATCAGGATCTTATGCTCAGAAGAGAGGGATCAAGGCAGTTTAGTAAAACAGGAATTAGAAAGTTGGGGGAGCTATGCTATAGATCCAGATCTTACTGTGACCTAACCTGGCACAATAAGTAACCTTTCCATGTCATTGTTGTGACGTATAACATGAGGAAGGTAGCTGATATGTTTGTCTTCTCCAGATGCCCTTCTGTCCCTAGAACTCTATGGCTTCAGCTCTCTAGGATGGCAGGACAGCAATAGTCAAAGGCATAAACTCTGGTGTCAGAATTCCTTGGTTTTAATTCTGGTTTAGCATTTATTGGCAGTGTGAATTAAACCTTCCATGCACTTCAATCTTCTCATCTACAGAATGTTGCTTCATATGTTTCTTGAGAATATTAAATAATACATGGAAATTAGTATGCCTAGAACATAAATATTTAATAATTTTTGCTGTTATTTTCATCTGAAAAAGATCTCTAAAAGAAAACTTGGTGGTTTGTCAGAAGTAACACAGCTATTTGGGAGCACAACTGGAAATATAATCCTTCGTTTTAGTTTTTTCCATTTCTATTAGGCAACATTACTATGAAAAATTCTAAATATTTCCATAAAATGATCACTTCAGGAGAGATTTTTTTCTATACAGGATATTAAAAATAAGAATGCAATCATTCTCATCTATAGGAAAATGTTATAGGTTTTCCTATAATATGTCTGTGTACCTATAACTGTGGAAACAAAATGTTGAGAGCTTCTGAAAAAAATATTATTGAATGCTTAGTGATAACAGTGTTTTATTTCAGACCAAAATTCATTTTAAAAAATGAGATTTAAAATTGAAATATCCAATCCTGTGCATGGTGGCCTGTAAGGCAGTTACAGAGACTGGATAACAGGATATTTTTCTGATTGTGAATATGGCCTCATTTCTTTGGTTTATTTATTTTTAATTCCAGAGTTTTTACAGTATTTATTGCACATTTAGCTAATAAAATAATTATCACTAATAAAACTTGTCACAATTTAAAGCAAATGTACAGTATTTCTTTTACAAGACTTAAAGAGGAAGAAATTTATTTAATGACAGTTTCTTATGACATGTTTTTCATTTGCTTTCAAGTTCAATTTTCAGTTAAGCTCAAGTAAGGATATTATACTCTCTGGTTCGGACAAGAGAGTGAACTCACACTGCTTATATATGGCAGATCCGGAATTTATTCAAGCCCAAATGTCAAATCCTGGGTCAATTCTGCTGAACATCAGCCTTCCTCTCACTGTCCAAAATAACTAGGGCTTGATGGAATAAAAGAGGCATCCTATGATGAATCCGAAAATGTGGGGTCTGGAAATAGGGGATCTGGCTTTGAGGCTTAGATTCTCTCATTGGTCTCAAAGCTGCTGAAATTTTCCCAAAAAGAGAATGATTGTTCTTTGGACAAGAGTATGTGAATAGCTATATTTGGAAATTGTAAAATATCATGCAGATAATGTTGTTGTTATTATTATTATTATTGTTATTGTTATTTTAAATGGAAATATAACTGAAATATGAATTTTCCCCATACAGACATTAGACATAATATACTTTCCTTAACATTATCAGATTTACCTCTCAATTATTAAATTTCACAACTTTTTTATTGTCAATAGTCTACTTCTTTGTAGCATTTAATCTTTAGTTCTTTTCAAAAAATTTCCATCTTTATTGAGATATTATTGACATATGACATACGTAAGTGTAAGTTATACAATATGATGATCGGATACACCTGGATAATTGCAAAATAATTACCACAGAAAGGTTACTTAATGCCTCTATCCCCTCAAGTAATTACAATTTTCTGTGTGTGGCGATAACATTTAAGATCAACTCTCTTCACAACTTTCAAGTATAAAATGAAATATTATTAACTGTAGTCACCATCTGTGCATTAGGGCCCCAAATCTTATTTATCTTAGACCTGGGAATTTATTTACTTCTTAAAACTCTTTCATAGTGACTTCTTGATGTCCCTTCTTTCTTTGTTCTCTTCCTGCATAGCCCCAACTCCGACGACCCCTTCTTGGTCTCCTGCAACTTTTTCACACTCCTGCCTGCCAGGCTTGGGTGCTACTTCCAAAGTCTTCTCTTCTACCATCCCTTTAGAATCGTCACATTCGGCTGAGTGTTTGGCTCCTGTCTTCTAGTGGCTTTAACTGACAGTCTCAGGTCAATGACTAAACTGTGTATTTTCAGCCCTACCCTCTCACTTAGAAGCCAGCCTTATATTTCCAACTGACTTTTCACACTCTTCTTCACTCAATTTTTCTTTTCTATTTCTCATCTCACATTAATAGCATAATTGTCATCAGTTTTCAAAGTTAAAAAAATTGTAGTCACTCCTAATTTATGTCTCTCCTTCATTGTTTAAATGTATGTCATTTTTCAAGTTCTATTTATTCTAACTATTGTATAGATTTGAAACCTCCCCTTCCTTTTCATTCTGACTTCCAATGCCTTGGCTAGGGTCTTCATTGATTCTTGTTGGATCTACCACAGTAGCCTTCTAAATGGCTCTTTGCTTCCAAAGGCTTCAGGGCACAAACAGCATCATTAAAATATAATGCATTCTTAAAATATAATATTTACCCCCCAAATACTTCACAATATCTAAAAGTCCCTCTCACAAACCTAGAGACATGATACTTAAAAACTGGGACCCTGTAGTAAGAAAAACTTAGGTTAACAACTGGTGCAATGATTTCACTAGTTGTGTGTGATCTTAAACAAGTTATTTCTATAAAGAGTAGGATCCCCATCTATAAATGGGATCATAGAGAAATGTTGTGGCAATTAGAGAAAATATATGCAAAACACAGTGTTGGGAACACAGAAAGTATTCAATAAATGGTAATTAAGATCTGTTCTAAAACATCACTGCCCATCCAACCCAGTAATCTAAGCACCGATAAAACAGATTTTCAGCATTTTTGAATGTCTAGTACTTTCTTATCTATTTGCTCATGCTAATAGTCCTGTCCGGGAATATCCTCTTATATGTTAGTTACTAAATAAATCCCTCCTCATCTATAGAGATTATATAACACTGTTTTTGTGAATCATCTTGTGACATTTAGGCAGCATTTGTTTTGCTCTTATTATGGTTCTTGGTCATTTGAATAAATCACTTGGGTAAGGAGGCACCTCCGCCTTATCTCCCTGGCACCTAGATTATTTATATATTAATTGAATATTTGCTGAATGAATGCAATATAATCTTTCCACAAATGCCTACATTATAGAATTTTGCTCCAAATCAATAACTTTCTTTTTTCTTTCCTAATCTTTTACCTGAATCTAGCACTTTTACCTCTTTTTTTCTGATTCTTTAAGAATTCCTCCCCAAACATTTTACCACATTAAAAAGTTCCAGAAATACTGCCACGAGTATAGGAGAGGGTTTTCATTTGTTTGTCTGTTATTTTTAAATGGCAAAATTGATACTTAAGTGGCAGCAAAGAAGTAGAAAATAGTCACATCAAACATAATAGACAAAAATAATGATTTATTATACAAGACAAATTATTGGTAGAAAGAATATAGGCTTTAAAGACAATCTGCCTAGGCCATTTCTTATAATAGATTTACGAATCTTGGTAAGCTTATTAAAACCTCTTCATTTCAGTTACTCAAATGAGATTAATAATATCTAAATCTAAGGTTAATGTGAAGATTAAATGTAAATATGTAAAGTTACTAAACTACTTAGAACAAAGTAGGCAATCAACAATTAATCTCATCCATATCCTCATTACTTTTACTAAAATGGAAACATTTTCTTCAGATTTATAAAAAACATAAAAATTCAAATAAGCAAAGGATAAGAAGATAACTTGCAAAGGATTCATTAATTAATAAATATAAAAATATAGTGTTTATCTTTTGTAAAAACTGAAAATGTAAATTAAACTTGAGAGACCGTTTTATATTCATGAAAGTTACAATATTTTTAAATATATTCTAGAATGGTTTTGATGAATATGGTGTACTAATTTATTGCTGTCTGCACCATAAATGTATATAATCCTTTCACAAAGTGCAACATATTTATACGTAACAAGACCTACAATGATATCTATGACTTTTAGCTTGATGTGTTTCTATCACCTTATTCTCATTAAATCATTTAATAGAAGTAGAAGGCTATAAACATTAAGCTATTCGTTGTGGCATTATCCAGAATTGGAAAAACTTGATAAAATCAGCCAGAATTCCAATGTTAGAATGATTTAATAAATAAATAATACTGCCATGATTTAATATATAGGAATGTTATTTGAGCATTACATGTAAAACATAACTATTACATAGTCTAGCTCTGTTCAAATAAAATATTATGTAAGCCAAATACAATTTGAATTTTTCTAGTAGCCATTATAAAAGAGATAAAATTAATTTTAGCAATATATTTTATTTAACCAAATATTCTGAATATTTTTATCTCAACTCGTAATTAATATAAAAGTCTTATCAATATAAATGTTTTTTTGCTACCAAGTCTTTGAAATCTGGTTCATATTTTACACTTACAGCACTTTTGAATATGGACTAACCACTTTTCCAATCTGCTATGCTTTTGGACAAGGAAGATCATAGGTGTTTTTTAAGAGAAATAGAAATATTGACAATGTAAACACTTATTTCAACTATTAATATGAAATGTTAATTGTTTGTGTGTAAAAGAGTAAAAAGAGGAGAATGAGATTATGACTTTTTGCACCAATTTAAATATTTTCATACTTTCATTGTTTTTTTCAATAAAAAAGTCTTAAGCCATCAAACAAGTGCCTAATTTGTAAACTACAGCCATTCCACCTATGTGCTTTAATAAAAAATGATGGTGAGCTTCAGTTCATATTATGTTCACATTTTAACCTTGTTTCTATGGAATCGGTAAGTCTTTCCAATTCAGAGCTGTTTGGTATGCAAAATAACCTGAGCATTGTCATAGAGAGTAACAAATAAATGACCTTTCTGGATTAAGTCAGTCTGGCAGCCTACTATTTTTCACAGTTCCAACAGTCTATATTTGGTCAATCCTATAAGCAAATAAAGTAGGAAAATGTAGTCAGAACCTTACTGAAAAAATATCTAACATTGTGCCTTGCACATATTAGACACAAAATGTATAATTGTTGAATTTAATTTGTTGCTTCTGTGAATTAAATTGGAGATAGATTTGTTGAAACCTTTTCCTTGGTAGGATTTGCTTTTTTCCTATCTATTTTCACTATGATGCCTTATAAAGAAGGAAAGCCAAGAGACATAGATTACAAAAGCGTTGGAACTTTTGACAGCATTGGAGATGAATACGGAATTATTTAACGTAACCATTTTCCACCTAAACTTTTGTACGTGGATGATATATGTCAGAATTTTTGCATTTTTTTTACCACTTCGAGGTATGATTTACCTGCTGTTCATATTTAATGTATAAAACTGGATGTGCTTAGGAGTAAGTATACACTCCTAAAACCATCACCACTGTCAATATAGACATGAACATTCCATCAACTCCCAAACTTTCCTCCTGCCCTCTTATTATTTTTATTATTTATGTGCATGCGTGTCTCTCTCTCTCTCTCTCTCTCTGTGTGTGTGTGTGTGTGTGTGTGTGTGTGATAAAAACACAATATAAGTTCTACCCTCTTTTAAGGATATAGTACAGTATTGTTGGTTATAGACACCATGCTATATGATAGATCTCTAGAATGTATTTATTTTGAATAACTAAAACTTCATACCCTTTGACCATCACCTCCTCAGTTCCCCTCTCCACTGTCCCTAGTAGCCACCATTCTACTCTTTGCTTCTATGAGTTTGACTACTTTAGATTTCACATGTAAGTGCTTGTCTTTCTGTGTCTGGCTTATTTCACTTAGCATGATGTCCTTCAGGTCCATTCATGCTGTTGCAAATGACAAGATTTACTTTTTTAAAGGCTGAATTATATTTATATTAGCCTTTATAATTAGCCTTTATTATAGATATAATTCACATTACATATATATATATATATATATAAAATTCTCTCTATATAATTACATTTTCTTTATCCATTCATCCATCAGCAGAACTTAGATTGTTTTCCTCTTTTGACTATTGTGAGTAATGCCGCAGTAAGCATGGGAGTGCATGTTCACTGGGAGTGCAGTCTCTTCAAGATTCTAATTTCAGATCCTCTGGATAAATACCCAAAAGTGAAATTGCTGGATCATATGGTAGTTCCATTTTTAAATAGAACTACTTATTTTTATAATTTTAAACTTTTGTATTGCTTTTCATAATAGCTGCAATAATTTACACTCCCACCAGCAGTGTGCTAGGGTTCCCTTTTCTCCACATCCTTGACAACATATCATTTTTTTAAATAACCATTCTAAAAGGTGTGAGGTAATACCTCATTGTGGTTTTGAATTGCATTTCCCTGATGATTAGTGACATTGGGCATCTTTTCATATACCTGTTGCTCATTTGTATGTCTTTTTTTTAATCATTTTTTAATCAGGTTACTTGTTTTGTTTTGTTTTCCTATTGAGTTGGATGAGTTCCTTATTTATTTCGATTATTAATCAATTGTTAAATATATGGTTTGCAAATATTTTCTCCCACTCTGATATTTTCCTTTGCTGTGAAATTTTTTTTTTTAGTTTGATGTAATCCCTCTTAATTATTTTTGCTGTTGTTGCTGTGCTTTTGATTTTCTATCCAAATAAATAAATAAATAAATAACCATCAAGACCAATGTCAAGGAGCTTTTTCTGTTTTCTTTTAAAAGTTTCACTGTTTCAGAGCTTTAATTCATTTCAAGTTGATTTTGTGTATAGTAAGATATGGGTCCAATTTCATTCTTTTGCATTTAGATATCCAGTTTTCTCAATGCCACTTTTTGAAGTGATTATACTTCTCTCATTTTATATTCATGAGTCTTGGTGGAAGATCAGTTAGCTATGTATGTGTCGTCCTTTGTGAGGTATCTATTTTGCATTGGTCTATATATCTGTTTTTATGCCAACAAAATACTATTTTGAATCTCAATCCTTGGTAATAGAATTTGAAACCCAGAAGTGTTATGTGGTCAGCTTTGTTCTTCTTTCTCAAAATTGCTTCAGCTACTTAGAATCTTTTGTGGTTCTACATGAATTTTAGGATTGTTTTTTTTTCTGTTTCTGTGAAAAATGCCATTGGAATTTTGATAAGAATTTTAATAAGGAGTGAATGGAATCTGTAGATCATTTTGGGTAATATGGACATTGTAGCAATATTAATTCTTTCAATCTATGAACATGAAACATCTTTCTTTCTATGTATGTTTTCTTCAAATTCTTTCGCCAATGATTCTTAGCTTTTAATGTACAGATCTTTTACATTCACAGTTAAATTTATTTTTAAATGCTTATTTTTTGATGCTATTATAAATGGGATTATTTTCTTAATTTCTTTTTTGGACATTTCTTATTAGTATATAGAAATACAACAAATTTTCGTATGTTGATTTTGTATCTTGCAACTTTAATGAATTTATTAATTCTAACAGTTTTTGAGAGTCTTTTTTTCCTTTTCTCTATATAAAATCACTACATGATGGTATGTAGACAGGGTCAATGCTCCTTGAAATCTTTTTCTCCAGTATTTCCTGGCCCAAAGTCTCCCCCAGAGCCATTTAATACCCTAAGCAGAATGCTCTTTCTTCCTTTTTCCCTCAGGAAGAAATCTCCTGCTCAGATAGTCAGTTGACATTCATTTCCAAACTGCAGAGCCAGAAGCGACCTTAGAACCAGAATTCAATGCAGGATCTAGTCCAATTTATACACTTTAAAGAAGAATAAATAAGTTCCGAGGAAGCAGGGCCAAGGTCAGAAAGCCAGTTAGTGGTGGAGCCAGGTCCATGACCCAGGCCAGGCCAAGCCTCTCCATTTGTTTTCATTATTAGAAATTCACCGTATATATGAGCAACAGGATGATCAACTATTCTGGTTTGCCCGAGACTGAGGGGATTCCCAGAATGTGGACTTCCAGTTTTAAAACCAGGACAGTTTCAGGCAGACCAGGACAAGATGGTCACCTTATGTGACAATCACGGGTTTACCTTGACTCCACACTTGGTTATCTTCTTGACAGACTTAAAATCTGAAACAATGAAAGCCACCAGGTAGATGCTCATCTTCACAATGCCATCAAAATGGTCTTCTGAGTCCTTCAGCAACAGTCACAGATTTAACCTAAAATCAGAATAATTTAAATTATCAACTAATCCAATTATCCAGTACATTGAAACATTTTATAAGGAGACATCCTATCTACCTGGCATAATATTAAAAGTATATGAGATGACAGTTGTATAATATTTTAAAATGTCTCTATCTAATATCTGATTGTAATTTAGGTATTAAGGCCCAATCCTTCTATTCATTTTTTTTTATTGAGATATGATTCATATACCATAAAATTCACCATTTTAAAGTACACAATTCACAGATTTTTTATTATATCACTGAGTTGTGCGACCATTACCACTTAATTTCTTTTAAATAATCCAGATAACTACAAACTGACTCATATTTGGTACATGAGAATGGATAGTATGGATGAGACAAAGCAAAACTGAGATTGCTGGTTTTGCCAAAATGTAGTCCAATTGTCCTTAAATACAGATATGAGAATTATCTGCAAATGCAATGTCTAATTTATTTTCTATGCTGTGCAAGTAGTAGCCAAAACAATAATAATAATATAAAAAATCATTTAATATGCAAACAGACAATTCTATATTCTTATTTCAATTTGGATAACTTTTTTTTCTTGTCTAGTTGCTCTGGTTACTTCCAGTTCTATTCTGAATAGGAATGGTGAGAGTGGGCATCCTTGTCATGTTCATATCTTAGAGAAAACGTTTTCTGGTTTTCCCAGTTGAGTATGATGTGAGCTGTGGGTTCATTATATATAGCCTTTATTATGTTGAGGTATATTCTTTCTGTACCTAATTTGTTGAAAGCTTTTTTTTTTTTTTTTTTTTATCAAAAACAAATGTTGAATTTTGCCAAGTGCTTTTTTGTACCTATTGAAATAATTATATAATTTTATCTTTTATTATGTTAATGTGGTGCATTGATTTGTGAATGATGAACCATCCTTGCATCTCAGGGATAAATTACTGACCAAAGTGCATGATCCTTTTAATATGCTATTGAATTCAGTTTGCTTGAGTATTTTGAGTATTTTTGCATGTATGTTTATCAGATATATTGGCATGTGATTTTCTTTTCTTGTAGTGCCCTCGTCTAGATTTGGTATCAGGATAATACTGGTCTCATAAAAAGAGTTTAGAAAGGTTTCTTCCTTTCTCCTTGCTGCAAATCCCCTTCCATTTCCCTTGCTCCAAGCTGCCCCCGGTAATTGGACTATGCTGATTCTCTCAGTGTACTAGGTGGGGTGAGACAGAAGTGAGCCTCCTGGGCAGTGCCTCACAATGCTGTGGAAGCCAGGTACTCACTTAGCTCTCACTACTCTCCATAGGAGAAATCACCAGCTGCATGGTACTGAGCTGTCTGTCCCACCTTCATGGAGGGATGACACAGATAAAATGAAACTGTTCTTTTTACCTTCTTCCTGCATCTATTCTTGCATCTTTTGCTCTACTGACATGCTTGAATCTTTCAGCTGGATTCCTGGACTCCCATAAAGTTATTCTTGTCTGTCAGTTGTTCAAATTGTTATTTCTGTGGGATGGGGAGGTTGAGTGAGGCTGGACCTTTCTATTCCACTGTCTTGTGACATTACTCTGAGCATTTCTATGCCTTTCCTATTTTATTAATGATTATTTATTGATTTATTAATGATATATAAAAATATTTTTTAAACTGCAGTATAATTCCTGTTCTGTCAGAATTACATTCCCACATAATTTCAATTTGTTTCTCAAACCAAGTTTCAAACTGCTCGAGAACAGGACCTTCGTTTGTTATTCTTTACAACCTCCAATTACTCCAAATAGGGCTATGCCTAATAAAGTCTTCAAAATGTATTAATCTGATTTGATTTATAATCATTAAAGTAAAAGTTGACAAGATTAAAAAATTATAAACATAAGAATTAAATGTGTTTTTATAGATAATGATATGACACCTTTTAAGTACTTTTATATAATAATTGCGCTATCGAAATGTCTAATAATGAATAATTATACATTTCATTAAAGAGAAAAAAATGAAAAAAAAGCAAAAAGGTGATGATGCACTGTTATGTCATTTGAAAATGTTAATAAAATCAAATGTGTTTCTTTAGATTTCTTTATAATTCTCTATGTAAAAAAAATCTTTTTATCACAGCAACCGATTTTCAAATGAGCTATGTACCTTCAGACCAAGTCTAACTAATTATTAGTGATATTTAATTCTCTCTCCATTAACCTGCTGCAATGATTCGGATCTTTTGAGTCTCAGTTATAGTACTATTTTCCTCTGCTTCTTTACTGTTCAACACTGCTATGTTAGGTCATCATTCAAAAGAGTACTCACAACTGAGTTTATCTAATCTAAAGCAGATTTAGACTGTAAATAAGAATCTACCACAATTTGTAACACACTCCCTGGTTCCAATTTGATGTGTAAACCACCACGGCTATGGCTGTACAGTTTATTATCATCTATAGTATGCAAAGTCAGAATGTGATTACACTTTTTTTATAAAATATGAGCTGAAAACAACCCAACCTACTAGTTTAGTTATTTCCTAGTGGAAACATATTAGTGTATAATATCATACTCCATGTGAATTTTAGAATTGCCTTTTCCATACTAATATGTATATATATATATATATATATCCATAACATATTGTTATATATGTAGCAATTAATTTCTTAATAACTGACTAAATATTATGGTCTTTTTTTCTTACAACACAATCTTTAGTTTCCCCAAGAGCTATGCTAATTTAGGCAGCTTTTAAAATAGAATCACTTCATTATACTTCTTTTTCAGTTGTCTTGGAAACAACAGAATAACACTAGTAAGATGTTTTCTTCTAGAAATGAAAAATAAAATGTTTTGAAGAAGTTTAAGCTGTTTAAAGATCAAATTTGGAGGACAATATAAACTGGTTAATTGATTATGGATAGTATAACAATGCCTAAGTCATAAAAGATAATGGATAGATAGATAGATGCTGATGAATTTTATTATCGTGGATCTACTGGATTTCTATTCAATTGTTTTAACTGCTGAAACAGATTTTCATATTGGAATTTGTCAAATACTGTATGCATTGCAATATTAGCAGAACTTTAAAAGAAATTTCTAAATTCCCTATGGCAATGAAGGGTCTATTCTAATAGACCTCGTAATGTAAAGTTTTGCTTAGTGCATGACCTGCATAACTTGCTGAATTTCCTTGCCTGGATCCCTAGTAATGGTGTTTCAGTTCTGCTCTCTGAAAATCAAGTGCTATATCTTAAAATACAGGGAATTAAATGATAATTCTTTTTAAAAAAATATTTTATTATTAGTTTCAAGTATACAGTACATTGGTTAGACATTTATATAGTTTATGAAAAGATCTCCCTAATTGCTCTTTCTCTCCTCTGCTCTCCACCTAGCCATTACAGTAATGCTGACTGCATTCTCTATGTCATGCTCCCATTCCTGTGACCATCTACCAACTACTAATATGTACTTCTTTAACCCTTCACTCCCTTGTCCTAGCCCCCAACCCTCCTCCCCTCTGGCTGTACTTTATAGAAAACAACCAGGGGTCAGAAAACATACAAATCTGAATGATGCAACTTCAGATTTTTGCCTCTCAAAGTTACATACTTTGATAACATAGTTCCGATATCTGGCTTTGGTCTGATCTAGTAGCTTTTTTCTTTGGTTTCCTCAGAACCGATATCTATACATACATTCTCGGAGGCTACTGAAGCTTCCTGAATATTCCCACTTCTCAAGATACAAGGTAATTAAAAACCCTATAAACTTAAATTTTTAGAAAATATATGTATCTCCCAGGGTTTGATCCTAGGTCATACATTCTTCCCTATCAACTTTTTCCCTCTAGGTGACCTAATATCATCTATACTAAATACTTTTCAGCCTTCATTTCTCTTCTCACCTTCAAATTTATATATCTAAACGTCTATTTGATTTCTCCACTTGGGTCTCAAAACATAATTATAAATAGTCTTCCTGTCATCCTCCCATTTCCCTTTTCTGGTCTTCCACATCAATACATAGCATCACATCCACTCTACTGATTAAACTAATCTAAAAATTATCATTAATTTTCTTTCTCTCAGCTCCCATACCTTACTCATCAGCAAATTCTGTTATTTCTTTCCAAAATACACCTCATTTGCATTGCTACTACTCTAGTCCAAGAAATCTTCATGCATCTAGGCTAATGCAATAGTCTATTTAATGGTTTGTCTGTTTCTACTCTTGCTCCCTAATTAGCCATTCTGCACACAACAGCCAGAGTGATCTTTTAAAATTCATGACATCCTTCTGCTCTAAACCCTCCAATGGCTTCTCACTGCACTTGGACTGAAATCCAAGCTCCATACAATCCTCTACATCAGGGATCCCCAACCAATGGGCCACAGACCAGTACAGATCTGTGTCCTGTTAAGAATCAGGCCTCACAGCAGGAGGTGAGCATCAGAGAAGCAAAGGAAGCTTCATCTTTATTTGCAGCCGCTCCCCAGCACTGGCATCACCTCCTCAGCTCCACCTCAGATCATCAGGCATTAGATTCTCATAGTAGCACCAGTTCCTGGTGCCAAAAAGGTTGGGGACCACTGTTCTACATGATATAGTCACTGCCTCCCTCTTCAATTGTATTGCTTATCCTTTTACCTCCTCACTGCCTTTGCTCTAGCCACAGAAGGATGCCTGGAAAACATCAAACTTAACTTCCACCCTTGAAGCTTTGCTACTTTTCCCTACTTGGAGCATTCTGACCTCTGATCTTCACATATATGCGTCATTCTCTTTTTTATTCAGGTCTCAGCCCAGATGTCATCTTCTCAGAGAGACCATCCCTGACAATCCATCTAAAACTCTGTTTTCTCTATTTTATCTAGATAGATTTATTTCATACATAGCACTCATCATTACTTGAATTTATATTACTTGCATATTGTTTTTCTCTCCTTTAAAATATAAACTCCATTTGAAGAGTGAGCTTTTCTGCCCTTTTATGACTCTATCTATCTCTTTCTCCTAGGATAATTAAAGCATATTAGGTATTTATCTGAGGAAGATATGGATGAGAGGGAGAAGGAGACGGGGGGAAGAGAGTTTGATAGTTTATGTGAAATTTGATATTGAAGTGATTAACATTTAATCCACATTCTTCTTAATCCGGTTTAGATAAATGCTAGTCTAAAAGATTCTTAGGCATAAAAATATTCTTTAGGCAAATGAGTTTGAAAGATTCTATTAGAGATTTGTAAAATTTTTTAGTTGATTATTCTGTAAAGTTTTGCAGTAAGGAAATTTGTTTAATTGTATTTAATCAAATAAATTTCAAATTTAGTTAGCCTGGGAAAGATTTTTTTCCCCCTTTGATATATTAACCTTTGGAAATATTACTCTAAATCAACATAGTATCCCACTTGGAAAGTAATTAAAGTAACAATAGATTAATATCTTTTTCCAAAGATGTTTAAAATAAAGCCTCAAAAAATAAGAAAAAATAAAAAATAATAAATAAATAATAAGAAAAATATATTTGTTTTTGAGAATTTGATAGGAAATTAGAAATACTGCATTAAGAGAAGAGAAAAAAATACACTAAAGAGAAAATTTAACATAGAGCAGGTAAGTAACCAAGAATAGAAATCCACAAAACAAGAACAATAGCAAAAATAACAAAGAAAAAAATGGATCATTTCAAATAGTTCCAGATTTAGAAGGGTATTATTGGGAAATTTTGAAAAAAAACTAATGTAGTCAGGAAAAAAGCATAATTATTAAACTTGTTATTTAGAAAGTCTATAAAAAAATAAATGGGATAGCATGAAAATGAATATCATGATTCCAGTTAGGAAAAGTGATATAAAACCAGAAATTTAAAGTTAACTCAAGGTAGATTAAAGAGATTTAATTGGGAGGAATAAGTCTATGAAGTGTATATTTAACTACAATAAAAAGGATAGTTTTTAAAGCTGCTATTTAAAAAAATCTGATTTCAGCAATATAAAATTTTACCAACGCAGCTGTAGAGCTTGAACTTTCATCATATATTTATCTTTGCTTGAAGGCTTAGATGAAGAGCAAATGTGTATGTTAAAGAAAAGTTTGTTGTGGATAAGAAATGTATTTTAATTCCCCAAAGGAATATATATATACATGTATATATATAATGGTTATACACACACACACACACACACACACACACACACACACATATTTAAATTCCCATGTCCTATATACCTATCCTCAGAATCAGTTATATTTTAAGCCTTATTCCTGGAAGCACTGCAGATGTCAGATGAATTTAGAAAGCCAAAGAGTACCTCTGGGAATGACATGGCAGCAACTGAAATAGTATTTGGCCAAATTAAGAGTGTATGTCAAGGATGCCAAAAATCACAGTAACTTGGCAGGTATGCAGGTATGATTTGATTGTATGATCATTACTGGTTTCTCTACTGAAAAACGATTGGCTGTTTATGTAGGGCAATGGAGTCCATGATTTAGGCCCATTATCTCTCTGTTTTAATGTCAGTAGTAGCTGTTTGGGGATTGTACCTACTCACAAAATAGGATTTCTCAAGAAAACCATTAAAAAAACAAAAAAGCTTTCAACAAGTTATAACTCAATTAGAAACAAAAAAAAAATGGGAAAATATCAATTTAGGGATTATTTTTGGCTACAGATTTTAATGTTCAGAATGGTGTTTATATTCTGGATTACTTATGTATTTCTTTCTTTCTAGTACCAAACAGAATGGCTTGATCTTAGTGTTTACTGAGGAATATTTCTACTTTATGTTTATTCTTCTGTAAGATAATAACATAATTATTGTTTTAAATAATTTTCTCCGTGTTTTCATGATTCCTGGATCTCTGCTTTCTCATCTGCATACTGGTCTTGTAGTAAGTGTTGCAATTTAGAAAAAAATCAACTTTCATAGTTCTTAAAATTCCAAATTGGTCAAAGTCATCCAAGTGCCTGAAAATGCAGCACGTGTTCTTAGACTTGGGAGAGTTAATAGTATGTATAAATAGTCTCTTTCTCTGGACCTACATTATTGTTCTCCTAATGGATAGTGCTCAGTGGACTACATTATATTTTAAAGTGGGAAAATGTGCTATTTTGAAAGTGATGGAAGATTTCTATTTCATCATTTGAGGAAGAATTTGATACTAAAGACATTACTTCAACTTATAAATGCATTATCCTGAAAAAAATCAAGATACTAATTTCATTTTTGTAAGTTTTAGATGTAATCAAAAAATCTCATTACTCATACCCATATATAGTGGAAAAAAACATTAAACTTGACTTGTGTTTATATCTTACCTCTTCCAAGTAGAGTCTATTTAGTCAAGCCACTTATCTTAAATTTAGTTCTTTGATTAATAATATAAGTCTAATAACCCCTAACTATAAAATAGTGTTATCTGCAAAGAAATTCAAAGAATTATTACTCTCATCATTGTCACTGCATTACCAATTTGCATCATTACGATTATAATCAAATTTAGAGAAGTGCATGGAAGATTCCAGAACTCCCATGTTCACAATAATACATATAAATCTTAACTCACTATTTATGGGATTACAAGGCAGTATTCAGAATTAATATGACATTAAGCAACAAATATATCTTTAACTATTTTTTTATCTATTCTATATTTATACTTGTCAAAATTTCTAAATAGCTCCTTTGCACAAATAAAAGAAGATACAAATTATAAAATTTGAAAGATGCAAATGTTTGATTTGAATAAAATAAATTATTGCTTGCTTCTAGGCTGTATTATGACCAAGTTGAAATCATAGAACAGGTTTTGGGCAATCACAAAAAATTGATGCTTTATACTGAAATTTAATCTCTACATTATGTCTTATGCAATATAGTTACATCAGTTATAGAACTAGACAAAGAAATTACATTTGCTAGAGTTATTATAATAAAATAATACTTATACGAAATGAATTATAACATAAAAATTAGTTTTGATAAGAATACTTTATGCCATTTGTGCTGGACAATGATAATGTAATGTAAAATTAGATTATTAAATAATCTAGAAATTCTCTAATAGAATATACAAATGCAGTGTTCCTGACAGATTTAGTGATCAGCATTTTTGAGGGCCAGCTGTCAATTCTAGGAAGCAAAACATATAAAGAAACAAAAAAAAGCACACACATTTGGCAAATTAAACTGTAAATCTTCTGTCATTCTTTATCAGTTTAATTTTTGTGTTGTATGTTTTCTGAGTTTTGCATTGGTTTTGTGTGTTTTTGTATATCCATTAAAAACATATAACATGCTGTAATATAAATAACTAGGCTTGGATAGTCTGTGGATAGTCTGGTCTTTCATTCATCCATTTATTCACTGAGCAAAAATGTCTGAGTATCTATTTTCAATTGACAATATAAAAACAAAAATAAATGTCATGCTCTGTATCTCTCTCTCTCTCTCTTTCTCTCTCTCTCTCTCTCTCTCTCTCTCTCTCTCTCTCTCTCTCTCACACACACACACACACACACACACACACACACACACACACTCAAAACATATACAGTATGAGACAAAGAAAAGTGTAATTTTAACTTTGAGACATAAACAAGGAAGTCATTAGAGAGGAAAATCTGTCATAGGTTTCTTCAACTAGATTTTGAAGCCTAACAAGAGGATTTCCAAGCACTTAAGACAGAGTTGTTTACTCCGGGAGGAAACAAAGATCATATGCAAAAGCAGAGAGGAGGAACATATGGCCCGAGATGAGTGAGGTGGGACAAGATATATGATGAAGACAAAGGGAGAAACTGAACTATGGAATACATTGTATTTCCATTTAAAGAGTTTGGAGTTTAGGCTATGGCAAATATAGCAGCCTTGATGTTAATATAACATGTGAATAACAAAATCAGATTTTCCATTTTGAAAATTCATATGAGAGCAGTAGGTATCATGAATTGAGTAGAGGTAGAGATATGAACTAGGAGATTACCACCTAGTTTTACAAGGCATAATGAGAACCTAAACTAAGACAGTTAAGTGAAGATAAACAAGAAAATGTGGTGGGAAAAACATGGTAGGATATGGTAGTAGTCTATTGCATGTGAAGTCAGGACAGTGAGAGAGAAAGAAAACTTCCAGGTGGTTTTATGATGGCAGGTTTGGATAGTAAGCATATCTAATCGTTTTTATCCAAATCAGAAAACTTCTGAAAAATGAAAGGAGGTTCTAAAATAATAAAACTGTTATAATATTAACATTTATTTCTTAATGAATTTGTTGGGTTTTATATTAGTCAATAGATAAAATGCTTCCATTCAAAAGCTATTTTTAAAAATAAAATTATTTATATAAAAAAAAATGTGTACCTGTAGGCCAGAAATATTTTAATAGAGAAAACTCTTCTGTTTTTTTTTCTGTTACATGTAAGCTCAATAAATGATCATCTTTATTCTGTGATTTTATTTATATGCTAAATAAATGATTTTTTTTATTCTGTGATTTTTATTGAAACAAAAATTTTAGCACAAATGATTTCACTAGTACTGCCTTTTTACTTTTATTTCAAGTAACCTTTTCAACAAACATTTTTATCTAACAAAATTCATCAAATAAGATGTCCCTATTATTCTTTTCTATGTCTAGTCAAACTCAGATGCTGCGAAAAACAAATTCTTTCTCAATTTCATTCTGTTTTGATAGAGATTTTTTAATTTATTCAATTAAAGAAAAGAGAAGCTTCAAAAGTTTTTCTCGGAACAAGTTATTCTGTAGTTCAACTATAGATTTTCCGAAATAAATAATGTATCATTTTAGAGCTTTTATCATCTGATTTTCCAAGTTCCTTTTTTGTTTCATTTTTTTTCTGTAGAAAAAATTATTTTTTCTACTTCAAGTTTTGGTTTCAATAATTTCAATTTTCTAAAAGTGTGGAAGTTGACCGTTTTTTGACAATTTAAAAATTTTGAAAAAAAGTGACCAAAATTTAGAAAACCTTTTCAAACATAGTTCAATACCATTGTAGGCACTTAAATTGTTTATAATGTTGATTTCTAAAGGCTAAACATTTCTATAAATTCATTGACGATGAGCAGCAAAGAGAGACAGTGAGAAAAGACTCAATGTATGTGTTTGTGTATGTAAAAAAGTTATAGTATACAGGTAGGTCTATTAGATTGGTAAAATAGTACAGATTTGGGGGATATAATTATTAATTTTATATCTATCCAACCAATTCCAAATATATTTAGTCTCCAAATATTTTCTTAATTCAAAAAGAATATTGTCTTTACTATGACTTTATGATCTACAAATGTTTCCATTTTTTCTTTAAAAGTATATCATTTCAATTCTTAAATTTGGAATTTTAAATATGTTGGAATCATAACTATGGTAATCTCAGGGTTTTCACCATAGAACAATTAGCTTCCAAAGCTTTACTTAAAGTCTATGAATTAGATGAGAATATAGCTCTATTGGATTTAATCTTAATGACTTTCTATTTGAAACAACTGTTAAGACTAATTTAAACCACTCATCATTTGATCATTTGCAAAGTTTTTCTTTGGAAAATAAAGCTAACTCATGAAAAGTTGTTGCCATGCTTTTTGTACATACAATCACAGGAAAACTTGTGATTGAAAGAGAGTGAAATTCATTAGAATAGTCAACTAATCTAAAAGAAAAGTCACATTTCACAGAGTGACATGTAAACCTGCTTTTAATAACTGTATTAATTAAATCATGATGTACTGGGATGGATTTTTTTTTTAATTTTAAACTAAATGTTTTTGCTTTTCCTGCAGATTTATGATTTTTTCATGTGGTTTATGGTATCACTGTGCCCCACATATGGTGGATGATAACAAATATATTGTGGATGTAATAGATTTTTTATTAAATTTCTATTTCTTGAATTGTTTTTGGTTCTTTACTGCAAAATAGTTTATTGCAAAATGAAAGTTCTAGCAACCAGTGAAATAATTGGTTGTAAATATTCAGCATAAACTATAAGATAAAATCACTATAACAAGTGTATTGAAGTTGCTCTATATTCTATTGCAGAACCCCTTAGCCTCTCTTTTATATATATATTTCTTATACACTTAACCTATACTCACTCACATTAAAACAATGCCCACTAAATGGACAGTTAACAAATTTGTGAAGTTCCCAGACCGTGAGACAGGACATGGACATGTACAACAGGGTGGGACACCAAATGGCCTGCAAGAGCAATCATGTCAAATACTTTCACCATCACTTGAGATTAGAAAGAAGTACCTTTTAATGTGTATTGTTTATGTCTAAGAACACTTTGCTTTTATCATGCATATAATACCACATGTAGTTAACTTGTCTCTGAAAAGGATAAGGAAAAGATAGAAGTGTTACAACTAGTCTCTTTTGTTTCCCAGATTAATTACATGTTAAAGTGAGTAGTCTACTTAATTGGTTCTCACACACTACTAGATCACAGCATAACAGAACCTAGAAGCAAAAAAAAAAAGTGGTTTACCAAACCCAGATTATTTTAAGGCAATTATTAATAATAATACTTCTTAAAAATGGAAAATATGTTGAAAAGGTATGACAAATATTAAACTGAATAGGATGCAGGAACAAGATAAACTAATACTAGCTTAAGCTAACCAACAGGTAAAGTCAACCAGGATGTGGGTGACTGGCCCATTAACTGATCTAGGGAAGAAAGAGATACTTTTAAGTGGTGATGCTGAGTTTAACTTAGGCATGATCAATTATTGATGACTGTAGTACATCCAGGTGGCAGGCAGTGCCCAGGAGATATCCGGAAACATTACTTCGGAGTACAGGAAAGTGGTGAAAGGTGGAAATACAAAATTGGAAGTTTTGGGCATATGGATAGTAGTTGAAACCTGTGAGATGAAAGATTACATAAGACATTTTCAGCACTAATATTTGTTGAGCATTTTATTGGCAGTTTCTGGGAATAGGACCAATAGCCTTTGTCTCGACGTTGACAACAAAGAAGAGAACACAATGTTATTACTTTACTCTAAGTGACTTGTGTATTAGTTTCCTATAGCGACTGTAACAAATTATCACACACATGGTGGTTTAAAACAACAGAGATTTATTCTCTAACATTTCTCTGGATGCTGTAAATCCACAATAAGTATCACTAGGCCTGAATCAAGGTGTTGGCACAACTACATTTCCTCTGGGTATTCTCAGGGTGAATTTGTTTCTTGCCTCTTCCAGCTTCTGGAGGCTGCTGACATTTCTTGGCACATGGCCATATCACTCCAGTGTCTGCTTCTGTCATCACATTGTTTACTTATCATCTTCTTCTGTGGTAAAATCTCCCTCTTCTTCCCTCTTATAAGAATACCTGTGATTGCATTTAAAGCCAACTGTGATAATCTAGGATAATCTTCCCAAGATCTTTAATCCATCTAAAAAGGCCTTTGGTGTCATATAAATTAGCATTCACAGTTTTCAGGGTTTGGGATGTAGTTATCTTTGTGGAGGAGGTTATTATCTGCCTACCACAACTTGTGTCAAACCAATCAACATCAGTCTGTGAATTAATCATGTTATCTCTATCATCACCCATGAATTTGGAAGACTTGGTACAAAAAAAGTAATGTAAAATAGTTCATAATTTTTATTGATTGTGAATAAAAATATTTTAGATGTATTGAATTAAATATTATTAAAATAATTTTACTTTTTAATTTTTTTAATATGGCTACTAGAAAATTTATAATTGCATATGAAATTAATATTACATTTCTATTAGCACTTTTCTAGAATATCCGTGACTCTAAATCTTTTGATTTTCTAGTGAAATTGATTACTTTTACAAATAAATAATTAAAATTCCTGAAAGCTGCACACTAAATTAATTAAAAGCTCAATTTTATTCTATAGATGTTCTTTGCTCCTTTGTAACCATATTTATTCAAACTGTTTACTACTACTTTTCTCCATTTAACAGCAACAAACGAAAAGCACTTCATATGAAATTACTGACCACCCTGTGCTCCTTCAGACTCCATTAACCTTGAATCTAGGCACCTGAGAGGCAAAGCAAACCACACAGAGGTGGAGGTGCTCACTCCCAGCCCTGATGAAGCGTCTCACAGAGGCAGTCCTGCATGGTGAGTACCGGCTCAACTGGCAATCTCTTAGAACTGAGAGGAAATAATCTAATTTTGAGGACTTTGACATATTTTTTCAAGAAGTCAGATTCTAAATGGAGAAGAGTGGTGAGGAAATAAGTGGGAAATGTTTATGATGGGGAGGGATCCAAGAGGAACTTGTGGGAATGGAGGAGTATTCCAGGAAAGGACATTTGAGATTTGAGAGGAGACCTGTATGTAGGTCTGAGGGAGGGTTGGAGACTAGTGATCAGGAGAAAACAGGAGGATCTCAGCCAGTGAAGGTCTGTTGAGAGGGAGAAAACAAAAAGACAGTTTACCAAACCTCTACTGTGTGCTGGGTAAGTTCCTATATGTTATTCAGAATACATTTATAATATTTATTTTTGCAGGCCAAAAATTTGAGGTACAGAAAGATGGAATGATTTTACCAACATAGCAGTTAAGTATCAAGGACAGATTTAGGATCTATTGACTAGTGGGTGAATATTCTTTTAAGAGTGTTAAAGCTGGATTAGAAGGTGAATATGCAAGAGTAGAAAACATGGCAAGTGATTTGAGAAAATTTGGATCATTTCAATGATTGAACTCTATGTGTGGTTGGGGTTGAGGGAGAGGAGGAAGCTGCAGGAACACACCATATCTATAGGGTGCAGGAAAAAATGGGATATTGGTTGGCTTTTTAACTAGTCAAGGTTTTGAACTTGACTATTTCCCTAATATCCCATTGTATTTCTGGTAAGTATAGACCTTCGGATTTTTAGATATGAGCTTATAAGAAATAAAGCATATTTAAACTTCAACCTTTCATAGATCTGAGAGAAATAGTCAAAAGACCAGTTCGAGGTTTTTTTTTAGTTCATCTGTAAAATGAAGGTATTAAAAAGACTACTGTAGCTCATAATTACTGTATATAATTTAAGGGTACCATAACGCCACCTCAACCTCCAGCATTCCCAGTTTTGTACTTCCAACTTATGCTATGCTCATGAGAAATCATTTCATTTTTATTTTACCCAGAACCTTCAAGGTCTCAACATCCTTTCTTCAAATACTAGCATTCTCTTCACTTTAGTGGACTCTTCCAACCATGGATTCTGAGATAAGTTATTTCATTGATGCACTTGTCTGGCATACTTTTGGTCTCTATTCACTTGAGCATCTAATCTTCAGTACATATAAGTAGATGACAGAGTAGCTGTCGGAGATGAGAGGAGAGGAGGAAAAGTCTACGCTCCAACAGACTTGACTCTTCATAAACTTACGAAGTCTAAATATAACTTTCATGCTTGCTGCTCTTTGGCCATATCCTTTCATTAACTGCCCAGAGCTTTCCCATTCTGATTTCTCAATATCCTCCTTTATTTCTAGTTGTTACTCTTGACCCTTATTTAGCCAAAATCAAGACACTTGGTCTAGGCTCTCGCATTTCATCTCCTCATTTCCATTGATTACTATCTCTACATGTAGATCTTGTCATCTTTCCCTGAGGTCTGAGGGGAAAAAGATGCTGTGAAGTGAATATTGTTAAGCTCTATCTCAAATCCTTTTTTGTTTTCTTAAAAAGGTAACTGTCATTATTTACTTTTCGTCTGTTATCTTTAATTACTCTTTTTCTAATGACTCTTCTTTATGTCCTGATCATGGCTAACATTTTTAAGTTTGGGTAAATAAGAGAAATAATATATCATTATTCTTTAAATTGACCTTTCTGAATTATGTGATTGAAATTTTAATTGTTTTGCAGTTATTTCATTTTCTAGCCTATGAATGTCATTTAGATATTTCTTCTGTTTATAAATTATTATACATTTTGCAATTTTTAAAAACTTGTTATGAGTTAATATTAAGCATTTGTCTAGCATGTTTGTGACAAGTGCTTTTCAATGTGTCTTATCAATGTCCAGGAAATGGCAGAAATTTAAATGATTTAATTTTATGTATCACATTGATCACTATTTCCCTTTGCGATAGCTTTAAATGCTTCTATACTTAGAATGTCATTTGCTTTTTATATTTCAGATTAATATATACTTATATATTTTTATAATGTCTCTATTGTATTTTACTCCTTTCAAGTTTTGAATTCATATAGAATTATTTTACTCTTTCTCGTATTACCAATTTATCACAGGTCATCAAAACAGCAAATCATCTTTAACTTGTCCAGTTTAATACCAACTCCAAGCCATTAATTTAAAAGGTATAATTTCCCAAAATTAAATAAAATTTGACAACCTTACTGATTTATTCTATGAGACAATAAGCATAGTAACGATAAAAATTATGTCATATTTGTATTCTTAGAACATAGTATAAACTTTAATGTATTTGTTAAGATTATGCATAATCTAATATAGGCTTTCAACAAATGTTTACTGATTTGGATTACAAATTGAGTTATCATTTTAAGTCAATATCATGTTAATTATTTTATTAATATAATGTTTTGCAAGGTCTTTTTAAAACTACACTTTTAACCAAGCCAATTTATATGTCATTCAATCATCCTCATTTCTTACTTCTAGATTCTTTCTTTTTTCTATCCAACTTCAAATGTTGTTGACATAGTTTCCTCTCTGTTCCTTATTCTAGAAATCAGCTGCCTAATTTCAAAGAGCTTTCATTTACCCAGTGTCTCATACTTTCTGACCATTTTGGATGACCGTCCATCTTCAGTCTCTAGGACTTACTATCTGCATGATCTTTTCTATAGGACTGGCCTTATCCATTCACAGATATGACAGCCTTCATTCTCATTAACTGCAGTAAGAAGAACACAAAGACATAGTTGCTTGGTTAATTGTTTATTGACCATATATTTTATTTTATGAGAATCATTTTGGATAATACTAGCTCTAGCAAAGACCAGAGGGTTCAAGGATTCCTAATAGGAAATTAAACAGATTGCTTTTGTTAATAGAACTCCATAGCTGATACATAAATTGTCTTTAAAAAAGAAGAAGAAAAGAGAATGGCAATGGAATAAAAGCAGACAAATGCCCTGGTATTGTTTTTCTTAATATTGGAAAACAGATTCCTGAGTAGTCAGATGATCATACTTTCTGAAAGGATGTAGATTGTGTTCATAGTTTAAAACTTTTTGAAGCAGATATAGAGGATGGAGAAGAGGCACAAACAAAACTGAATGCAAAAACTGAACAAGACAATTGTATGACTATCTTAATAAAATTAAGCACCTAGGTTGCTTCTATAATTTTTTTTTAAAAAGTAGACTTGAAGAAGAAAAAGGTATACATGTTGTTTTAAGTCTAGTGAGAAGAAAAATAACAAGTCAAGTACTCATTAAAAACTATGTGGGTGAGCCATAAAACAAGGTTTGTAAAAACACCTGGGAGAGTGAGACTTCACAGTTTTGCCTAAGGCCACCTCTATTCATTTCCATCCATGTACCAAGCAAATAAAAGTAATGTGGAAATAATTTCCTATCTTGTATAACTCCATAGATTCTCATTTTGTAGAACTATACCATAATTTTTGGAGGAACTATAACATAATTATAATGTTTAATAAGAAGAAAGTTATAGATTTATGTCTCTCTATGTTTCATTAAAATAATAGTAACTGATATTTATTAAATACTCAATGTATGTCAAACACTATGCTAAGTCCCTAAATCATGTTTGAAATTATCTTCACAGAAACCCTATAAGGTACTACAAGTGTGATACACATTTTACAGAGAGGGAAACTGAGGTTTAAGGAGATGAGATAACCAGTTAAGGTCACATAAATATAAATGGCAGAACTGGGAATTGAACCTAGGAATCTGATCACAGAGCTACTATAGAAGAAAACACCAATATTAAGTCACACAAAATCGAATTTCCAATATTAGTAATATCAAAATTACTAGTTGTGTTAAGAATATTTGTGTCCCTCATCACTTCAGTTTACAAGCTTACTCTTTCATCTATGGATTTAGTAATTGTATTTACAAAATATATTACATATTTATTGCACTAATAAGTGGTATATTGATAACAATTTACATTTTTATTTATGATTCGGGGTCCTGACAAGTCATTTAAAATGATGGAAGTGATGTAGTTCATTGAATTAAATCTAAGCATAAAAGGTCATATTCTCTTTCTGGATCTCATGAATAAAACCATAACCCTTTCAATAACCTTCTTTATTGTAAATGCAGGAACTAATAAGCAATATGTAATTGAGTATCTTTGTGAAGAATATTGAATTAAGACTGAGACAGCTGCCTTCTGCGGTTTGTCTTAGTAGTAATACTTGATAATTATAAATTTTAAAGGGTAGATTATTTAAATATAATTCTATTCTTTTTGTCCTTTGAAGATTTTGAATAAAAGAGAGGGCATGGGAGAGAACAGAATGTATTAAAGGTGAGGCAAGTTTATGGGGATGATAAGGTTTTAACAAAGAAGAAGGGCAGATTTTATCAGGAAAGTAAATTTATATATTGCTCAGGGAGGAAATGCGTAAAAAGAAAGTAGGTAATGATAAAACAGTTTTGTTAGTTTACTTTTGTTACACTAATTTTGACATGCCAGCTAGGAGTAACCTTACAATTAACCTATGCTCCCTTGCTGCTATTCACAAACCTTCTAGATGGCCTTAAGGCTAAAGATTGCTTCTAATCATCTGAGACTGGGGAAAAGAGCCTATTGTAGTCCCTTTGAGGATACGATTCAGTTTGAAAAAGAAACCCTAAGAAAACCTTACTTGATGTTTTCCTTTTTTGTGTGTGTGTGTGTGGTAACATACACATAACATTATATGTACTATCATAATCATTTTTAAGTGTACAGTTCAGTGGTATCAAATATAGTCATAGTGTTGTGTTATGCAAACATCACCACCATCCAATTAATCTACATAACTCTTTTCATCTTGAAAAAGGGAAACTCTATGCTCATTAAACAATAACTCCCCATTCCACTTTCCCCTACCCTCTGGCAACCACCATTGTACTTTCTGTTTCTAAGTCTACCCACTTTCAATACTTAACATTAGTGGAATCATGCAGTATTTATCTTTTTATGACTGGAGTATTTCATTTAGCATAATAGCTTCAAGATTAATCCATGCTACAGACGTATTTCAAAACTTCCTTTCTTTCTAAGGTTGAATAATATTCCATTGTATATATTACCATAATTTGCTTATCTGTTTGTCCAATAATGGTCACCTGGGTTGCTTCTATGTTTTAACTATTGTGAATAATGCTACTACGAACATGGGTGTACAAATATCTTTTAGATACTGCTTTCAATTCTGTTGTATATATATCCAGAAGTATAATTGTTGAATCATATAGTAATTCTATTTTTAATTTTTTTGAGGAACCACCATATTGTTTTTCACAGTGGCTTTACCATTTTACATTCCTACCAATAATGCAAAAAGGTTTCAACACCACATCATCACCGATACTTACTTTCTTTTTTTTTTCAATAATAGTCATCTAATGAGTATGAAGTAGTATCTCATTGTAGTATGATTTGCGTTTTCCTAATTGTTAATTTGAACATCTTTTCACGTACTCATTGGCCATTTGTATATCTTCTTTTGAGAAATGTATATTTTAGTCTTTTGTTCATTTTTAAATGAATTGTTTGTTTTGTTGTTAACTTTTAGAAGTTCTCTATATATTCTGGATATCAGTCTCATCAGATATCTGATTTGCAAATATTTTCTATTATTCTGTGGCTTTTCTTTTTACTCTGTTAATGGTGTCTTTCTATGCACATTTTAAAAAATTTTCCTAAAATCCGATTTGTCTATTTTTTCATTTGTTGCCTGTGCCTTTAGTGTCAAGAAATTATTGCCAAATCCAATGTCATTAAGCTTTTATTCTATATTTTCCTCTAAGAGTTTTATAGTTTTTCTTTTACATTTAGGTTTTTGATTCATTTTAAGTTAATTTTTCTATGGTGTTAGTTAAGGGTTCAAGTTTATTCTTTTACGTGTGAATATCCAGTCTTCCCAACACTGTTTATTGAAAAGACCATGCTTTCCCTATTGAATGGTTTTGGCACCTTGTCAAAAAACATATATATGAGGGTTTATTTCTGGGATTCACTATTCTATTTCATTAGTTTATGTTGTCTTAAGAATACTGAGTCTTCCAAGTCATAAACATGGATGCATTTCCAGTTATTTATATCTCTTTTAATGTTTTTCAGTAACATTTCACAGTTCTATTTTACAAGTCTTTCGCCTCCTCGCTTAAATTAATTTCTACTCATTTTATTCGTTGTGATGCTATTATAAATATAACTTTTTTTGTAATTTCCTTTTCAGATTGTTTATTGTTATATATAGAAATGCAACTGATTCTTGTATATTGACTTTATATCCTACCACTTCACTGAACTCACTTATTAATTTTAACAGTTTTTTTCCTGTAAAATCTTTAGAATTTTCTACATATAAGATTATAGGAATCATTTCACTTCTTTTCAAATTTGGATGCCTTTTTTTTCCTTGTCTAATTGCTCTGACTAGAACTTCCAGTATTACATTGAATAGAAGTGGCTAAAGTGGGCATCCTTGTCTTGTCACTGATCCTTGTAGAAAAGATTTCAGCATTTTATAATTGAGTGTGGTGTTTTTTGGGGTTTTCCTTATATGGCTTCTACTATATTGAGGTGATTTCCTTCTCTTCCTAGTTTGTTGAGTGTTTTTATTATGATAGGGTATTGAAATTTTTAAGTGCTTTTTCTGCATACAATGATATAATTGTGTTTGTTTTTTTTCCTTTCTGCTAGTGTGGTATATTACATTGATTTTTCATATGTTGAACTATTCTCGCATTCTGTTAATAAATCCCACTTGGTCATGTTGTATAATCCATTTAATATAGTGCTGATTTGATTTAGTAGTAATCTGTAGAGTACTTTAATATCCATGTTCATAAAGAATATTGGGCCATAGTTTTCTTTTTTGTAGTATCTTTGTTTGGCTTTGGTATTAGGGCAATTCTGGCCTCATAGAATGAGTTAGGAAGTGTTCAAATTTTTTTTTTTTTGAAAAGTTTGAGAAGGATTAGTACAGTAGTCCTCCCTCATTTGAAGTTTTGTTTTCCACAATTTCAGTTACCTGCCGTCAATCGTGGTCTGAAAATATTAAATGGAAAATTCTAGAAATCAAAAATTTGTATGTTTTAAATTGTGCACTGTTCTGAGTAGCTCGATGAAATCTTCCATTATCTCACTGTGTCCCACCCAGGACATGAATCATCCCTTTGTCCAGCATATCCACGTTATAAATACTACCTGCCATTAGTCACTTAGTAAAAATCTTGGTTATCAGATCAGTCAGTTATTAGAGAGAGAGGGACCCCACATTCACATGACTTTTATTACAGTATATTTTTATAATTGTTCTATTTTATTTTTAGTTATTATTGTTATTCTCTTACTATGCCTAACATGTTAAACTTTCATGGATATGTACATATAGGAAAATAACATAGTATATATAAGGTTTGGTACTATCCAAGGTTTCAGACATCCACTGGGGATTTTGAAACATATCCCCCACCGTTAAGGGGGCACTACTGTATTCGTTTTTCAAATACTTGGTACAATTCACGAGTGAAGTCATCAAATCTTGGGGGTTTTTTTGTGTGTGTGAGGAGAATTTTGATAAGTGATTTAGTCTCTTTACTAGGTATAGGCTCATTCAGATTTTCTACATATTTGTGATTTAGATTTGGAAGGTTTTGTATTTCTAGAAATTTGTTCATTTAATCGAAGTTATTCAATTGGTTGATACACGATTGTTCATGGTACTTTCTTATAATTCTTTTTGTTTCTGTAGAATTGGTAGTACTGTTCCCACTTTCATTTTTTATTTTATAATTTAAATAGTCTCTTTTAAATCCCTCTAACTAATGATTTGCCAATTTTGTTTATCTCATCAAAGAAAACTTTTGGTTATATTGACTTCTCTTGTTTTTCTGTTTCCTATTTTGTTTATTTCTGCTTTAATCTTTATTATATTCTTCCTTCTGGTAGCTTTCAGTTTAGTTTGTTCTTTTTTCCAGTTCCTTAAGTGTAAAGTTTTGAGATCTTGTTTTTATATTATGTTTTACATTGCATTTTTTTTTATTTCAGCTTTATTGGGGTATACTTGACATATAAAATTGTAAGATATTTAAAGTGTTCATTGGGATGATTTGATATGCATATACATTGTGAAAGGATTCCCTCCATCTGGTTAATTAATGCATCATCATCTCATATATTTATATATATTTGTGTGTGTGTGAGAACATTTAAGTTCTACTCCCTTACCAAATATCAGTTATGCAATACAGTGCTATAAACTATGTTCATCACATTTTACATTAGACTCTTAGACAGTATTTATCTTATAGTTGAAAGTTTGTACCCTTTTACCAAGTTCTCCCTATTTTACCCACCCCTTATTTGTTTTTTAAGTATTTATGAATTATCCCCTTACTGTTGCTTTCACTATGTTTCATATGTTTTGGTATGTTGTATTTATGCTTCCATTTGTCCCTAAGTATTTTCTAAAACCTCCGATAATTTCTTCATTGATTCATTGATAGTTTAGAGTGGGCTATTTTTTAATTTCCACAAATTTGTGAATTTTCCAGTTTTACTACTATTGTTGAATTTTAACTTCATTCTTCATGGTTAGAGAAGGTACTTTATATAATATCTGCCTTTTTAAATCTGTTGAGACTCAATCCGTAGCCTAGTATATGGTCTATCCTAGAAAATGTTTGAGAAGAATGTGTATGCTACTGTTGGGTAGAGTGTTCTGTGTATATCTATTAAATAAAGTAGTTTATTGTGTTGTTTAAGTCTTCTGTTTCTTACTGTCTTCTGTCTGGTTATTCTATCCACTATTGAGAGTGAGGTATTGAAGTCTTTAACTATTATAGACCTTCTGTTTCTCCCTTCAGTTCTATCTATTTTTGCTTCATATATTTTGAGAGTCTCAGGTGTATAACTGTTTATAATTTCCATATCTTCTTGCTATTTTGAACATTTTATTAATATATAATATGCTTCTTTGTTTCTTGTAACCTTTTTGATTTAAAGTCTATTTTGTCTCATATTAAGATAGCCACTTCTGCTTCGGTTATTATTTGCATGGAATATCTTTCCCACTCATTTTATTTGTGTCTTTGGATCAAATGAGTGTCCCTTATAGACAGTAGATAGTTTAATCCTGTGTTTTAGCCATTCTAGCCATCTCTCTGTTTTTATTGGAGAATTAATCAATTTACTTTCATAGTAATCTATGATAAGAAAAGACCTCTACCATTTTACTATTTGCTTTCTATATGTCTAATAGATTTTTGTCCCTCATTTCCTACATCACTGTTTTCTTTTGTGTTTAGGCAATGTTTTTTTATGGTGAAATGTTTAAATTTCTTTCTGATTTCCTTTTGTGCATATTCTATAGCTATTTTCTTTTTGGTTACTATGGGGAATACATTTAACATTCTAAAGTGATAACAGTCTAATTTGAATTTATAGCAGCCAAACTTTAAAAACATACAAAAACTGCTCCTTTACAGTTCTTTCCCCACCCATTTTAGTTATTGGTATCACAAAATTGTATCTCTATACTTTGTGTGCCTCCAAAATAAACTAACAATTCTCTTAAATGAATAGTTTTTAAAATTATATTGAAAATAAAATGTAGAATTACAAACCAAATTTACAGTAATACTAACTTTTAGACTAATATTTTGTATTAGTCTCTTAAGTTGTGTATAAAACAAAAAGTGAGCTTACAAACCATTGTTACAATCTTACTAGCTTTTATAATTTTCTGTGTTTACAATTATTTAGATATTTATTTCTTCATGTGGCTTCAAACTATTGTCTAATGTCCTTTAATTTCACCCTTTAAGATTCCCTTGAACATTTCTTGCAGGGCAGGCCTAGTAATAATGAACAACCTCAGCTTTTGAATATATAGGAGTGCCTTAATTTTGCTTTACCCTTACAGGACAATTTACCAGATACAGGATTTTTTGGTCGACAGTTTTTTTTTCCCTCAGCATTTTGAATATACTGGCCCACTACCTTCCTGCCTCTAAAATTTCTGATGAGGAATGTGTTCATGTTCATACTAAGGATCTTTAGTATGTGATGAGCCATCTCTCTCTTGCCGCTTTAAAGATTCTCTCTTATATTGGACTTTGGAAAGTTGATTAATATGTATCCTGATGGAAGTCTTGTTGAGTTCCTTTCGCTTGGAGTTCGTTGAACATTTTGGATATTTTTATTCAAGTCTTCTATCAAGTTTGAGAATTTTTCAGCCATTATTTCTTCAAATATTTTCAATGCTCATTTCGATTGCTCTTGTTTTGGGGGGACTCTTCTAATGCATATGTTGGTACATCTGATGGTGTCCCACAGATCCTGTAGGCTCTAGTCACTTTTCATTATTTTTTTTCTGCTTCTCAGACTCGATTTTCATTGTCTTATCTTCAAGTTCGTTAGTCTTTACTTTCTCAAATCTGACTTTGAATGCCTCTAGTGAATTTTTTATTTTAGCCATTATACTTTCCAGCTCTAAAATTTCTTTTTGGTTCCTTTTTAGGTTGTCTATCTCTTTACTGATATTTTCATTTTGTTCATACATCATTTTTTTTTCTTTCTCTACATATTCCTTTATTTTTTCAATGTCTTTAAGACAATTGTTTTAAAGTCTTTTTCTAGTAGATCTGCCATCAAGTCTTTTTCAAGGACAGTTTCTGCTATTTTTTTTTCTTTGAATGGTACATACTTTTCTGTTTCTTTGTGTGCTATGTGACTTTTTCATTGTTGAAAACTGGACATTTAAATCTGATAATGTGATAACTCTGAAGATTAGATTCTCCTGCTTCCTCAGAGTTTGCTATTTTCTGTTTGTTTTTGTTTTTTACTATAGCCTGTCTCTATGCTAAGAATCACCCTAAGGTGGAAACTAAAGTTCTTCTCAGATCTCATATGAATCTATGCCTTTCCATGTGCATGCACAGTCATTTTCTAATTTACTCCATATGTGCAGTCTTGCCTCCGAAAAAGGAATAATGAATGGGATATAAAGAGTACCATCCCTTTCAGTCCCCTGGAAGTCACTTGAGCCTGAGAGTGGGGCTTTCAATAACGTGAGTAGGAGCAACTCACATCAGAGATTTATCTGAATCTCTGAGACTAAAAGCAGCAATCAGTGATCAGAGCAGAAATTTCCAATATTTAGAGGACAAAGTACTCTTTTCTCTCTTTCTTTTCTCTGCTTTGGATCCTGCAAGCTGTGTGCGGGCTGTTCCAGCAACATCTACACAGCTGGCTGCCATGGAGCTGGGTGTGCAGGCTGCATAACTGCTATTGCACTAAAAGGTGAAATTAGCTGAAATTAACCAATTTACCCTCCAAGCCTTTCCCTGTTGCAAGCTTTTAGTAGAACTCAGTGTTCCAAACTAATTACACAAGATTGATTTTGTATCATTTTTGTCTAAATGGGGATATCAATTCCTGGTGCTTTCTACTCTTCTCTCTTCCCAGAATCCACTTTGCTTGATGTTTTAAAATAGCAAGACTTACTTCAGCTACCACAGTATGGAGAATGTTTAATTGAATTAATATTAATTAAAATATAATTATATTTATATTATATGCTCAAGAATACTTATCATATCAGTAAAGGGATTTTTTTAAATCTTATTTACTTAAAATTCACATTTCTTTTACCAATAATAGATGGAATCACACATTATTCTAATCAATGAAAAAAAAAAATTTGTAATGAAGAAAATATTGAGTATGAATACCAAGCCTGAAATTTCATCTTTTCTTCTTTCTATAAGATATCAACTTATCACTGAAGTTGGATTAATGTAGATGAAGAAACATTTAGACATTTGGCAGTTTCCTCTGTTAATCATTATTTAGTTACATCAAACATAATCGCTTTTACCAAGTTTGCTCCTTCATTCATTTCCTATTGAGATATAGAACAGTGCCATTTATCCTAATGGGCTTAGAAGATTTTAATCCTAAATTAGAAACAATGACAGTCTCAGTCCTTGTTATCATATTGATAGGTTGCCAACTTTGCAATCTATAGAAGACATTTTAAAGGTATGTTTATTTTCCATTTATTTATTCATCATGCATTGAATTACTAAAACATTTGGTAAGTGCCAGTTATGAATAAGGTACATCTTGAAGAATGATGGATGTAGAAGAGATCAAGCCATGATATATGCCTTCAAGGAACTTTTAGACCAATAGTGAGAAAAGAACTTGGCAAAAAAATAAATAAATAAATAAAGTTTATTGAGGAATCACCTGGTTTTCTGTTAGACATCAGTAGAAAACTCAATAAAAGATAAAAAGAACAGGCTGTCAGCTTTAATATAGGGTCAGAAAAAGACTCCATAAAGGAAGCGATAGTAGGTGTCTTAAAAGATGGGACAGCCTGACAGGGAAAGGGGTTGATGAATTAAAAAGCAACATGAGGAGCTCACGTTCTAAGAAGAGGGATTGAAATGGGTCAAGACAAAGAATCAAATCACATGGCATAATCAGAGAACTGTAAGTCACTTGGAATGGCCATTAGTTTAGGTTATGAAAGGAATCATGGAAAATACTATGACTGGAGAGGTAGGCAGAGCCCAGGTCATGGCAAACCTTGATAAAAAGCTAAAGTGTTTGAGTTCATTGTAGAGATAAATTGAAGAGTTTATACATGGAAATAGAATAAACATATTTGCAGTTCAGAAAACATTCAATTCCTAAAGCACTCTAGGAACTGTGAAATGCTTATGTGTGAAGATTTATATATATATACATGTCAGAGAGTCAAATTATGACATTATTACACAACCTAAGAGCTTAGAATGGCCTGTTTGTTTCTTCCTTGTGATTCAACACTTGTCTTGTATGGAACTAGTGTCTGACCCTGTTTTGGTTATGACTTTCTAGATGTTTTCTTCTACTAGTTATATCTGTTTCTAGTGCAAAGAAAAGTTGACTTTTGAGACTAGTTATACATTTAACAATTTTTAAAGAACTTTCTCAGTTTTCCTTCTTTATAGAATGAGAATGACTCAACTCAATGTGTTGAGTTGGCTATTTTAAACTTGAAGTTGTTTATCTTTTTTAAAGGTATTTTTGTGATTTGTTTTAAAAAAACGAAGTGACATCTAACTGTCATGATATTAAAAATCTTAATTTTGACAATGTTAAAAATCAAAAACATGTAGTCTTAAGCCTTACTTCTCCCCAGTAATTCCCCTCTCCATAAGCAATGACTTTATTTTTCCTATTTCCTGATATTTAAATACATATTTCTAAATGATTTGTTTTATTGGCATTTCTTATTTTTAATTTATAAATTAAAGTGTCTTCTTAATTCATTGCCCTAATGGCTTAGGATTTAGTGCTATCATGATGTCTTCTCTAGTATAGTCTTCTAATATTAGTAAAATCAATGATCAGCTTTCACAAAAATGGCTACAATATAGGCCATTTCACATCTCAGTAGTTTACTATAAGAATATTTTTTCTATATATTCCTTTCCTGAATCAATTTTCATTTATATCATGTTCTCTTTAAATTTATTTTTGATTTTTTAAAATATTTAATCAAATCACCTACTAATTAGTGTCCCTATTTCTTATAAGCTTATTTCTTTTTGCCTCTATTTTCTAATTGTAGTCTGAGTTAGTGGCTATCTTGTCATCTTGGCTCATTGCCTCACTTTTTTCTCTGGTGAGATCTATTATTTCCTGAATCTTATATCTTGATTTGACTCACTGATTGATTAGTTAATCAATACCCCCTTGTTTCTCTGGAGCATACCTTTAAATACACACTTAGGAAAAGGTACATGGAAGGATTTTTTCATGAGTTCATATGTGTCTGATTATATTTTATGATTTTTTATGCCTTATGTCTGAATATATTTTATTCTACCTTAAAATTTGATTTGTTTTATTTAGATATTGAAAATTATTTTTCCCCTCATAACTTCAGTAACTCTTAGAGTCATGTGGCTAGTGAAAAACCTGATGCTATTTTAAATCAAACCTTTCTTGTTTTTGACCTATTTTTCTCTGAGTTTAGGTTCCTCTCATTATTTCTGGTATTCTGATCATAATAATGTGCCTTGATGTATGATGTGGCCTTTCCAAGCCAGATATTTATGAAGTTCTTGAACAGTTTATTCTGTTAACTTCTTTAATAATGTCTTTCAATTTCCATTTTCTATTTTTTTCCAGAACTTTATTTAATCATACATTGAGCCTCCTGGATCAGTCTTTTAGGTCTCTCATCTTTCCTCTTATCTTCTTTTTCTCTCATTTATTTATTTATTTATTGCTATGAAATATATAATACAGACAGAAATTAAAAGTGTATATCTCTGTAGTTTAAATTATAATAATATTTTTATAATAATCTCCCAAGTTAAGAATTAGAACACTACGAATAAACATAAAAGCTTTTGATATTTCACTTAAGAATGACATGCACTCTAGGTTAAAGACGTTTGTACCTATTTTTAGCTGAGGGATTTTTTTCCTCTTTTCTGTAGGTATTCTGTTGGAAAGATATTTTTCTCCTTTATTATGCTAAAATGGTTAATTTTCTAATATTAAAACACTACTGTTTTCGTGGGACAAATCCAACATGGTCATTTTTATATATTGTCCTTGGTTTAGCAAATATTTTGCATAGGATCGCTGCTTAAATATTCATGGGTGTGATTGATTTGTAAAATTTTTTTTCTACTATGTTTAAGTTTGAAAATAAGTTAAGGTGTGTTCCCTTTGAGCCAATTCTCTGAAAGCCTTTACCATTGTGTGGTAATTTTGTGCCGTGTCAATTTAGTTAAGCTGTAACTATGTTCCCCCAGAACTCCCTTCCCTTTCTACTTCCATGAAAGAGTAGGTCATGAGAGAAATTTGTGTGAATTTGAAAAGAGAAATTAAGTAGCAACACTACTCACTGAAGGTTAGTGTAGAATACAAGGCACCATTGTAGCTTGCACATATTTTCACTGATTCACTTGCTTACTCTGTTGGGCCCTCTGCTCTTCTAGCTTCTCTACTTTGGCCTCCTTCAGCGAGCATCTCTGCCTCAAGTCAGATATGTGATTAGGTGGCACTAGCTCCTTCTGTAGGAGCTCAAAGGTGGAATGAGATAGACATGGATTCTCGATTGTCCTTGTGTGTTCCAGTTTGTCCTCATGGGTTCCAGATATCCTTGCTCTCCTCTACTTCATGTCCAACTGTTATCTTCCCAATTACCAACTATATAGATTAAAAGGACTTCAGGGCCACAACAAGATGTAGAGGTAAGAGCTTTTCTTCCCTAGGCTTTGTTTTTTCTCTTTAACAGACTCTGTTTTTTAGAGAATTTTTAGGTTTATGGCAAAATTAAGTCGAAGGTACAGAGATTTCCCAAAATATTCCCTGCCCCCCCCCGCCCACGTGCATAGATAGCTCATTTTCATCTTCTTCTACAGTTGTGTAAGAACTGATTCCAGAGTCTTCTCCATGGATATTGCAGCCAGTGTAGTCATTCAGGGACCCACACTAGAAGGGAACTCATGTTCAATCATTGTCATTTCGAAATTCATAATAATTTTATCTTTGAATATGTGTTGTGTAAATAAATTCTGATGGGACAATGGAACCTTAACTAACAGGAGAACCTGAATTCCTGAGAGGAATTCTTGGCTGTCTACCCCTGACCCCACCCAGTGATTGCTGCTGTTCTCTAGAGCTAGAAGGCCACTGGGCATGAGTGTAGGAAGGATTGAGGTCAGGCACATGCACCCCAAGCATCAAGTCACAGGGCTGGGCCCTGGTGCTTGTGAGTGTTTGCTCTCACCCATAAGTTTTCCCTTGCCCAGAGGAGTATGATATTACATAGTAAATAAAAATAAAAATATCACAATAGCTAGAGAGAGAGAGAGGGGAGAGAGGAGAGAGAGAGAGAGAGGAAGAAAAGACTTTTTTCCCTGCTTTTTAAACAAGAGGCTCTGCATTTTAATTTTGTACTGTGTCCTCCAAGTTATTTAGATGGACCGTTTAATTCCTATAATTAATCTCTTATTCCTTGTTACTCTTAGTTTTTCTGCTTCTCGGATTAAACCTTAACTGTTAAACAGTGGAATGAACCATTTCCTGAATATTGCTAGACCCACTTGTAATATGTTTGGGCTTATATCTTCATTGTAGGAAAACATTTAGCTGATTATATTTTTTAATGCTTATAATCATTCAGGATTTTAATTTATTGTCAAGTCAGAATTGAGAAATTATATTCTTCTAAGAATTGTTTAATTTCATCTAACTTTTCAAATATATTGGTATAAACTTGTTCTTGAACTTTACTTAGCTGATTAATCTCTATGGCATCTGTGGTTTTGTCCCTTTTGCTGTTTCTGTTTTGTTTGAATTAATCTTGCCAATGAATCATCTGCTTACTAGTCTTTTTAAAAACCAACTTTTATCATTGCTGACCTTTTCATTATATGTTTGCTTTCTTTCTTTCTTTTTTTTTTTAATTTTTGTTCTTATCTCTTTGCTTCTATATTCTTTGAGGTTATTCTCCTGCTGTAATTTTTTAGGTTAGAAAATTTAGTAACTTGGAGCTTTATTTTTTTTACTACCATAAGAATATAAGGATTAGATTTAACTTTAAATGCACATTTTTAAAATCAAATGTATCTGAGTATATTTACATAAAATAAAATTCATCCTCCTGAAGTATAAAGTTTGTTCTGTTTTGACAAATATGTACTTCCATATAACCATCACCCCAATCAATGCTGAGAGCCTTTCCATCACCCCAGATAGTTTGCTCATGTTCTTTTATATTCAACACTTTCCCCAGCCCTAAGCAACCACTTTTATTGACTTTTCATTATTACAGGTAATTTTTAGTACTTTAAAATTTTGTACAAGTGTGAACATACAGAATGTATTGGGTGGGAGGGACAGTTGCTAAACCCGACAACCATTCTAATACATGCACAAACTTGGAAGTACAAGGGAGTTAATACTCCACAGGTCTTTTTTTTTTTTTTTTTTTTTAAGGATCTTAACCAATAGGGACAGCAGTTGGTAAGTAAATACTTCCCTTTTCCATTCCTGGGGTAGATAATTAGGAGAAAAACATAAAATTAAATAAAATTTATAATTGCCAACAGCATCAAGCCCAGGTGTCTACCTCAGCTGCCATCCCGGGATTGGGTTTCCCTCTTTGTTTCACTCTTCACTGTTCCATTTAATTCCTTTGGAAATATTTTCCAAAATAAACTACTCCATGCAAACCTCTATTTCAGGCTTTTCTTTTTTGGCCAAACTATGCTAAGACAAAGTATATTAATGGAAGTGCTAAGGCATAACCACACAAGAAAATTATAAGAGCCCTCACACTTTTCAAAACACCTAGAGAGTGTTACACCAACACTGAAAACCATTGCTTCACATGGATAGTTCTAGGAATGGTATTTGCAAAGAAAATATATGTTTTTCCTACCTGTTATATATGCTGTACTAAGTATGTACTTTAAATCAAATTTATTATTTTTGCTGCTCAAATTCAAATTGTTCATATTGGAGTGTCACAACAGTGGTGTTAGTCTCATCATTTTAGAAATATGTAGAAGAAATATGTATTTTAGTGATTACACTTATGGTGGGCGCACTGTTGTTATTTTGTCAGTAGAGGAATCCAGGGATGCTAAATATTATTGCAGCACCTACAAGAGTATCCAACAATAGACAGTGGGCTACATGACTGAACCTAGGTCCTAACTTTCTTTTATATGCACAAAGTATTTAACCAGTATTTTATACTACACTGAGTTTTACAATTACCATGAAAATTAAAGGAAGATAAAATCAACACTTAGGAAGCATAGTAGAGTCGGAAATAACTGGGTCTTCAATGAACTCAGTAAAGGCTAAATCAATTGATTTAAAAAATTGCTCTCGTTTGTACACTGACTATGTGCACTAATACATTTCCTCATTAGTTAAGCCCATTTGAGGTTTTTCGTTTGTTTGTTTTTTAATATATGCAGCCAGAAGCAACCTAAAAGTTTGACAAAGGATATTTATTATTATCTATATTATGTTGTTATTGTTAGCATGAATGATACCCCCATTATATAATCTATTCGTAAAATATAAAAGAAAACCTTAATGTCGCTACATTTGTTTTAAATCTAAGCCCTCTACTAAATGTTCTAAACAAAGTACAATCAATTTTATTTTCCAGTTATATAATTATACACCCACCAATAATTATTCACCATTTTTAAAAACTATATTTGAAGTGAGTATTGAATTTATCAAATGCTTATTGAGCATTTAGATTATGACATTATTACTTTTAAAAGAGCCTTTATATTTATCTCATTTTAAAATCATCGTGCATTCTGGGGCATTGCCTAATTCAGTTGATAGCTTTCTATTTGCTATTTTTAAAATTTGTTTTTAAAAGGGAGTCCTAAATGATTTCCTTTTTGTACTATCTTTGTAACACTTGGTAATGGATTAAATTAGTTTCCATGATTTTCTACACCATAGAAAGTTTAAGTGGCATCTGAATTTTCAAAATTAACAGCAGAATTATTTTCTATTATAATTTTTAAAAAGTATCCTTCTTATCTCTCCTGATTTTATTATCCTATATCTATTTCTTAATTTTATTTAATTTTATATTTTTCTCCTAATTATCTACCCCAGGAATGGAAAAGGGAAGTATTTACTTACCAACTGCTGTCCCTATTGGTCAAGATCCTTAAAAAAAAAAAAAAAAAAAAAAAAAAACCCGGGAAGGTTTAACCCCCTTGTC